>NC_090929.1:27443042-27746072 GCF_040938575.1 Ambystoma mexicanum | reverse complement strand
CGTTAGTAGCACTAGGATCAGTAACCCCCATCTGTCTTTCACTTTCTGGGCTATTGGTATTTTACCTAAATCGCTGGCTAACTGACTCCCTAGAGATATTCTAACTTTCTCTCTCCTCTCCTTAGATGGGGTAGTCTCAGGGAATAAATGGTGCCTTTCTTTCACCCAGCGTCACGCTCACTCCGTGAACACCCTCTCGTATCTGACCGTTCACCACACTGGTCTTTTAAGCTTTTCTCCTCCCTCAACCTCACTGTCCTGCCAATCTCTCACTCTGCCTTTCCACCTTCACCCTTTGATTTAACTTCCTTTCTTACTATCGCTCGTACATCCAACTACCCCTCTAACTCAGTTAACGTCTCTTCCCTCCTTCCTCCCACTCTACTTCCCTGCTTCTTAATATTTCTCTGGTTATAATCTCTGTTTCACTCTACACCAATAGCTAGTCCTATTCTCCCAGTCACTGTCGCGCTTCCCACTCTACCTCTACTACTATTTCTATTCTGCTACTACCACTATCCCTCTACTACCTTTCCAAAACACTCGTGATATGATGCCCTGCTAATCCCTTCGCTAGTCCCTCGTCAAACCCTCAGAGACACCCAGTGATACCGTACCCTGCACAGCCCTCTACTAACCACTACCACTCTACTTCATATCTCCTTCACTCACTACTCACACTGCATACTTTACTTACTTCCAACTACTACCACTACCTCCACCGCTACCAATACTCCACTCTGCCACTACTACTACTCTGTCTCTAATACTCACACTCTTCTCTCTCTCTCACACAAACACTCCACAGACCCCCTCCTTAACACACACTCCAATCACTCTCGCCTCCTCTGGTCTCTCGGACGTCCTCAACCGCCTTCTGTCTTCACCCAACTATCCCCCGCTTGCACATTCATACACAGCTCCTTAAATACCGCACCCCGTCCCAGGATTGGATACTTACCCTTTCCAATCACTTACCTGGCTCACAGGGGTGTGACAGGGATAGGCAATGGGAGGGCTTGAAAGGGCTGGTAAGCCCTATCCCTTTCCAACATGGTGTTAAGATGGATTTCTGAACTCTGACCTGGTGGGCAGAGGTTCAGAAGGCCAGCCTAGTTTCTTGGAACAGGGTAACCCTCTGGACAAGCCGGACCAATCAAGGTAGCTATGGCGGCGGTCAAGACTAGGTCTCAGGAGGGGTGAGGGTGACTGAAAGACCTCAATGAGCACACAGAGTAAAGGACACTTACAAATCACTCCCACATATACATATATAGATATACACACAATACCAAGTGGCCTAAAGGATTAATGCACAGAATGGGTCCACAGCCTAAAAGGAAAGGGAGCAAGCAGTGCAAATAGACTTTAGGCAGTTCTTCATCAATCAATCCCTAACTAAGAGGCAGTCCAGTCCCTACGAAGAGTGGAGCCTAACCCTCAGAATTACTTTCAGGTGCTGGTGTATGCGATGGTGCAGAGGAGTGAAAACGGGGTCTCTTGCAGGGGCTGTAGCAGCTCAGGAAGTTGGGTGAGGCGATGAAGAATAGGTTCCCACTATTCCAGGAGGGTCTCCCCAAAAGGGCAGAACAGGTTCCAGGAGTTGGGAATAGGGCGGTAGCTCAGCCTACCCGTTGAAAGGTGAGTGGCCCTCAGGGGACACTCATGCATAAAAATTGATGGATGCACTAGGGGCCACCGGTAAGGGTTGCAAGTACTCACCGACCCCTAGAGCACTCCAGACCAAACTTCGTCAGTCGAGTCCACTTCGGTTGCAGGTTCAAATGCAGCAATTGTGCGGCTCTTGGGCTTTCAGCAGCTGAGATACAGTGATGATTCCGTGGCAGGACAGTGGTGATTTCTCCGCTCCTGGTGAAAGGATCAGGCCAGTTGCACTGCAGCAGGATTCAGGACACAGAGAGGCTCAGTAGCAAGGCACCTGCAAAGTTTGTCACCACGACTGGGCGACACGGTGACCGTGTTCACTTGGATTTGGGTGCTCTCTCTTTATTCCAGACCTGGGAATGCCATGTGTACGAAATTCGCTGTGAGAGTGCCGTGAACACAGAGCTTACGATCTACCAAGTTTCAAGTGTCCACTCGAAACGGCAGCGGTTTCAGAGTAAAGGTCCTGCGCAAGCTGGTCAGTTTACTGGTTGGCCCAGGTACACATCTGAAGACGCTCGCTTGCCGGTTAGGATGAAGGTGCTGTGAATAGTTGGTCCCACTATTTAAATGGGTCGAAGCGCCTTTGCAGACCTTTTGGTTCGATCAGATGCAGAGGGGTCCAGTGGGACAACAGCAGGCTCAGGGTGCCATTGATTCCTTGGCTCAGCTTCTCAGTTTCAGGATAGTTGGATCCTATCCTAGATCCAGTGAGAACTCAATAGATGGACCTGGTATGGGTGTTTGGAGCCTTCTCTTAGCCAGAATTTTCTTGATTTGCTCACATACAGGCATACCCAAAAGTGGACCAATCACAGACCATGGTGGTCCCAGTCATTCCCAGCACACCAGACTCTCTGGCACCCAGGATGTGTATTGGAGCTAAACAGTCCAGCCCACATCTTAGAGGCACACACACAAGGCAGGCTGAAGCCTGCAAAAGCCTGGCGTTTCGCGGGGAAATGCATGACCAAATAAGGACTGACCCGGGTGTGCTCGACCTGGGGAAGGTGAAGGGGCAAGATCGCCAAAGGACAGGACAAAGAACCTTGAGGCATGGCCATTTTGCAACCAGGCCACCTTCCTGTGCCAACCGCGGTAAATGGGGTTTGCATGGCGGGAAAGGGTTAAAACTATGCGAAAGTAAAAGCTGCCACCAGCCCTGTCCATGGCACATATGGACTTCTCCTAGGAAATCCTTTGAGGGAGTCTAGGGCCTCAGGAAATGAAAGGAAGACCCAAGTGCACGGTACTGTAAGGTACTTTGTGCTCTTGTAACATGTTGCAGGAAGGTTGCTACATAGGAAAGGACTAAGGAAAACAAAGTCTCCCAGTACTGACTGTCTTTAAGGGCATGTCAGTTTCCCCATAAAAAGTGAGCGAAAGCCCAGAGGAGTGCAGCAGAAGGATGGGCTCCTCTGGTAAAGTCAGTCTATGGTGTCTAAACAGCAGCAAAAAGTTGGGGGTTCACAACTGGAGGGGAAATTACACATAAATGGGAAGCTTTCCTAACACATGGCTTGTTGCGATGCTCAGGGAGTGAAGAGGCCTTTAAAAATAATAATGACATCCCCGGTGGTGTAGTGGGTAAGGGCATCGGGGGGCCTTTCTTTATTAATAAGATTTCCCTGGTGGGCTAGTAGAGGCTTGCGCCGGTGCAGGCAGCTGACGCTGTCATCTGGAGCCGGATTTCTTTGACGTCCGCTGTTGTAGTGTTTTTTTTATTTATTGGGTTTTTATAATGCGCCTATACAATATGTTTCAAGGCGCAACAAGACAAGTGGCGGGAGAACAGAGATGACAAACAAAAATGGTCCTACTAGGCCTTGTGATATTCGGATTGCGCAAGTAGAGGTGCAGGGGAGAGGGCATGGGGGGAGGCCAGGTGGAAAGAGCGAGGAAACAAGGTTGGAAGGGGTCAGGGAGAGCAGGCCCAGCAAGGCTACTGAAGGGAGAGGGAGCCTAGAAGGGCAAGTGCAGGTTGGGGTTAGGGGGGGTCAGAGGAGACTAAGTGCAGGGGTAGACTGGTCAGGAAAGGCCTGGTGCCCTGTAACAATCTGAAGGAACCAGGCAGCCAGTCAAGAGGCAGAGGAGGAACATTAGAGGGAAGGAGGAAGAGAAAAGGAGGGTCTTGAGAAGCTTTCAGACCTTAAGAAGATCCGGCTCAAGTCTGAGGGGGGCAGGGAGGCCATTCCAGAGGGAGGCACCTGAAGAGGAGAGCGATCTTCTCCCACTCTCTACTTGGAGAAGCATCTGATCTGCAGAGAGTTGGAGCTTGAAGAGCAAAGGGCTCTAGCAGGGAGGTATTTAGGGAGAGAGCGTTGGATGTAGTGGGGGCCCCTTAAAAGGGATGCCACCTTGAACTCCGGCACCAGTCTGCTGCTCTGCTGCTGCCTGGAAGCCACCATTACTGCAGGTAAAGAGGGGTGGGGAGGGGGCCTGCCTGCCCCCCCACCTCCTGGCAGGTCCACAAGGCTGGCTCTGTCACTGTGAAGTTTGCTAGGTATGCATGGCACCAGTAAGCTGTGCAGGGAAGACATGGGGCCCCATTACGAGTCACCCGGTATGGAAATAACGGTGGCGGTAAACCCGCCACCACCGTTGTTTCCATACCGGGTGATCTCGAGTCCTGCAGACGGAGGTGTCAAACCCGCCAGATCTGACGAGAAGGTGCCGGTGTTTCCATGGTACCCATTCCCATTGAGTCCTATGGGACTCAATCGGAATGGGGATTTACCGAATTGCGCCTCCGGAATTCCCGGGTCACCGGGGTTGTAATGCCCCAGCAATTCCGGGAATCACGGAGGCGGAATGGTAATACGAGTCCGGCGGTAACCGAGCCGGAAAAACCGGAAGGTTACCACCGGACTCGTAATGAGGCCCATTGCCAGGGCTGCTGGCTATGAGAATATATGCTGACTCTGCTAGGTATGCCTGGCACCGGTAAGCAGTACAGGGCAGACATTGCCAGGGCTGCTGGCTATGTGAATATATGCTGACTCTGCTAGGTATGCCTGGCACCGGTAAGCAGTACAGGACAGACATTGCCTGGGCTGCTGGCTATGTGAATATATGCTGACTCTGCTAGGTATGCCTGGCACTGGTAAGCAGTACAGGGAAGACATTGCCAGGGCTGCTGGCTATGTGAATATATGCTGACTCTGCTAGGTATGCCTGGCACCGGTAAGCAGTACAGGGCAGACATTGCCAGGGCGGCTGGCTATGAGAATATATGCCGACTCTGCTAGGTATGCCTGCCACCGGTAAGCAGTACAGGGCAGACATTGCCAGGGCTGCTGGCTTTGAGAATATATGCCAACTCTGCTAGGTATGCCTGGCACCGGTAAGCAGTACAGGGCAGACATTGCCAGGGCTGCTGGCTATGAGAATATATGCCGACTCTGCTAGGTATGCCTGGCACCAGTAAGCAGTACAGGGCAGACATTGCTACAAGTACTGGCAATGTGAACAGATGCTGACTTTGCTAGGTAACCCTCTCACCACCATTCTCTATTGGACTGACCACTTTCTACTCTCCTCTCATCTAAAACTTTCTATCCCTCAGGCAAAGCCCCCCTCCAGTACTGTCACCTACCTTCTTGGTCATTCGGCCCATGAAGCGTGTGTCAGTGGATGCCTTTGCCTCTACTTTCTCGCGTCCTCCTACTCCTGCGGCTGACTCACACCCTGACACAGCCCTCTCTAACCTGCATCTTTCTATTTCCAACACCCTGGACATCCTTGCCCCGGTCTTGAGAATCCAGCTGAAGCCTACCTCCAAGTGCAACTCTTGGTATGATTCTGACCTTGCTGTCCTGAAACGCAAGTGCAGTGTGGCTGAGAGGAAGTTGAGGGCTTCGGGCGTATCCTCTGATAAACTGTCCTGCCGCCTGCTCCAAAGGCAATACAGGCTATCTGTCCTGTCCAAGAAGAGAGCCCACATCCAAGCCTGTGTCTCTGCAGCCTCTAACAACACGGCCAAACTCTTTAAAATCTGCAAGGAACTGGCCAATACTTCTGCAGTCTATACATCTCCTGTTCCCTCCCAGGGCCTCTGTATGGCTCTGGTCTCTCACTTCTATGCTAGAACTCAGGACATTCTGTCCTCTATCTCCCCTTCCTCTCCCTCTTTCTCTCTCATCCCCCTTTGGCCATCTCTCCCTCTCCTCCTCCTTTCTCCTCTTTCTCTCTGACAACACCTGATAAGGTTTCTAGACAAGTCTGATCTATGAAAGTGTCGTCCAAACAAGTGCTCCCCTGCTCCTCCTGAACCATCAAGGACCATATTGACACTTGCACAAGCCTTGGCCGATTTCTGTAATCACTTTTTCGCCACTGGAACCTCCCCTCTCCTCTTAAGCACTCCCTTGTGCACCCCCTCCTAAAGTAGCTGTCTGCCGATCCTACCTGCCCGGCAAACTATCACCCCTTTCCTGGGCAAACTCTTGGAAATGTTGGCCATCTCCCAGCTTACTCTCCACACTGAATCTGTTGGTTGTCTCTATGACCATCCGCCTGGCTTCAGAGCTGCCAGAGGCACGGAAACTGCTCTCCTGAACACCAGTGAAGATCTGCTCTCTAACCTTGATTACAACATTCCTTCTATCCTCATCCTCGTTGATCTTTCCTCTGCTTTTGACGCGGTCAACCACTCCATCCTGATCAATCAGCGCCGTGAGAACCTGGGTATCACGGATCAGGCCCTGGAGTGGCTGATCTCCTTCCTCTTGGACCGCCCCTCCCAAGCCCAACTTGGTCCCTTTCTCTCCACCACCTCTCTCTCTACCTGTGGTGTTCCCCAGGGCTCTATCCTCTCACCCTGGTTTTTCAACCTCTACTTAGTCTCTACCTTCTCCTCTAACATTCTGTGTTATGTGGATAACACTCAGCTTTCCTTCAGGCTCCCCTCAGCCTCCTCTCCTCTCTCGCTCATTCCTGACTGTCCATCGCGATTCAGGATTGGTGCACCTCCAACGATCTCTGCCTTAATGCCAGCAAGACGGAGATCCTTCTCATTGGGACCCCCACCCCTGCTTTCCCTCTCTCACTCTGGCCGCCCGCCTTGGGCCCTCTTCCTTCGTCTTCCTGCGAGGCAAAAAACCTTGATGTCATCTTCGACTCCACTCTCTCCTTCTCTCCTCAGATATCGGACGTCGCCAATAAGTCCCACTACCAGCTGCACCCCCTCAAAGGGACTCTTCCCTTTCTCACTTTCCCCAAAAAGCTCATTGTCTCCAGAGCCCTGGTTCTCTCTAGGCGGGGCTACTGCAGCAGCCTCTTTTTCAATCTGCCTTCCTCTACTCTCCGCCTTCTGCAACTAATCCAGAACAGGACTGCAAGATTTGTTCTTGGCCTCAAGCCCAGGGACCGTATCTCTCTAGCCCTGAAATCTCTCCACTGGCTCCCGGTGGCTGCAAGGATCAAGTTTAAGACCCTTTGCATTGTCCACAAGGCTTTCTGGGGCCAGGGCCCACACTACATCCAACGCTCTCTTCCAAAACACCTTCCTTTTCAAACCCTTTGCTCAGCTACCCCCAACAGGGTTAGGCGCTTCTCCAGGCAGAGAGTGAGGGGTAGATCTCTCTCCTCTGCAGGTGCCTCCCTCTGGAATGGCCTCCCTGCCCCTCTCAAACTTGAGCCGGACCACCTAAAGTTCTGGAAGCAGCTAGCTCAAAACGCTCCTCTTCTCTGCTTCCTCTCTCTCCCTCACCTGCCGACCTCCCTGACCTACTTGTCTGCTGTACTGTCTGGTTGCTTGGCTACCCTCAGAGTTTCACTGGGTGCCAGGCTCTTTCTTGATCAGTCATACTTGCACTGCCTCTGGGCCTAACCCGCACTTCGGGGCTGTAACTGTAACCCTACAGTTCCTTGTTCTCCTTGCACTACCCAAAGACGCGCTGCCCTGACTGCACTTACTCAGAGCATTCCTGTCCTGTTTCTGCTCCCCTTGCACTCCCCCCTCCCTTTCCCCTTGCACTTCTCGTTCTCGCACTTGCACAATCTGAACGACACCAGGCCTAGTAAGATTGTTTGTCTTGTCCTGCCTCTGTCTTCCCTCCCATGTCTTGTCACGCCTAGAAACACTTGTGTACATGCACATTATAAATGACTCATTATATCATATCAGGTATGCTTGGCACCGGTCAGCAGCAAAGGGCAGACATTTCCAGGGCTGCTCGCAATATGAACAGATGCTGACTTTGCTATGGATGCCTGCCACCGGTAAGCAGCAAAGGGCAGACATTGCCAGGGCTTCAGGCAATGTGAACAGATGCTGACTTTGCTAAGTATGCCTGGCACCGGTAAGCAGCAAAGGGCAGACATTGCCAGGGCTGCTGGAAATATGAACAGATGCTGACTTTGCTAGGTGTGCCTGGCACTGGTAAACTGTGAAGTTCAGACATTGCCAGGGCTTCAGGCAATATGAACAGATGCTGACTTTGCTAGGCGTGCCTGCAGGGCTCGAAATTGCTGAGAGTTATTTAGCTCCTGGTTCTAGCATAGGAGATCCTGGTTAGCTTAAAGCAAGCAAGATAGCAGGAGCTACTTTTGGCTCCCCAATTGGTGCCTTGCAAACATACATATCTGACATTAAACTTTGTATTTCAGAATGCTAATAAAGAATAATGAGGACACCTCTACTGCATGTTTAAACATAACTGACCATACATAATGGCCAAAGAGTTAAAGTTTGCCTCGACTGTGGAAGTTGGACTTGAGGTGCGCTGAGTAATCGCTCCAGTTTCCCCAGTGGTAGCTCCTGCCTGCTGGTTGATGCCTAGCACCCAGGAGCAGGTTTTAGCTCATGCTAATTGAATCTTAATTTGAAACCCTGGCCTGTCACCCGTACGCTGTGCAGAGCAGACACTGCCGGAGCTGCTGGCAATGCGAATACATGCTAGCTTTGCTAGGTATGGCTGGCACCAGCAAGCAGAGCAGAGCTGACAATGCTGGAGCTGCTGGCAATGCGAATACATGCTAGCTTTGCTAGGTATGCCTGGGACCAGCAAGCAGAGCAGAGCAGACACTGCCGGAGCTGCTGGCAATGCGAATACATGTTAGCTTTGCTAGGTATGCCTGGCACCAGCAAGCAGAGCAGAGCTGACACTGCCGGAGCTGTTGGCAATGCGAATACATGCTAGCTTTGCTAGGTATGCCTGGCACCAGCAAGCAGTGCAGAGCAGACACTGCCGGAGCTGCTGCCAATGCGAATACATGCTAGCTTTGCTAGGTATGCCTGGCACCAGCAAGCAGAGCAGAGCTGACACTGCCGGAGCTGCTGGCAATGCGAATACATGCTAGCTTTGCTAGGTATGCCTGGGACCAGCAAGCAGAGCAGAGCAGACACTGCCGGAGCTGCTGCCAATGCGAATACATGCTAGCTTTGCTAGGTATGCCTGGCACCAGTAAGCAGAGCAGACACTGCCGGAGCTGCTGGCAATGCGAATACATGCTAGCTTTGCTAGGTATGCCTGGCACCAGCAAGCAGAGCAGACACTGCCGGAGCTGCTGGCAATGCGAATACATGCTAGCTTTGCTAGGTATGCCTGGCACCAGCAAGCAGAGCAGACACTGCCGGAGCTGCTGTCAATGCGAATACATGCTAGCTTTGCTAGGTATGCCTGGCACCAGCAAGCAGAGCAGACACTGCCGGAGCTGCTGCCAATGCGAATACATGCTAGCTTTGCTAGGTATGCCTGGCACCAGCAAGCAGAGCAGACACTGCCGGAGCTGCTGGCAATGCAAATACATGCTAGCTTTGCTAGGTATGCCTGGCACCAGCAAGCAGAGCAGAGCTGACAAAGGCAATGATATGTGGGATAAAGACAGGACTGGCATTTATAGATGGAAAAGCCCAGGATGCCATGTGTCAAAGAAGGCGTCAGGTACCCCGCGAGATGGAACCTTGTCAGAAGGACTAAGTCACTTGACCAGTGGAAGTGGCAGGTCTAAGACACTAAAGGTTACTACATTTAATGTAATATTATTTTTCCTGATAAAGCTCTATATGTGTAACAGCCTTATACACCATATAATATAATAAACAGACTCTCTCTTGCTATACTGGACAGATGTAATGTGTGGTCTTTGCGTTTCCTAACAGTATCTTCATTTGTGAAGTGTAGTAACACTACAAGAGGCTTCATGGCGAGGGCCCATGTGAACACATCATAAACATAGCATCTCAACAGGAAAAGGCTGCTTTCAACAAATGTCCATGAATGTCCATAGTTTCAAAGACTCGCGCAAAACTGTCCAGAGTCTCACAGCGTGCAACGAGAAAGCACAACCTCCCTTACGGGCCAGTCGGAATTTAGGAACCACTAGCACGGCTTGGGTCATGAACACAACGTTCATTTTGAAATGTAGTTTTTCATTCTCAAAGATAAAAGAGAAGGTCCTAGCCTGAAACCAATACATAATACCTAATGATTTAAAGGCCATCCGTTGGTTGATAGGAATCCAATGCAGTCTGGCCAAATACACGAGTGAGATTTAAGATGAGGTGAGCTGCAGTTCCGAATATCCTGGAGGTATCTGACCAGGTATATTGAGTGTCCCAGGAGAAGCGAATGTGCATTGTCCAGTCTAGTCAAGTTGGCTGAGGGTTTCACAAAAGTGCCTGAGCAGCATGGAGCTTGAGGAAGATTTGGTCCATTTCTTTCGGATCTGCCCATGTGACCGAACTGAGAGGAACATTTGGTTAAAGCCACACTTTTTGGGTCATCACATTAGTTCATGCAAGGAAGCCATGAGCTTTCTTGTTCAACTGTGCCGATCCCCGGTTCATATACAACTTGGTGAGGTTTATAAACCCAGCTTTAAATCTACAACTGCTCAAAGTTAAGTAATATGATAAGAGTTTTCATACATAGTTTCGGCCCGTGAACTAACTAAACACATTTCTTTTTATTGTTTTATGGTTACAAAATTAATTAACCTTTAACAAACATGTAAATCACAATATTAAAAAACATTGTGACTACATTATAAAAGTCAGAAATACACTTCAGTAAAAAATCTAATTAATAATTAAAGAAAAAAAGATGAACAAATTCCGTAAATCATTCAAAATTAAAAAATTATAAAAGAAAAAAGATTCCAACATTCCATTTCACAAACTTATACTCTACCAAGATCTAATTTCTAAAAAAAAAAAACATACTCTTCCACTCTACCCCAATGATTCATGCACACAATACTCTTCCAATCTCAAACCTTTAAAGAAGTTGATAATAGAAACGACAGTCGATGTAGTGTGGCCCAACAGACAGACATAAGGACCACACATGCTCCTCATCTCCTAACTCAAGGGATGGCCAGGATTGTTTTAGGAAATTCCACCTCAAACCTTGAATCGCTGGGCAAACAACGAGTACATGTTTAAGGATTTCACACTCTGTATCGCACTCGTAGTAGCAACATCCCGTTTGCTCCGGTTCTAACGTACCAAATATAATCATTACTTGTTTGGTCAGATACAAGTTCCAAGGAAAGCGAACAAAGGCCCGCCTTGCATGTTTTGCTGGATAGATTGCCAGAAATGGGGTCAAGGGTCCCAATTTTTTATGGTCCCCATATAAATGGGACAGAGACGGGTATGCGTGTAATTTTTCAACCATACAAGACCAATCATATTCAAATGAAAGTTTCTTAACCCTACAAGGGTTATCCCTCAGCTCACCCACAGAGCTACAAATCTCATACAAACAGACGCCGCAATAATGAAATGCCTAATTGAACCACATGCATGAACCCATTTCAAAAAGTTAACCCACGAATGGATAAAGAATCTTTCTCATCAGAGAGAGAATTTTCCACTGTGCCCTCGCCATCAGGGACGTAATACCTAGCTCGGATCGCGTGGATTGGAACAGAATTTGGAACACCCAAGACCCTCCTCCAGATCAAGGCCTCCAAAGTGGGCAACACGCATAGTAACGAGATAGGATACTTTTCCGTGCCATAAAGAATTTTGGGGAAGATTTTTCCTTCGAAAAATATTTTTACTTGGTTTAAAAGGTCAACCCTCGGCAGTGGATTAATCAGTGGCAAGGTCGCCCCTTCAACCACTCTTTTAGGCTTGTCTGGCCAGGTCTTGCATTAATGAAAAAGCCCAGATTTATTAGAGATTCAGCTCTATCCACTGGTTCTTGACCAACATACCACCTAAAGGGGATGTTTTTCCGACCCCTGGAGCACTGCATTATTCTTGTCTTTGTAGGTTTGAACTGTATGGAATGTTTGTCCATATAACCAAAAACAATATTTAAAAGCGGGCCAGTTTTGGTTACACTTTGTTGTGTTCATGCGCCAAGGAACAGAAGAAATAAAAGTAAACTCAAATTCTTTGTGTTAATAGATAATATATTGTTTGTACAAATGCCCTTTAAGATGACAAGTGTTTCGACGGAACACACCGTCTTTTTCAAATCAGGGCTATATTTTGGGTTCAACCATATTGGTGCCCAACATTGGGGTAAAGCATACACATACATATTAATATGGCAACATTGAATTCAATTAAGAAAAAGTAATCCTTTTACAAAAAATGAATAAACAAATATAGAGACATGAGGGAGGGGGTATAAGGGAGGATTGATTGGGGTATGAAAAATGATCAAAATACAAAGAAAAGAGAAAATACAACACATTGATTAGTTATGTGGATCATCTTGCTGTCATACCATATCATAGAAACTGTCTGTACAGATTGAAGCACAGTAAAAAAGACAGTCTTACCCAATGTTATTGTCTTGATGATTAGAAATAGCCTTTCAGCATGCGAAAAGTCATGGGCGCAATCCCAGACTTTAGTTTCCTAACAAATTTTAATAAATCAATGTGTACGTCTATCATGTTGTAATCCGTAGTTGGGGCAAAGGAGAAGCCTTTGTTCAGTAACGAGATCTCTTCTTGTTTCAAATTCCGATTTGATAAGTTCATCACGAGATCATTCATTTGTTCCTCTTTGCTGCCTCTCTCACTCCTGCTCTTGTTAATCTTCTAAAATCTTCTAGGGCGTCTGGATTCCCTGAGTGTTCCACTCCCCCGCTTCCTCCTACACCTGATGCGGGTTGTTGTTGATTTGCCTGGGTTGGTAATAAAAAATGTACTTGTTTTTGATAGTTGGTTCTGTTTCCTTTTTTGTATTGTCTAATTTTGTTTAGAAAACCTTGTCCTGTTACAGTTTATTAGTTTGATCTGCTTCTTTTTCTTGATCCCCTTCTGAATCGGCATCCAAGCTGCCCGATGACGTGTTTGGGGTACTTCCTCTTGAAACCGGTTTTGTGAATTGTTAATATTTATCTTGAAAAGTGTGCACTTTATCATCCTGGCAGTCTCTATCATCTCTGAAGAATTTTCTCATTTTCCTCAGTTCAATTTCGTCCTGGTAATCTTTTAATAGCTCAAATATTTTCTGGTTCGTAATGTACATTAAATAAGAAGGGTGCTGAGGTCCGAACTCTTTAGTGTCCATTGTGAAAAGGTTCCTCATTAGTTTATCAGTATTTAAAAGCCTGTGGAGTCCTACCCGAGTACAATCAAAAATTTGAAAATCATCCGCATATAACAGCCAGACGGGTCTTAATTGATGGAGGCACGGTGGACTAAATGCAGCAGTTTTTAGGTAATCACCCATGTCTGATAAGTAAAGATTAAACAAGCAGGGGGCGAGAATGTAGCCCTGCCTGACACCAGGAAACGTGGGAATCTTACGCGAGAGAGCACCCTGATGGTTCAGGCGAACTTGAATATTGGACTGTGAATATAAGCCAATTATATGCCTCAAAAGGCCCGCAGGGACACCCCAATGATCGAGTGTAGACCATAAATAATCATGGTGCAAAGCATCAAATGCTGCAGTTAAATCAATAAAGGCAATGAAGACTGACTTATACTTCCCATCCCATGACAGATGCTGGACAGTTTTTAACTATCAAACCATTCAATGAGGTTGCCAAGTTAGCACAGAATCCAATTTGCCATTTCTCTAATCAGTCGACCTGTAGGGCCAGGCCTACAGATGGAACAACAAGACTGAGGCAAAAACCTTGCTGTCTGCATTTAGAAGGGCAATTGTTTGGTAATTTAGAGGGCTTGACTGGCACCCGATTATAAATGGGAACGATATGCGCCAGAGACCATGAGCTGGGACAATGGTCAGAACTCACCACACTCTCGAACAAAATGTTGAGTGTGACTGCCCATGCTCCCGGATCACTTTTAAACAAAAGGTTTGATAGTCTATTTGGTCCTGGGGCACGGGGTGGGCTGATCTTTTTTTATAACCTCAAGTACACTGGTATAATCGAAAAACGCTAAGTCCAACCTATCAATTGGATTCCAGTTACCCGGCAGACTCCCTGAGTCACTGATAGGACCTGCGAACAAAGTTGAAAAACGCTGGACCCACTCACTTTCTGCCACTGCTTAAATTTGTCTCCCCAATTGCAGTGGATCAGCATTATTCAAAAGTCACCAGAATACCTGAGCATTCTTATTTCTTAGAACAGTGAAGATTGCCTCAGCATCCACCCGACTCTTTTTACTGCCATTATTTCGGGACCAATTCATGTATGACTGGCGAGTAAGGCTTATCCGAGCTCTCTTAGTTTCGGTTGTGAGATCAACCCGATGTTATAAGGATCTGACCACACTCCTTAAGTTAACTTTCTTTACTGCAACTTCCTCATTGTAAACATGCAAAGTTTAATCAATTTTTTTTGGCTGATTTTGAGACCCATACCGTTGATTACTTGTAATTAAAGGAATAGTGCACTCAAAAATGTTATTGTCCCGAGTGTTCGGGCATGTGGTTTAAAGTAATCTGTGATCGATCGTAAAAACATTTCCTACGCACCTTACCTTAGTTTTCCTCACTTTTACACATGCAAAATCAAGCATCGGGGCGTGGCCATCTTGTGCTAATCTTATCCGTTGCCGCATCGCCCTAAGAACTTGCCTCGCAGCACTAAATCATATCGCCCGTCCCTGAAGCTAACATCACTAGACGATACGGCCCATTTTGCAACATCTCGTGTTCTCTGTGCGCCAGCTAATGACGTGTCTCCATGGAAATGGCAGGACGCCTCTTTTCTCAATAAGTATAAACAGACCGCTTCTCATCAGACAACATCAGAGTTGCTTTTTCAGTCATTTGACTGTCTTTCTTTGTATATCCTGTAACTCTTTTCTGCTCTGTTCAGCTATCTTCGTTGCTCGTAATGGCAACAATACAGCCCTACCAGTACAAGCTGGAGTATTCCGAGGCAGAATTAGTTGAAAGAGAAAGATGCGGAAACGATGGGGCATCGGACGGCAGTTGGGAACACGAATCACTGGCTCATGAGCCTGAGCCTAGTCGCATGGAAGACGTTTCCACCTGGGGTATCTGCAATCGGTACAAGGTCATGCCAAGCGAGGAGGAGAACTGCTGCTGCAGAGAAAACTCTGGATGCTTGGCCTACATATTGGAAGAAGACACACCACTGCTATGCGTTACCGAGCTGCATGACTTCAGGGCAGCCTGGCTCACAAGGTCCGTGCTGAGGATTATGATGGTCCTTATGCACCATCTTCGTGCAACCGTTCGCCCTCGCAATCCAAGTAACGAATAAGTGTACTCTAGATGTGATGTCACTGAGGCCAATAACAATTCATGTTCGTCTACTATATTGTCGTAACTTTGATCTATCACTGACAAATGAATGTAGTCTGGCAATTCAATACATCTCTCGCGATTTGGGGAACTCATAGTGGTCATTTTATGTGCCTTTCACGTACAACCAAGAAACAACATTTCTCTGTGCCCCAAACGTTATGGATTGCATGGGGGTTCACTTGTGTAATGTGTCTACACTTTAAAGCCCACGTTGATTGATCCATGAAGTAACATTTGTACTGGCAACTGTGCCATAGGATACAAGATTGCATTTTCAACTAAGGTTTATACACTTATCAGGTTCATTTAAATACAGTTTGTATGTTTACCTTCCACACGTGGTACAGGCTGGTGGCCTATCGTTGGTTTACACTGGTTTACACTGTGGCTTTATGGGAGGCTTGGATACCGCCTTTGACGAGTAATACCCTCCTATGTCGTTGGAGCCATTCGAGCCAAATTCCCCAGTGACAGCGGTCAGTAGAGGGGATTTTCCCACACTGTGCTGCAACCCGAAGTATACACTTTGTAGTACATTTGTGCCATCAACATCAGCAACAAAATAAAATACAAATCATCTTTTATGAATAGTTGTTTCCATTTTTCAGTGAATCAAGGACATGCTCACTTGTCTTCCGGGAACTAAGCCGAAGCCATTGGAGGAACTTACGCATTCAGCAGCAGTCAGTTTACTCTGACCTGCACAGCGGCTACAGCCTCATAGGAGGACTACATCGTAGATAGGATACGGACCGCATTGGGTCTCTAGATGGCCCTACCTTCTCGTGTCCTAGCGAATCCCGCATTGCACCTTTACAAGAATTCGGAGCTGTATTGTTTAGACCCACCCATATTCTGGAGGAGCTCTTTTGTCAATTTGAAGTTTTGAGTATCACTAAGATGGAGAAGTATCTCATCGTTGTGAATTACGGAAGATCTACATGAAGATAAATGTCTGCATGGAAGAATTTTTAAACTATTTCCATATTGCCTGTAACCAAGTGCTTTGTGCCTTGAGATATGTGAAGAAATGAAATGTTTAAATTGTATTACTAAATTATCTAATCTGTCCTGTCCTGAGGAAGACGACTGTCAGGCCTTCTCTCTCCTGCTAGGGCAGGAGATAGACTGCCTAGACTGTGATAATTAGTCGTCGAAACCACCCGTGTATGATACCAGTACAGCCCATGAAATGGTCGGTCGCTGTACGAGGTACTGGTTGTTGACTATCATGGTCAGATTGGAGACAAGTATTGCTTCTGTTCTATTAAGCTACGACGCGACTATACTTGTCTGTTTCCCATAACAATTTATTGGATTGAACAGGGGACAACTTTTTTACCTCGCAGGAGATACTGAGTGTTCAGTCTTGCCTGGATGAGTGCCCTTACTTTTCTGTTTTTTCTTTTTCGTTTTGGTTTTTTCTTTTTGAATATTTTTTCTAGTTAATTCACATTACCATTATAATTTTCCCAGTGTAATTATTCCAATATGTTAGGAATACTATCAAGCTAATATGCACTTTAATAGGAAATGTGGAGTATTGATGGTATGTTTTTATGCTACTTTTATTGTAATTTCAGCACTATGTATGATATAATTGAATATATGCCTATTAAAGATTGATGAAATTCTACTTTCCTTGACCTGATCTATCCCCCGACTTGACTCCTGTGCTTGTTGCAGTTTATCCCGGCGATTTGTTCTCCGGTTGCATACATGTGAACCCCTCTTCCCTCTTGGTACATATTACACTTGTCTATGAGTGACATGCAACAATGGATGGTGCCCTTTTACGTTCACGCCCTCTGCAATAATCCATGCCCCCTCCAGTATCAATTGCAGTTCTCACCTGTGGCCGTGTGCTCCCAAGGGAGCTGGCAGGGTGGGAACGGCCAAGATGCTAAACACTATGTACACTTTAAAGGTATCTTCTGCGCAGGGGCCATTGTACACATGGCCTCCCCAGACCCAGTGTCTCTAGGCTCCCCAGAAGAAGACCGCACCCCTGCAATCCACATAAGTGTGTCTCCATTCAGCAGTGTTCCAGCCCTTTTCTGCATGCCTCATGCCCTTTCATCCCCCCTCCAGTCTCAATGGCAGTTCGCACCTGTGGCTTTGCGCTCCCAAGGGGTCTGGCGGGGTGGGAACGGCCAAGGTGCCAAATACCATGTACACTTCAAAGGTATCTTCCGCACAGCGGCCATTGTTCACATGGCCTCCCCAGACACAGTGTCTCCAGGCTCCCCTGAATCAGACCGCGCCAGAAACATGTCACTCATTCACATACACACCCACTTTTCTAATTCTTTATAAACCCCTTGATATTTATCCTGAGAACATCTGTGAGCACTGGAAGTCAACTCTTGATCGTGCTACCTGTGAACATCTGTGAGCACTGGAAGTTAACTCTTGATCGTGCTACCTGTGAACATCTGTGAGCACTGGAAGTCAACTCTTAATCGTGCTGCCTGTGAACATCTGTGAGCACTGGAAGTCAACTCTTAATCGTGCTGCCTGTGAACATCTGTGAGCACTGGAGGTTAACACTTGATCGTGCTACTTGTTCTCCTGCTACTAACTATCCTGCTTGCTGAATCTAATTGATTGTTAGTCAAGGTAAGGGCAGGTCACCTTTTAACTTCACTATAATCATCTCTTTCTGACCTCAAAATTTCTATCTATTTTGAACGAATGTACCCAGTAGGGTAATGTTCATTCTTCTCATTGACTTGACCATTGTCTACTATTTAAAATGTTCTGATCTCTATATAGCAAATTTCATCAGTGTCAATTGTGATAGAATCGCATCTTTCTCGGACCTTGCCTATAAGCATGTTTCCTTTTGATGCATAAAAGTACATTCAATGGACGAGTAACACATTACAATTTGCGTTGTATCAATCAATTCTGTATGAACGTTATCCCAGTGTATATTCGACTATGCTACACAGGTTTTGCTTCTTTGACCAAAACAAACATTGCATAGAAAACTTTGATATAATTCCATCAATCTCATGCATTCAGCAGAATTATTTTGCAATTATGTGTACTTTTTTAATACAGATTTTTCAAGAATGCCTGCTTGTCTGGTTTTCGGTTGCTGTTCTAGGAGCCATGTCAAAAGTAAGGGCACAATCATGCATACATTCCAGAGGAATAATGATTTAACATTGTGGTTCTCTGGTGGATTAGCTTAAAAGTAGAGCCCAGGCTGTCTTGGGAGACTCGAGGGCCAAACAATTCCGCATCTGCAGCCTGCACTTTACAGACGATATGTACGAACAATTGCAGTACACAAAAAAGCATCGACTCAGAACATCTCGTAAATTGCTTCCAAATGCAATTCCAACTCTATTCATGCACACGCTGCCTCAGGTGAGTCCCGGATGGTGAATTAGCTGTAGGCGGTGGGGTACTGAACAGGTGGTGCTTTCGGTGTAAATGTGTCTTACTAAAGTTTACATATTTACCAGCTGGTATTACTTTTTAACTATACCACATTTTACTACACATCTGTCCCTGGTTTATGGAGCATCATAGAAAGTAATTATGACCATAGAAAACAATGCCATAGTGCCCCTCAAAAGAAGCATAATCTTTTTGTAATCGGTTGCTTGACATGTCCATTTTTTTAGGAGAGCATACTGACAGAAGCACAGACCCCCGCAAGTGACGAAACCAACGACACATACAGTATACCAACGGGGAGCCCTACAGACTTGCAGAAGTTCATATTATCGACAGTTGGATCTTCCCACATACCTAATGCAAATCTAATTTTCCCTTTTACCACTTTGTGACAATGCACTGAAAATAAAGGAGCAAGATTCGGCATCCATTACTTTTCCAGAGTCAACAACAACTTCAACATCAGGTAATTTTATTTTACTTTTCAATTACGAGAATGTATTATGAAATTGTTTATGTATCCTGTCGGTTGTTTACACAATGTGTCATTTATGAGTTTCTCTTTATATGTACCATTGTCTGCGTCCCATTCTCTCTGTTCCATTTTGCTGTTTTCATCCATACTAAAACAAGTACTGTCTTACAGGGGGATGCTGGTACTTCGACTACAATTACATCATCCTTTGGAGCTGGTCCAGAGTATGAGGTATGCGTACTGACAGTTCCCTTGAACGAAAGAAAGTAAATCCTACATAGGATACTATTAGACAGTGACATTCATATAAACGTGCAGTGTTTCAAACTTTTATCATTTCAGTTCTAACGTTACACTTCCCTCCCTAATGCAGAATACATTGCAAAATGTTTGAGGGCAACATTATAATCTGTATGTTTTGCACAGTGATCTCTGATCGAGTACACTTGCCATCAATCAGGTGAAATACAAAATGTATTTGATGACTAAATGACGTACATTGTTTACGAGGGTATGTATGTAAGCGATGTGTGCAATGAAAGATTTTAATTTCCAATAAGTTTGACTTTTGTTTTTTTAAATGAATATTCTATTCAAGGAATGTATTCAAGGTGTGGAATTAGAATAGGAGTCACATTCATAACCAAGCTTATTAACGCCTCATTTACCACTGGTACCATACCTACCAACCTCAAACAACCCTGAGTACTTCAACTCTTAAAAAAAACAACATTAGATCCCTCAATACCCACTAATTACAGGCCAATTACAACAGTCTCCTTTCTTCTAAAAATACTAGATAAGGTGGCTTACACGCAAATACAAAAATACTTAGAACTACACCACTTACGAGCAGCCAGACAATCAGGTTTCTGCCCACAACATGGAACGGAGACTGCCCTCATTGATCTCAAGACCCAAGTCGACGAGCTCAGAGACAGTGGCAAATCAGCCTTGTTCCTTCTCCTGGACCTCACAGCTGCGTTCGATCTGGTGGATCATACAATACTATGCAACCATCTCGACACAGCAGCACACTTCTTTAAGGACACTATAAATTGGATTAGATCATTCCTAAGTGGCAGAACCATGAGGGTCTTCCCGTCCTCTGCAGCTGCAGACCCATTCCCATCTCCTGCTGTGTTCCACAGGGATCCTGCGTTTCGCCCACTCTGTACAACATCTTCACCATGCCCCTTTTCGATGATCTGGACCATCTTGGTATCATCTACACTAACTATGCAGATGATACCCAGATACTCCTCCCACTTTCAGGGGATTATGACAAGGATTTGGCCTTGGTGAACAGAGTGTACATCATCATCATCATCCAGGCATGGATGGCCACACACGGTCTATGCCTGAATGATGATAAAACAGAACTCATCATCCTGGGTACTCGCACTAACCTAAAAAATGGGGACCTGATTACTCTTCATTTATAATCGACGTTAACTGCATTACGGTAGCTCAGGAGGTAAAAACGCTAGGTTTTTATCTTGATTCTACACTCTCATTTGCCAAACAAGTTAACACGCTATATGTGCAAACTTATAACAACAGGAAACCCGTTTATCTCCAATAACAGTTGTACCATCCTGGCCAGAGCACTAATCCTGTCCCGTCTGGATTACTGCAATGCATTGTACATAGGCTCCAACAAAGCCATCATTAAAAAATGCAAACCCTACAAAACAATGCCCTTAGAGCGGCACTAAGCATTTCTAAAAGAAACAATTTCTCTGAGAATAGACGACAGAATAATTGGCTCCGAACCAAAGACGAAATCCTCCTAAAACTCTGTCACTCACCCATAAATCTCTCAATAACGCCGCCCCTATATACATATCGGAGAGATTCCACAAACAGACATCCATAAGACCCACCAGATCAGCAAATGAGGATCGTCTGGCCATCCCTAAATTCACACTCACCACCATCGGAGGTAATAGTTTTCCCGTCAAAGCGGCTAAACTTTGGAATTCCCTGCCTCCTACATTGAGAACAGACCAGTCCTATCCCAACTTTAGAACTAACACCATTATGTGGCTGAAAGCTAATGACTGTTAATTTGTACACTATGTCAACTGAACTGTATTGTAATTAACACTGATCACCCCAAGCTGCTACCACTATTTGCTGCTCCCAACATACAACATGTGTAAATACCTGTAAATTCCGCAATTGTAAGATATGCATCCCACGCTCATGTTTCCCATATGAATAACTATAACTGTACATAATGACTGCAATATCTGTATTTAATAAGTATTTATTTTCCTTATTCTGTAATTCATGTTTCATACTGTTGACTTCTTGTAACTAAGCTTTGCATTATCTTGTAACTGCTGCGCCCTCTTACCTTTGAATCTGACGCGCATTATAAATAATAAACAAACAAACAAACAAACAAACAAACAAACAAACAAACAAACAAACAAACATGGATCAGAGGTGGTGGACCAGCTTGCTAGTGCGGTCATTACAGAGAAGACCACAGTTTCACAGAAAATCAAGAAAACAAGGGTAACTAACAAACAATTTAGTTTTCTAAAACTGTTTTGGGCTGGTGTTCTTCTTAGCATGTTTTTTTTATTTAAAGTGCTATCTACTGTATGTGTGATTTACATTGAACATGTTTTTACAACCCATGTCCTACAGGCCCAGAAGGAAAAGAAGTATAAAGACACAGACAACAAATGAAACCAAAGATGCTGCTTGCCAAACAGATTTCACCATGGAGCAACTACTGTTTGAGGCGCAGCGTGGTCCAGTCAATAAGCAGACTCGGAATGCTTATGTCCAATGGCCTGAAACTGAATTAAATGTGCCTGGTGAAGCCAGCAAAGTGTTGTTGGACCATTGCTACAATATGAGAACTCGACAAGATGAAACTGAATATAATGAAGATGCTTTTGAATTTCTCGCTGACCACTTGACACAATCTACACCCACAAAAAAAGGTCCACCCAATAAACAATCGACGTTGATGCTTTCTCCAATTTATGTGCAAATAATAAGCTGAACTAAAAGACACTGAAGCTTCAACGCAATTGACCGAGGAACTTGCCAAAGATCTCGACTACAGTTTGTCTGGTTTGGGCGATTTGTCCACCACTGCTGAGTCACAAACCACATTCAAGCCGGACGATTGGCTAATTAAGGAGCACAAATACATTGTATTTGACAACTGCCTGGTAGAGATTACACTGATGCTGAAATGTGTCCATCCAGTGAGTGGGAAAATATGCTGGGAGCCATTGTTGAATGTGACTTGTGTATTACAAGGCAATAACCTGAAAATCCAAGCCACCTGTGCCCACCTCCATGATACATTTTCATGGTCCGCTCAAGCGATGCTGGGCAAAGTGCCAGCTGGAAATCTACTGTGTTCAGCAGCTTTACTTGTCAGTGGCTCGACTTTTAGTAAGTTGTCCAATTCCTGTCAATTTTGGGGGACTTCAGTTCCTTGCTAAAACGCAGTACTACAAATATCGAAGAGAATTCTTATTCCCCGATATTAGTCAAGCCTGGAAAATTGAACAAATGTCAATTGAAAGGACATTCTCTGGCAAACGGTTCAGGCTAGCTGGCGACAGACAGTGTGACAGCCCCGGATTTTCAGCAAAGTACTGCACATACCACTTTCAGGACATGGAAACTAAAATAATAGAGAGTTCGGAAATCGTGCAGGTGTCCCAATGTAAATCCTCAGTGGCCATTGAGCAACATGGTTTAATAAAATCCCTCAAACATCTTCAATCGAGGGGAATGCACTGACAGACCTGTTTCAATAGCCAAGGCCATGTGAGAGCAGTTTCCAAACATTCACCATCAATTTGATGTATGGCACGTTGCCAAATCAGTCAATTAAAAAATCACAGCTGCTGGTAAAAAAGGTAAAAAATATTTTACAGTGGTCCCAGTCTTTCAGCAACCATCTTTGGTGGAACTCCAAAACTTGAGATGGGTCTGTGGAAATTCTACTTGAAAAATGGCGCTCATTGATGCACCACTGTTCCAACATTCACTCATGGACAGAAAACCAACATTTTCATGAATGTGCACATGGACCTTTATCGGAGGAGCAGGAACACAAGAACAAGTGGTTGGTTACATCTTCATCTCCACACAAAGCTCTTGAGAAGATTGTGTTTGATAAAACTCTTTCAAGAGACCTGAAGGGACTCACAGAATTCTGTCACACCGGAGAATTTGAGATATTCCACAATATGTGCCTAAAGTACAGACTCAAAAGGTTGCATTTCGGCATAGACGGTATGCAATCTAGAACATTACTAGCAGTATTAGTGCATAACGAGAATCTAGGCAGAGAACAATCGAGAACTGCAGGAAAATTTGGAATGCTTCGTTACACAATGGCCTTTGCAAAACAAAGCAAAAAATGGGTTGCCAAGCCAATGTACCAGGAAATGGAATTCGATTTTGTGAAAGATCTCACTTTGACTGTGTTGGCCATGCATACTCATGGAATCGATCCCAATTTTGTTCCTAGGACACATACATTGCCACAAAACATTGCAAACAAGCCCTGTCCACCAAAAGCGGACCTCATTGAACAGTTGACTTCCCGGTATAAATGATTATCAGCGGGTGTATGTTCCACAATGTTTGTACATTGTACATGAACAATGGAATGCTATTACACTCGATTTTCAAAGCTATTAAAAGTATTAAGAAGTATTTAATTATGCACATTTCATCCGATTTATGAATCATTAATTTATATCTCGAACGATTACATGCATGTCTGTGGTTGCTTGGTGTCTGTAAATCACAACATAGGTCGCTGTAGCGTCCAAATTGTCTTTTCAAATGTATCCTCTTTGTCAACTTTTTTTGTGCAAGAAGTGCCTGTTGTAGGATGCCATACAGTGTAACTCTGTGTTTTTCCCCCTTCCCGCCAGCTCTTGTGGGTCCTTAACTGATCAGGGTGTGGGAGGGTTAGATGGATATCAGCATGAAAGAAACTCCGGGGTCTGCAGTTGCCTTAGCATGCACGTCTCCAAATAGACAGAATAAATACGCGTCCCACTAGGGAATGAGACCAGGAGAGTCATTGCAAGGGAACCACATTTTATATAAGCAAATAAATGGAGCAAAGTACTCTGCTTCCTGAGAGCGCTCTACCGAACATTACAAGAACAGTACATTATAAGTGCTCGAAATCTCACTACTGACGTTTCCCTATAGGTGCATAGTGTTACTTCAGGACTGGAGGAAGACATGAATACAGTCTATAGATATAGGGACTTGCTTCACAGGATTGGCTGGTGTCTTGGAGATCCGGCGGGCTGCATGTGGGTCAGCTGGGCTCCTCTTGGCGGGGTGAAGGTCGGGTAAAGTTCCACGGAGATGAAGTACAGCTATCTGACTAAGCTAAATAGCAAACTTGGCATGCATGAACTATTGACTGTAAGCAAAACACTGCATGAAAGGGGCTGTTGGTGTGAAATAGGTACATTCTGACTTATATTTTTATGGGGGCATGCGTTAGGGGTCGTTCCTTCGGATGCCTTATCAGAAGGAAAGATCTTTGATTTGCAGCCTTTGGAGTCTTACCATTTCAAACTCAGTGGGGATAGGTGTTTCTGTTACCAAAATATATGACCAATCTATATTAGGTATATGAGGGGTGAATTGGAGGTGGTGCGGGGGTAGGGTCTGGTGACCAGATGCGTTCAAAGGGAATAGGGGGCATGGGTTCAGGGGACAGCGGCCTTGCAGGGAGGGGGTGGAAAGGGCATGAGTCGGTCAGCAGAGATGGATGGGGCACTAAGGTTGGAGCAGGCCTTGGTCTCACAATCTTGGATGAGCACATTTTGTCAGGGCTCGATACTCGCAAAAATTAATAGTTGCGTTTCTGTGAGAACAGGAGACGCGCTGAGCTGACAAAAGACAGAGGTGGGGGGGCTTGCTGTGCGCAGTGCTGGGAGAGGGAGAGTGAACATCTCGCCAGAGGGCCTAGAAAAAGATGCCCTTTGGAAGGACACAAAATAGAGTTCAAAGTATACACATGAGCAAAACATGGGTGATGCAAATAAGTACAGGAGGGGTGGAGATGTCTCCCCCCTTAGCTAATATGTCATTTACCCGGTACGAGAATGGTGCAGGGGGCAGGATATACCGCCTCTCCTACATTTGTTAGTGCACAGGAAGTTCAGTGGAGATGGAAGGGCACTTGGATTTATGACTTGTCAGTGTCTCACGTTATCTGCAGAGCACATTCCTCTGTGAAAACAGAGTGCACGCAGACGTGACTATGGGGAGGACCCTAACTGGAACTGTTGTCATAAAATAACTAAATCACTATCAATATAGAAGAGTAAAAAAGTATTCACGATAGCGAGGCATTGGTGGATTCCAGCAAACAATGTGTTTGTTTTTCAAACATATTTCAAATGCCACGTTGATCGGCCTGACTAATTGCTCCCATGGAGTGAAGGTCACTGCATTTGATGTTACTTGTGAGGAGTTCAAACCGACGCATCCTGTACAGTATGTTTTTGATTTGTGGCTTTCCTTCACCAAAACGAAATTTAGCATAGGCGCTCCAAAGAAGGTTCAATTGTTGTTCGTCCTTGGAAGAAAGGGAGGATTTGCTATCGATTGAAGAACGGTGGTTTAGCAAGAAGGTCATGTCGAAGCCTTGCGATTCAAGTTGCGTTGAATGCGCTTCTTCTACCGAAAGGAACACTGTGTGTCTCACGATAAAGATTTGATGCTCGAACAGATCAAAATAAAAAATGTGGTTGATAATCAAAATTGGCAGATGTTCTCAGAGCATTTATTGTGAAATAAAAGCACATTATAAATTGCAGACTATTGGTGTTTCCTTTAAAAATAGTGTTTTCTATTCCGATTTGGGATGCGCTGCGCTGCGAGAGGATGTGTGTGTTGATATTTCGGGTTCTGCGTCAACTGACGTTTATATGTAGGTGATGACTGGGTGTGTTTGGCTACGCTGCCCGCTAACATCATGAAAATAGGTGGAGAATATCACTAGGAATACTGATGTCAGCTTCAGGGTCGGGGGATATGATTTAGTGCCGCGAGTGCAGTTCAACTCAGAGCGATGCGGCAACGGATAATATTAGCACAAGATGGCTGCTCCCCGATGCTTGATTTCGCAGGTGTAAAAGTGAGGAAAACTAAGATAAGGTGCATAGGAAATGTTTTTACAATCGATCACAGATTGCTTTAAACCACATGCCCGAACGCTCGGGACAATAACATTTTTCAGCACACTATTCCTTGAACTCCCCAATATGGGTCTGAAAATGATCTAGTGAGAACACACAATGTGTCCAGGTGCATGAAGATCTTTTAAGTACGCCCATCAAAGCACGATTCACACGCGCCGGCAAGGCGGCGTTCCATGATACACGATTCCCAGCTGAATTAGGGTTAAAATCTATTGGACTGGAGCCTTCCGAGCCCTCTAAAACATGCCTCAATACAAATTCTTCTATCAACTGAGCATGGTCACCATGGGGTGATTGCACGATCTTCATGGAGCTACAATTATCAAACCAGCCACCTCCCGCAAAGATGTAATCGATAGTTGAGTGCGCCTTACCGTTAGACCAAGTCGCACTGTGGGGATATCTCCAGGCGCTGGTCCATTCAAAGGATACAGACCCACCCCTCTCAAAACTCTGAGCCATTGAAGGCCTCTGCCCTGTTCTTCTGACAGGAAAGGATCCAGGCCTGTTGTGTTACATTGAAAATGGAAATCTATACATTCAGAATGAAGGTCCACAACCAACATTATCTGACCCCCAGGATGTTGTTCAGACCATGCATTGATAACCTCTATGAAATAGTTAAGAGTGGAATTCAGGATTGATATTTCATCCTGCCAATATACGTTAGGTACCAGAAGATCTAGAATCAGCATGCCCAAAATGTGCACGTGAGTTTATTGGGTACAAAAGGGCAATTCACGCTCCTCACAACAATAATGTTACTTGAGGATCTCACCAATGTTAGAAGACCACCGTAAGGTTGACCCAACAATCCCTGTCTTTCTGCCTGAAAGGCCACAATATACCCGTCAAACACTACTGGATTCAAATACCAAGTCTCTTGGAGACATGCCACGTTATGAGACTTCAAATCTCGAGCCACGTTTAAAATGCCAAATAGGTGGGAATGCCCTTGTGTGTTCCATGAGAGAATGGAAAAGTAACTCTCATCCACCAGTGCTGGACTCGCATATGTTGGGTTTTAACTTTGCATTGCCTTAAGTAGCCAAGACCAGTCCATTGACTCTTCTAAGATCATTATTTTATGTTTCAAGGCAATGATTTTCATCATTAAATTGTTGAACACGCTTCTGCCCCTTGGGGCCATACCCACACTTGGACAATCCACATACTTGGTTAAATCATAGTAGCCAAACACTCGTAATGAATCACATTCATGAAGAACAACCTCAAAAACTATTTTGGATTTAAAGATAACTACAGATCTATCTGGAAAATACACTCTCTTTATATCATCAGTAGATATGTCCGCTAAACTTGGAACCTCTGATAGCAGGCGCAAAATGTTTGTACGGTTAAGGTTCAAAGATCTGTTGTCTGGAATAACACTTTCAAATAAGACACCAAACCTTGAGTCTAGCTCCATAGCCTTTTTGGAGCGAGACTCAAGCAGCTTTCGGAGCGGGCCCCTTACTGCACCAACCTCCTGAGCTATTTAGCTTTGCAGCCCAGGCCGTCGCCGGCTCCACCCGGGCCAAGAAACAGGGCTGCCTGTGTCGATCCACCGAAGACTTTACAGGTGGGGGAAATGGTAAATGCGTCAGCTACTGGGTTATTTCCAAACAAATCACCTTTGCCCGTACGACTCAGACTGCTGTTCTTTTCTCATAGCACGGTGGCCCCCAAAAACCCCAGGGCCCAAAGGCTGATGACGCAATTATTCAGTCCACTTTTTGTGGAATGCAAATGTGGGCAGGTCTTGTCCGGCCTTAGACGTTGATCAGTGTCCACTAATGTACGTAAGTTCAACTGCTGGCGCTCTTGTACAGCTTTACTTAACACAGATCGATCACCCCTTGATGCCACTTGTAGCGGTCTTTGGGGAACAAAGGAAGGAGTCAATGGCATCCTTAATATATCCTGAGAAGCAGTCAAACTCTGTGGCTCAGACAGAGGGAAAATTCTTCCGTATGCACCAACGGTAGACCCTGGTGGATGGATGAACAGGGACTCCATACTTGTGGCCGTTTTAGAGGTTGCAGTGATCACATCTTGCAGATTTATCAGAGAATCATAAGTGGAGGCCCCAGAAGTTACTGATCTGCACAGGGGCCTTTTTACTGCAGGCTGAGACAGAATGCGTTGTAAGAAAATTCGAGAAGCTCTGGTATTTAAAGGCCAAGCAGAATAATTCTTAGATGTCTTCTTCCCTATGGCCTTTTGTCTCAGCGCCTTCCATTTATGTTAAACCCTGAGGCCTAGGGGGGGCTTATTACTAATAGTAACACACTCCACAACTTTAGTGTCTGGGACCAAATTCATTCCACCAGCAGATTGCGCCCCTCGGTCCATAACTGGAGCCTTTATACATAAGATCACAGTTTCGGAATTAGGGTCAAAAACAGATCTAGACCCCATACTTCTCGGAACTGTGAAAGTGTCTGTACGTAGGGGCTCATGGACCATAAGTTCTTCCCCTGGTGCCGGTAGAGCCCCCTCTGACTGGGGTATAAGCGCCTGCCTTAGTATTAGCAATCCCATGTGGAAACAGGAACACCTTAGCAGTTGTGTGTAGTTTAGCATGTAGAGACGCCAAAAGCATGGAATTTTACTTGGTTTTAGTCTTCAGACTGTCATATAATGACACTAAAAAGCATAAAACTTAGTTTAATTCCACCAGTGAATGTTCCCAGGGAAGGTGCCGCAGAGGTTCCAACAGTCTGGTGAAATAAGTGGAAATCCTTCTGAGAATTCCTGCAAGCCGTTGGAAACGGCCTACTTCCCTGAGGCAGCTGGGCGTCCGTGTGGCCTCGCTCTGCTGGAGACCATCAGTAGGAAACAGCCTACTTCCATGAGACAGGTGGGTGCCCGTGTGGCCTCGCTCTTCTGGAAACCCTCAGTTGGAGACGGCCTACTTCCCTGAGGCAGCTGGGCACCCGTGTGGCCTCGCTCTTCTGGAAACCCTCAGTTGGAGACGGCCTACTTCCCTGAGGCAGCTGGGCGCCCGTGTGGCCTCGCTCTTCTGGAGACCCTCAGTTGGAAACGGCCTGGCGCCCGCGTTGCCTCGCTCTTCTGGAGACCATCAGTTGGAAGCCGGCTACTTCCCTGAGGCAGCTGGGTGCCCGTGTGGCCTTGCTCTTCTGGAGACCATCAGTTGGAGACGGCCTACTTCCCTGAGGCAGCTGGGCGCCCGCGTTGCCTCGCTCTTTTGGAGACCATCAGTTGGAAGCCGGCTACTTCCCTGTGGCAGCTAGACGCCCGTAAGGCCTCGCTCTTCTGGAGACCATCAGTTGGAAACGGCCTACTTCCCCTGAGGCAGCTGGGCACCCATGTGGCCTCGTTCTTCTAGAGGCCATCAGTTGGAAACAGCATACTTCCCAGAGGCAGTTGGGCGCCTGTGTGGCCTCACTCTTCTGGAGACCCTCAGTTGGAAATGGCCTACTTCCCTGAGGCAGCTGGGCACCCGTGTGGCCTCGCTCCTTTAGAGACCCTGAGTTGGAAACAGCCTACTTCCCTGAGGCAGCTGGTGGTCTTGCTCTTCTGGAGACCATCAGTTGGAAAAAGCCTACTTCCGTGAGGCAGCAGGGCACCCGTGTGGCCTCGCTCTGCTGGAGACCATCAGTTGGAAACAGCCTACTTCCCTGAGGCAGCTGGGTGCCCGTGTGGCCTCGCTCTTCTGGAGACCCTCAGTTGGAAATGGCCTACTTCCCTGAGGCAGCTGGGTGCCCGTGTGGCCTCGCTCTTCTGGAAACCCTCAGTTGGAGACGGCCTACTTCCATGAGACAGGTGGGTGCCCGTGTGGCCTCGCTCTGCTGGAGACCATCAGTTGGAAACAGCCTACTTCCCTGAGGCAGCTGGGTGCCCGTGTGGCCTCGCTCTTCTGGAGATCCTCAGTTGGAAACGGCCTACTTCCCTGAGGCAGCTGGGTGCCCGTGTGGCCTCGCTCTTCTGGAAACCCTCAGTTGGAGACGGCCTACTTCCCTGAGGCAGCTGGGTGCCCGTGTGGCCTTGCTCTTCTGGAGACCATCAGTTGGAGACGGCCTACTTCCCTGAGGCAGCTGGGCGCCCGCGTTGCCTCGCTCTTCTGGAGACCATCAGTTGGAAGCCGGCTACTTCCCTGAGGCAGCTAGACACCCATGTGGCCTCGCTCTTCTGGAGACCATCAGTTGGAAACGGCCTATTTACCTGAGGCAGCTGGGCACCCATGTGGCCTCGCTCTTCTAGAGGCCATCAGTTGGAAACAGCATACTTCCCAGAGGCAGTTGGGGGCTAGTGTGGCCTCATTCTTCTGGAGACCCTCAGTTGGAAATGGCCTACTTCCCTGAGGCAGCTGGGCACCCGTGTGGCCTCACTCTTTTAGAGACCCTGAGTTGGAAACGGCCTACTTCCCTGAGGCAGCTGGGTTGCCGTGTGGCCTTGCTCTTCTGGAGACCGTTCCCTTTTCTGCTCATTTGGCAGCAAAGCTTTGATATTATTTAGTAATCTAACACACAGTGCTAAAACAGTTTAGTACAACCCTCAGTTTAGGGCTCTAGAAACGCTGACCTTATTGGGGACTAATACACCTGACAACAGAGGGAAGCCGAACCTCTCTCATGTAGGGCTATACGGCTGCACAAAGGACCTCTAGAAACTTCACCACACTGATACACTGACAAATATATACTTTCATTATGTTACACATTTATCAGGAAAGATAAGTACTTCACACATAAAAGACAGCATACAAAAATACACAGGGCCTCATTACACGGTAGGCGGTAAAAATCGGCAATTACCGGCATGGGGTAATTAGCGTGTCCGCCCTCGCAAGAGGCCGCAAATTGCATGCCATTACGAGATCGCGGGCACGAGCCTACCGCCATGCCGGTAATGAGCCTACCGCCATGCCGCTAAACTCCCCAAAAAATGCCTTAACGGCATCCACGAAAGCGCTGTTAGCACTTCCGACCTGCCGCCACATGCAAATAGCGGTTTCCGCAAATAGCGGTGACCGCCATTAGCGGTCACCGCTAATAGCGGTTTCCGTAATATTGCGGAACCGGAAATAGCGTCATCGCACCGGAACGGGAAAGAGCACGGCGGCCATCTTTAAAAACACAATCCATTGCCATCCTCCTTATCCAGGACACCTTACCAGGAACCACGTTGGGAAAAACACCAAGGACACCGTGAAGATGCCCAAGGCCGTTAAGAAATCGTCTGAGCGGCAACGCAAGGAGAAATTTTGCAAGGAGGAGCTCCTCATGCTAACGCAGACACTAGCAGACAATGCTCATGTTGTCTTCAACAACGACATGCGTCGGGAGACCATTGTGAAGAAGAAGGCCATCTGGGAAGAGGTAGCCCACAAGGTCAGCGCGGTAGACACCACAACCCGCACAGTCAAAGACTGCCGAAAGAGGTGGGATGACCTCCGGCTCCGTGTGCGGAACATTCTATCCGTGCACCGCAACATGGCTACGGGCACAGGAGGAGGCAGTGAATCGCCAATCAAGCTCACTGAGTGGGAGGAGACATGTGCATCAACCATCGGGGTGGAATGCATTGAGGGAGTTGGACAAATGGAGCATGGCGTGGCCGTTTCGTCCGATGGAGGTGAGTGTATGCATCAAACAATGCACAGTGAAGTGTGATGTTCCCCCCAATCATGTGTCCATATGAATGCCGTGGCTCCAGCCACAAACAGACATGCATGCATCACCACATGCCCGTACAACACAGACCCATTCATGCATGACCCACCCAACATCCCCATTACCTGCATCCACACTAAAGAGCCCGGAATGCATAGAACGGCATGAGGTATTCATTTTGCTCAAGGCAGGTCGACCCATTACTGATGGTTGTCAACATTTCTCACCCTTGCAGGTTCACACACTGACACTGAGGAGGCACGCACTTCCACACCTGCTCTCACATCCAGCAAAAAAGCAAGGAGGGATGCCACAGGGGACACCGCCACAATCACAAGGGCAGCCAGGACGAGTGTCCATGACCACAGGGACAAAAGCAGCCGGAACACCAGTTGCACGCATCCACAGGCCATGGCTGCTCCCGTCGTGGCACCCACGGAAGTGTGTCTCCCAGTAGGTGAGGGCAGCATCGAGGGGATGCACTCTGCTGCCACCAGCTCAACGGGTGAAGCAGCAGCCACGGCCCCACCTTCAGATGAGGAGGACACACCTGCCATTGATGCTGATAGCCAGAGCCCCAGACCAACAAGCCCCTTACTGGCAAGCCCGGGGTACTCCTCAGGTCCGGGTAGTCATGGAGATTCACCCACCCCTGAAGGGATATGGAGCCCCCAGATATCCTCTCCTGATGCAAGTGCAATGGGACCAGGTGCATCAGCCATCCCACCAGCACCCACCATGCGACATGACCTCTCGTCCATCTACCAGAGGCAGACCGAGATGAGTGGCCTAGTAGGTCAACTTGTGGCAGAGACAGCCCGCCTGAGGGAGGACATTGCTACACTTGCACAGCAGACAAGGGAGGGCATGGAGGTATGCACCAGCCGAATCTGCAGTGAAATGGCCCAACTGTGGCAGGCCATGAACCGCATAGCAGACGCTATTGAGCGTCGGTGCCCACTCCCGGCCCACGAAGAACCAGGCCCCTCCTCGTCTGGGAGTTCACGCCAGACTAGTCCCCTGCGCCGGTCTATGCAGAACCTGCGGCGCACGGCTTCACAGCCACCAGATGACGATGCAGGCACTGGCAAATAGGGCCACCAGGATTCGTGTGCCACATGTGGCAATGGACACATTCACGTCATGAGACTCACATGGGAGTGTTGAGGGGGGAGGGGGGTAAGGGTGTGTTTGGGTGTGTTGAGGGGGGGTAAGGGTTTATTTGGGTGTGTTGAGGGGGGAGGAGGGTAAGGGTGTGTTTGGGTGTGTTGGGGGGGTAAGGGTGTATTTTGGGAGTTTGGGTTATGCACTTTAGTACCACGATATGTTCAATATACACTGTTCAGAGTTTGAAACCCAAGCGTGGTCTCCATTATTGTGTATGTGTCATTCATTGTGGACAGGGTCCTTTGTGGGCCTCGAAACATGCACCAGGGCAACAATTCCCATCTACGTCCATGCTATTTCACCTTGGTGCATGATGAGATTGCAGAATCAGATGCTGATGCACATCGTGTGCCTCCTTGGCACTGCCTGTTTCATGTCCTGCTGGGGCATTCCACCCGCACTCATCCCCAGCCACATCATACTCTTCTGGTGGTTGCATGTCAATTTCAAGTGGCATAGGCACATTCCATCATATGCACATTTTGTGATGCTCTACACATGCCATGGTTGTCTTTGCCACTTTGACACGGCCGTACAGGAGTGCCACACCCAGGCCGCTTAGGCAGCGGAGCACTGTCATTGGAAGGATGTACTATATTGTTGTCCTCTTCCTGATGGTTCTGTGGGTTCCGTACAGGGGTTAGGAGCCACCTCCTCAGTGGATGGCTGTCTTCGCCTGTATGGTGTGGGTAATGGGTGCCTGTTACGGCTCACCTCTGGTGCTGGCTGTTGTTGTAGGTGCTGCACTGCTATCATGTAGTCAAGGCTGTCATGTCATGCTGCTGCTATTGGGACCATCTTGGTGTGGGAAGGGGTGTGGGTAGGGGTGTGGTGTGCTCTTTTGTGCTGCCTGTCCCCATAGCATGCACCTGTGCTGATTGTGTCCACCTGTAGTTGATGGGTACACTGCTCAGGTCTCTTAACGGGTGCTTTTCGATGCCGTTATTAGCGCCATGCCGGTAAGGGGTTTTTGGGTGTTTTACATGCCGCTAATACCATGTCCGCATGGCTTGTGATGGCCTGGTATTAGCGCCATGGCGCTAATTCCGGCATGTGGGTCGCGCGCCCGCGGCCTTGCCGCTATTAGTGGCACCGTAATTAACGGGTGCGCAGATAGCGGTGGGTCCGGGTCGTGATTTGCTTAGGGAATTAACGGTACCGGTAAATCATTACCGGTAACGGTATTCCATTACCGCACAACGTGTAATGAGGCCCAGAGTATATTATATTAAAAAAATCTCTAAAAAGATATTCCTCACCTCGCTGCCTATATGTGCGCCCTCTAGCTCAGATCTCTGTTAGGCAGAAACCTGTGCAGTTCCCTTAGGGACCACTGCAAAAGGCTTAAGACTACAGGTGTTGGCAGTAAACCCAATTGGTAGCAGTCTGTACCACCCAGATTTACCTGGTAGTTGTGGCTGAGCAGCCAGACTTCTCTCAAGAAGAGTTAAACAGTATATAGAGTATACAAGATAGGTACCAAAATACAGTAGCACAAGCAAACACTGACCAGAGCTTGGATATAAAAGTATATAATTATTTATTTAAAAACACACTTTGTAAAATACACTAACACTAATATGGCAAGCAAGTTCAAACACAGTCACTATTAATAGATATACATCCCTAATCACTTATTGAACAAGTCTTGGTTAAAACACCACTTATTTTCAGACAGAGGTGAGCGCTTAACCTAAGATGGCACTCCAATAAGTTAATGAAAAAGGGAGGGAAAAAGGCAGAATTAGGAACATACACAATACCAACACTTTAGGAGAATCAGAGCAAGTCAGAAAAGGCAGAGTCTACTGAGGAGCAAGAAAGTCATAGGCCAGGCCAACTCTTGGTGAGAGCAAGGCGGAATGTGTCCAAGATCACACAGTTGAATAGTACTTTTAAAGAGTCTTTGCAAGAGTTCAAAAAGGGTTGGATCAAGTCAGGAAAAGTTAGTTAGTAGGTCCCAAGTCACCCCAGGATAGAAAGTAAAGGATTTACGGGACACCTTGAACAGTCTGTTGCAAGGGAGACCAGGAGGGACTCAGTACCTGAAATGGTGAGAAAGCTCCAGCGGGGGCAGTTGTTCCTGGCAGCGGGTGCAAGTCGGTGCTTCGTCCAGGGGAAAAGAAGATCTCGCGTGGAGGAAAGCTGGAGGTTGTTGCACTGCCAGGGAAGAAACCAGCCGCGGAGTTTCTCGGTTAAAAAGTACTACCCTTTTATTCGCGGTAGTGGTGAAGCGTGGCTATCCGGCCGCCGGGGTGCTTGGCACGGGGGCGATTCGACCACGAGACGATCCAGGAAGGCGGAAAGAGGGCAAACTGGTTATCCCCACCAGCTCAGAGGAAGAAGACTCTCCGGGATGAAAATCTTCTCTGTCGTTGGGAAGTGGTGAGACGGTTTAGCAGGGCTCCATCGGTGGTGTCGTCGTTGCAGGTCGGTTCAGCTTCTCCCTCTTCAGATTCTTTGGTCCTGTGGCGACTTCTGAAGTTCCAGTCCCCAAAGCCCTGCTTTTATGCAGAAAACCCCCATTCATCAGTCCTAGCTGTCAATCAAACATGCTAAGTGGTGAGCCGGGCAGCTCACCACTGGGCCAATCAAACAAGAGTGTGACTTGAGTTGCCGAGGCAACTCAGTCCAGGGTGCCTAAACCCCTCTCCCACACATCCTGTAGACCCAGACAGAGTGGCACCAGTTTTGGAGGCCAGAAAGTGGAACAAAGGGCTCGACTTGGGTTGGAGTTACAGAGGCGAACACAAACGCCATTTTAAAACCGAGTCCTGGCAAAAAGACCCAACCGGGGAATAAATATTAAATAAATAACCCAGCGGTATCTTTAACATTGCACCAAAAAGTGGTGCGTTTAAAATGAATGGGAAAATCCCATAGGAAATATTCCGGTGGAATATTTTGCGTGGTAACCACTGCCGCCAGCCAGAAACTCGCCGAGGGGGGACTGCACAGTGCCCCCTTGAAAAACAGACCCAGGGGCAATCTAATTACCCCTACCAGTACTTCCACAATAGGATGGTTTGTACTGGTTCTGTTCACAATTTAAGACTAGTAAAGTCAATGGTGACTTTACATGCCCTGGGAGACCGTAGTCAGTCCCAGGGTATGGATTCTATGTTTGGGGGTCACTATGACACCCCTGTGTTACTGCACTGAGGGTGCTGTGTAACACACTTACCAAAAATACATGAAACCCTATGGAGTAAAAGACCCCATAGCCCATTAAACACATTACAAAGTCAAAGGATATCTCAAATCATGTCTAAGAGTTGGAGAAAGAAGAGTCTCACTCTTAGCAGGCGAAGAAAATAAACCCCAAAAATCCAGCAAAGCTGCTGGGGGACTCACTAGGTTTGGGAAATTAGCCTTAACAGAGAATTCTCCCTAACACTCTCTAAAAGGACACTCCTCACCTTGGCTGCCTATATGTGGGCACTCTAGCTCAGATCTCTAAAAGGATACTCCTCCCCTTGCTGCCTATATGTAGAAACTCTAGCTCAGATCTCTAAAAGAACACTCCTCACCTCGCAGCCTATATGTGGTCCATCTAGCCCAGATCTCTAAAAGGACACTCCTGACCTTGCTACCTATATGTGGAAACTCTAGCTCAGATCTCTAAAAAGACTTCCTCACCTTGCTGTCAATATGTGAGCACTCTAGCTAAGATCTCTAAAAGGACACTCCTCACCTCGTTGCCTATATCTGGGCACTCTAGCTCAGATCTCTAAAAGGACACTCCTCACCTTGCTATCTATATGTGAGCACTCTAGCTAAGATCTCTAAAAGGACACTCCTCACCTCGCTGCCTATATCTGGGCACTCTAGCTCAGATCTCTAAAAGGACACTCCTCACCTCGCTGCCTATATGTGGGCACTTTAGCTCAGATCTCTAAAAGGACACTCCTCACCTCACTGCCTATATGTAGGGATGTTAGCTCTGATCTCTAAAAGGACTCCACACCTCACTGCCTATATGCGGGCACTCTAGCTCAGATCTCTAAAAGGACACTCCTCACCTTGCTGCCTATATGTGGAAACTCTAACTCAGTTCTCTAAAAGGACACTGCTCACCTTGCTGTCTATATGTGAGCACTCTAGCTAAGATCTCTAAAAGGACACTCCTCACCTAGTTGCCGATTTCTGGGCACTCTAGCTCAGATCTCTAAAAGGACACTCTTCACCTTGCTGTCTATATGTGAGCACTCTAGCTAAGATCTCTAAAAGGACACTCCTCACCTCGCTGCCTATATCTGGGCACTCTAGCTCAGATCTCTAAAAGGACACTCCTCACCTTGCTGCCTATATGTGGGCACTTTAGCTCATATATCTAAAAGGACACTCCTCACCTCGCTGCCTATATGTGGGCACTCTAGCTCAGATCTCTAAAAGGACACTCGTCACCTTACTGCCTATATGTGGGCACTCTAGCTCAGATCTCTCCTCGCCTCACTGCCTATATGTAGGGATGTTAGCTCAGATCTCTAAAAGGACACTCCTCACCTCACTGCCTATATGTAGGGATGTTAGCTCAGATCTCTAAAAGGACACTCCTCACCTCGCTGCCTATATGTGGGCACTTTAGCTCATATATCTAAAAGGACACTCCTCACCTCGCTGCCTATATATGGGCCCTCTAGGTCAGACATCTAAAAGGACAGTCCTCACCTCGTTGCCTATATGTGTAGACCGGAAACACAAAAGGGCATCAAAGGGTCTCAATGTGCAAGACCTGAAACAAACAGGGGAATCGGAAGGTCTCACATTCCAAGACCCGAAAAACACAAAAGGGCATCAGAGGGTCTCAATCTGCAAGACCCGAAACACAAAAGGGCATCTGAGGAAGGGTCTCAATCTCCAACACCAGAAACAAACTGGGATAATCAGAGCGCCTCAATCTGCAATACCTAAAACACAAAAGGGCATCAGAGGGTCTCAATCTGCAAGACCCGAAAGACAAAAGGGCATCAGAGGGTCTCAATCTGCAAGACCTGAAACAAACAGGGGAATCGGAAGGTCTCACATTGCAAGACCCGAAACACAAAAGGGCATCAGAGGGTCTCAATCTGCAAGACCCCCCACACAGAGGTACCAAAGGCTATCACTCTGCAAAAGCAGAAACACGCAGAGGGACAAAAGTCACTCTGCAACTGCAGAAACACACAGAGGGACCAGAAGCTACCACTCTGCAAGTGCAGAAACACATAGAGAGACCAGAGGATATCACTCTGCAAAGGCCTAAACACACAGAGGGACCAAAGGCTATCACTCGGCAAAAGCAAAACCAGACAGAGGGACCAGAGGCTATCACTCTGCAAGTGCAGAAACACACAAAGGGACCAGAGTCTCTCTCTATAAGGACACTCCTCACCTTGCTGCCTATATGTGAGCACTCTAGCTCAGATCTCTAAAAGGACACTCCTCACCTCACTCCCTATATGTGGGCACTCTAGGTCAGATCTCTAAAAGGACACTCCTCACCTCACTGCCTATATGTGAGCACTCTAGCTCAGATCTCTAAAATGACACTCCTCACCTCGCTGCCTATATGTGAGCACTCTAGCTCAGATCTCTAAAAGGACACTCCTCACCTCACTGCCTATATGTGAGCACTCTAGCTCAGATCTCTAAAAGGACACTCCTCACCTCGCTGCCTATATGTGAGCACTCTAGCTCAGATCTCTAAAAGGACAGTCCTCACCTCGTTGCCTATATGTGGGCACTCTAGCTCAGATCTCTTAAAGGACACTCCTCTCTTCGCTGCCTATATGTGGGCACTCTAGCTCAGATCTCTAAAAGGACACTTCTCCCCTCGCTGCCTATATGTGAGCACTCTAGCTCAGATCTCTAAAAGGACACTCCTCACCTCACTGCCTATATGTGAGCACTCTAGCTCAGATCTCTAAAAGGACACTCCTCACCTCGCTGCCTATATGTGAGCACTCTAGCTCAGATCTCTAAAAGGACAGTCCTCACCTCGTTGCCTATATGTGGGCACTCTAGCTCAGATCTCTTAAAGGACACTCCTCTCTTCGCTGCCTATATGTGAGCACTCTAGCTCAGATCTCTAAAAGGACACTTCTCCCCTCGCTGCCTATATGTGAGCACTCTAGCTCAGATCTCTAAAAGGACACTCCTCACCTCGCTGCCTATATGTAGAAACTCTATCTCAGATCTCTAAAAGGACACTCCTGACCTCGCTGCCTATATGTGGGCACTCTAGCCCAGATCTCTAAAAGGACAGTCCTCACCTTGTTGCCTATATGTGGGCACTCTAGCTCAGATCACTAAACGAACACTCCTGACCTCGCTGCCTATATGTGGGCACTCTAGCTCAGATCTCTAAAAGGACACTCCTCACCTCGCTGCCTATATGTGCGCACTCTAGCTCAGATCTCTAAAAGGGCACTCCTCATCTCGCTGCCTATATGTGGGCACTCTAGCTCATATCTCTAAAAGGACACTCCTCACCTCGCTGCCTATATGTGGGCACTCTAGCTCAGATCTCTAAAAGGACACTCCTCACCTCGCTGCCTATATGTGGGCACTCTAGCTCAAATATCTAAAAGGACACTCCTCACCTCGCTGCCTATATGTGGGCACTCTAGCTCAAATCTCTAAAAGGACACTCCTCACCTCGCTGCCTATATGTGGGCCCTCTAGGTCAGACATCTAAAAGGACAGTCCTCACCTCGTTGCCTATATGTGTAGACCGGAAACACAAAAGGGCATCAAAGGGTCTCAATGTGCAAGACCTGAAACAAACAGGGGAATCGGAAGGTCTCACATTGCAAGACCCGAAACACAAAAGGGCATCAGAGGGTCTCAATCTGCAAGACCCCCCACACAGAGGTACCAAAGGCTATCACTCTGCAAAAGCAGAAACACGCAGAGGGACAAAAGTCACTCTGCAACTGCAGAAACACACAGAGGGACCAGAAGCTACCACTCTGCAAGTGCAGAAACACATAGAGAGACCAGAGGATATCACTCTGCAAAGGCCTAAACACACAGAGGGACCAAAGGCTATCACTCGGCAAAAGCAGAACCAGACAGAGGGACCAGAGGCTATCACTCTGCAAGTGCAGAAACACACAGAGGGACCAGAGTCTCTCTCTATAAGGACACTCCTCACCTTACTGCCTATATGTGAGCACTCTAGCTCAGATCTCTAAAAGGACACTCCTCACCTCACTCCCTATATGTGGGCACTCTAGGTCAGATCTCTAAAAGGACACTCCTCGCCTCGCTGCCTATATGTGAGCACTCTAGCTCAGATCTCTAAAATGACACTCCTCACCTCGCTGCCTATATGTGAGCACTCTAGCTCAGATCTCTAAAAGGACACTCCTCACCTCGCTGCCTATATGTGAGCACTCTAGCTCAGATCTCTAAAAGGACAGTCCTCACCTCGTTGCCTATATGTGGGCACTCTAGCTCAGATCTCTAAAAGGACACTCCTCACTTCGCTGCCTATATGTGGGCACTCTAGCTCAGATCTCTAAAAGGACACTCCTCACCTCGCTACCTATATGTGAGCACTCTAGCTCACATCTCTAAAAGAACACTCCTCACCTCACTGCCTATATGTGAGCACTCTAGCTCAGATCTCTAAAAGGACACTTCTCCCCTCGCTGCCTATATGTGAGCACTCTAGCTCAGATCTCTAAAAGGACACTCCTCACCTTGCTGCCTATATGTAGAAACTCTATCTCAGATCTCTAAAAGGACACTCCTGACCTTGCTGCTTATATGTGGGCACTCTAGCCCAGATCTCTAAAAGGACAGTCCTCACCTTGTTGCCTATATGTGGGCACTCTAGCTCAGATCACTAAACGAACACTCCTGACCTCGCTGCCTATATGTGGGCACTCTAGCTCAGATCTCTAAAAGGACACTCCTCACCTCGCTGCCTATATGTGCGCACTCTAGCTCAGATCTCTAAAAGGGCACTCCTCATCTCGCTGCCTATATGTGGGCACTCTAGCTCATATCTCTAAAAGGACACTCCTCACCTCGCTGCCTATATGTGGGCACTCTAGCTCAGATCTCTAAAAGGACACTCCTCACCTCGCTGCCTATATGTGGGCACTCTAGCTCAAATATCTAAAAGGACACTCTTGACCTCGCTGCCTATATGTGGGCACTCTATCTCAGATCTCTAAAAGGACACTCCTCACCTCGCTGCCTATATGTGAGCAGTTTAGCTCAGATCTCTAAAAGGACAGTCCTCAACTCGCTGCCTATATGTGGAAACTCTAGCTCAGATCTCTAAAAGGATACTCCTCACCTTGCTGCCTATTTGTGGGCACTCTAGCTCAGATCTCTAAAAGTGACCACAAAAGTGATGGGTGGCAGGTTTCGAATTAATCTAAACCACTGGCAAATGCTCTGGGCAACCTTCCACACCACCGTTTTTTAGCCTGTCTGCGCCATTGCAAAAGGGGATCAGCCATGTGCAAATCAGTCAGCAGCTGCTGCCACCAAAGGTAGCAGCCCAGCCCGAACTGCTAGGCCAGGTCCCCTCTGCACAGAACACCAAGCAACCCCAGACATGTTTCAGCCTTGTTTGACCTCCTCAGTGAGGTGCAGCCTGGTTCCCTGTGGCGCAGCGAGCAAGGGACCCACGTCTGGGCATACCCTCTCTCACAAGGAGAAACAAACTGACCACAAAAGTGATGAGTGGAAGGTTTCGAATGAATCTAAACCACTGGCAAATGCTCTGGGCAACCTTCCACACCACCGTTTTTTAGCCCGTCTGCGCCATTGTTGCCTATATGTGGGCACTCTAGCTCAGATCTCTAAAAGGACACTCCTCACCTCGCTGCCTATATGTGGGCACTCTAGCTCAGATCACTAAACGAACACACCTGACCTCGCTGCCTATATGTGGAAACTCTATCTCAGATCTCTAAAAGGACACTCCTCACCTCGCTGCCTATATGTGGGCACTCTAGCTCAGATCTCTAAAAGGACACTCCTCACCTCGCTGCCTATATGTGGGCACTCTAGCTCAGATCACTAAACGGACACTCCTGACCTCGCTGCCTATATGTGGAAACTCTATCTCAGATCTCTAAAAGGACATTTCTCACCTCGCTGCCTATATGTGGGCACTCTAGCTCAGATCTCTAAAAGGACACTCCTCACCTCGCTGCCTATATGTAGGCCCTCTAGGTCAGACATCTAATAGGACAGTCCTCACCTCGTTGCCTATATGTGTAGACCGGAAACACAAAAGGGCATCAAAGGGTCTCAATCTGCAAGACCTAAAACACAAAAGGGCATCAGAGGGTCTCAGTCTGCAAGACCCGAAAGACAAAAGGGCATCAGAGGGTCTCAATCCGCAAGACCCGAAACAAGCGGGTAAAGGGGGAGGAGATGGTATTATTCTGTGAGCAGAGACAAATAGAGGAGACTAAATAATCGCAATCTCACAGAGACACCAAGAGAACTAGGGCGGCTCATTCTCAAAGAACAGTGACACAAAGGAAAGGACAGTGGGTCCTGTTATCAAAGAGACATGGCGACACAGGGACACATTGAAGAGTGAAGAGCAGAGACATATGGGGCAACCCAGAGGGTCTCAGTCTACAAGAGCAAAAACACACAGAGGGACCAGAGTCTATCACTCTGCAAAAGCAGTAAACACACAGAGGGACCAGAGGCCATCACTCTGCATAACCAGAAACATGCAGAGGGACAAAGGTCACCCTGTAAGTGCAGAAACACACAGAGGGACCAGAAGCTAGTGTTAGGGAGAATTCTCATAAATGTGCTATTTCCCTTCACCTTAGAGACCCCCCACACAGAGGTACCAAAGGCTATCACTCTGCAAAAGCAGAAACACACAGAGGGACAAAAGTCACTCTGCAACTGCAGAAACACACAGAGGGACCAGAAGCTATCACTCTGCAAGTGCAGAAACACATAGAGAGACCAGAGGATATCACTTTGCAAAGGCCTAAACACACAGAGGGACCAGAGGCGATCACTCTGCAAAAGCAGAAACACACAGAGGGACCAGAGGCTATCACTCTGCAAGTGCAGGACCACAAAGAGGGACCAGAGGCTATCACTGTGCATAACCAGAAACATGCAGAGGCACAAAAGTCACCCTGCAAGTACAGAAACACACAGAGGGACCAGAAGCTAGTGTTAGGGAGAATTCTCATAAATGTGCCATTTCCCTTCACCTTAGAGACCCCCCACACAGAGGTACCAAAGGCTATCACTCTGCAAAAGCAGAAATACGCAGAGGGACAAAAGTCACTCTGCAAGTGCAGAAACACAGAGAGGGACCAGAGTCTATCACTCTGCAAGAGCCTAAACACAAAGAGGGACCAGAGGCTATCACTCTACAAATGCAGAACCACACAGAGGGACCAGAGGCTATCAGTCTGCAAAAGCAGAAACACACAGAGGGACCAAAGGCTATCACTGTTACGAACCGTTCACAACGGTGGTCTTTTCTGTGCCGGTGGCGCTTCATGCCATCTATTCACGCCGTTTCTCCCAAGATGGCGTCGCGGGATCGAATGGAAGGTCTAGATCCCTTTCCATCCATTGACGAAACTCCGCCCGGTGCTTTGATCGCGTTACTTAAACCACCGGAATGGAAGACTCAGCGCGTTGCTACTGTTGTCGGTGGTCACGCTCCATAAGTCTTCTCTTAGGGGAATTCCTGGTATTAATATCCAAATTGGCTCTAAGCTTCCACCTCCTTACTTTATTAAAAACTGTCTATCTATCCTCCTCTTTCTCTCGTAGACTGGCTGCTGCCAATCACCGTCACTCTATTGAGTTCAAGAGCTCATTACCGTGGAAGTCGCCTTCAGACCTGCTTACAGTCCGTAGGTTACATCGCCTCACCATTAGATTCACATTTCTACACACAGGAATCCCCACGCAACCCTTACCTCCGTGTCTATTCATTAGGAATTCCCCAAGTACATCTCCCATCATTCATCACGGGAATCTATCTTTAAACATCCATTTTCGTACTCAGACTGGGTAGGTGGAATCAAGGTTGAAACACTTGTGTATAGGCGCGTTACAAATACCATATCATATCATATCATAAACCCCTTACATTTTCCTACAACCTGTCCTTTCTTTGTACATCACTGAACCTGTTTTCTTCCTCTCTCAAAGCTACCTCCGGTCCCGAACCTCTCAACAATCCCACTTCCGAGAAACGTCATCGCCGTTTCTCGAACTGCAGGATAGCTTCCTGGAGAGACCCGCTTGCTGATTTGTTTCCACATCGAGGCTGCGGCAGAAGTCTGGTCAAGCTCCATTTAATTCAGCGCTCTCAAGCCACCCAGGGTTTTTCCCCTTCACAAAGGGTTTCCCTGAAGCATCCTCCATTTGCCGAGTCGGAGGCGACTGGAGGGTGTAACAGGTGAATTCTTGCTAGCCACATCTCTCTACTGAAGATAAGGTAGAAAATCTGCAGTTGTTATGTTGTGGTGAAGAGAGCCATTGAGTTTCCACAGTTACAAATAGCACGAAAGTTATCAATCACTCTGCAAGTGCAGCAACACACAGAGGGACCACAGACTATCGCTCTGCAAGTGCATAAACACACAGAGGGACCAGAGTCTATTACCCTGCAAGTGCATAAACACACAGAGAGACCAGAGGCTATCACTCTGCAAAAGCAGAAACACGCAGAGGGACAAAAGTCACTCTGCAAGTGCAGAAACACACAGAGGGACCAGAAGCTAGTGTTAGGGAGAATTCTCATAAATGTGCTATTTCCCTTCACCTTAGACCCCCAGCAACTTTGCTGGATTTTGAGGACTTGATTTTTTTTACCTGGAAAGAGTGTGAGCCTTTTTTTCCACTCTTTCATGTATTTTGATGTGTGTTTTACTCTTGTGTTCTTTGATGATGGAGTTTTAAGATAAGTCCATAGGCACCTTTTCGTGTGTGTCACACAGCACCCTCAGTGCAGTGACACAGGGATGTCTTTTTAGACTTCCCAAAGGTTTAAATACCTTCTCTGGGATAAACTACTGTTTGCCAGAGAATGTAAGGTTAAATTGACTTTACTAGTCTTTTTAAATTCCTAGACCCAGCACACACTATCTTCCTATAGAGTGCTGGAGGGGTTACCTAGTATCCCCTGTGTCTAGAAACTCATGTAGCAGTCAAATGCGACCCTTTTCTATCGAAATGGCTGATGGCAGTGGTTTTACAACAAACTACCATGATTTTTCCCAACCGCGAACACCAGTAGCTAAAAATCGTGGGAGCCATGTTTTTCAAGATGACGCCTTAAGCCCCTTTGTTTAAACCGGTCCGGGTCTTCTTTTTTTGCCATTTCCTTTTTGAAAGGTCCTTCTAGTGTTTGTCTCTGCGCGCCAAACTAGGTTTGGTCCCTTTGTTTCTTTGCCTTTGGCGGGCTTCAGGACTGAAGCCCGCCTCTGGCGTCTAAGTATCTGGGGTGGCCAGGAAGTGAGGGAGGTGCCCGGAACTCCCTGTACTTAGTCTCCTAGGAGACCCAAATGCATTCTGGCATGATTGGCTGTCTGACTGTCCGGCAAGGACAGCCACCGTGCTGGGTGAGTGGCAGCTAAGCTGGAATGAAAGGGAGAAAACTGTTTAAAAGGCGAGTCTCTTGGACTGGAAAGCAGAGTCGACCACTGGAACGAAAGAACCGAAGACGAGCTGGAAGAGGATGGCTGCTGCCACTCCTGGACCATTGGTTTGCGCGGTGAAGCCCTGCTGCAGGTCCGAATCGCCAAGTTCATCTTGACAGAGAAGCCCCTTCAAGGACGACTTCCTTTGTGTTGGTGGGACCAATCCACTCGTAAGCCACCTGGATACCATTCCCAGAGCTGGTTAGGATTAACCAGGGGGAAGGACACCAGCTGTGTGCTTGAATTACAGCTACTGGAACTGAAGTGACTCCATTTTGTCAGCGTTTTCTGACGATCCCGTGCAGTGCAGGAGTCTCCCGACGTCCTCCCTCTTGTCCCCACGACTGAGGCTCAGGTACAGTGAGATCTGCAGGAACTGCCAGGAACCAACGTCTTCAGCTGCATCTTGTTCTTCATATTAAGGGACTGTGCCAGCCCGATTGAGAGAACTTACCTCTCGCGGTAAAAGTTCATGAAACTTTCCCAACTTGCAGGCCTAATCAGCTTGTGACCCAACATATGATTCTTTTTCGTACAAACTACTTCTGAGAACTTTGGCAAAGACTTTACTGTTTACTTCAAGAACTGCTCTTTCCTATCCAAGACACTAGTCCATTGACTTTGGCCTAGGCCTATTGAACTGAATCGAGTCCTCCAGTGAACTGAAACTGTTTGCACTGCCTACGAAAGTATTTGTGATCTATTCTGCTAACTTGTGCCTTTTTATTCCCATTGAAAGTAACTGAAATACCATTTTGTTCCTATTTCAGGGTAGCCTAAGATGTTCAGAAAATTATTGGTTTGGTATTCAAGTGTGTTTGTGTATAATATTAAGTTGCCTCCTTCTAGTAAATGTTTTCTAAATGATTGTGTAATAAATGAATAAGTGTTTTACCAAGAAACCGTGAGTTTAAGTGTCTACTTGAACCACTGTGATTGTAAGACCTCTGTGTAACATCCTTGTACTGCTCACATTCCCTCTTGAGATAAGCCTGGCTGCTCAGCTCGCTACCACAAAACTGTGTAGTACAGACTTATACCAAAGGTTGGTTTTGCTTACACCGTAGTCCTAATTGTATGTGGTGGTCCCAGAGGGTACTGCATGCAATTCTAACTAACAGCTATCAATCTGCAAAAGCAGTAACACACAGAGGGACCAGAGGCTATCACTCTGCAAGTGCAGAAACACACAGAGAGACCAGAGGCTATCACTCTGCAAGTGCAGAAACACACAGAGGGACCAGAGGCTATCACTCTGCAAAAGCAGAAACACACAGAGGGAACAGAGGCTATCACTCCGCAAAAGCGGAGCCACACAGAGGGACCAGAGGCTATCACTCTACAAAAGCAGAAACACGCAGAAGGACAAAAGTCTGTCACTCTGCAAGTGCAGAAACACAGAGAGGGACCAGAAGCTATCAATCTGCAAAATCAGAAACACACATTTGGATCAGAGACTATCACTCTGCAAGTGCATAAACACACAGAGGGACCAGAGGCTATCACCCTTCAAGTGCATAAACACACAGAGGAACCAGAGGCTATCACCCTGCAAGTGCAGAAACACACAGAGGGACCAGAGGCTATCAACCTGCAAGTGCAGAAACACACAGTTGGATCAGAGGCAATCACTCTGCAAGTGCAGAAACACACAGAGGAACCAGAGGCTATCACTCTGCATGTCAGGGTTCTCAGCAAGAATGTGTGCAGTGTGAGTGATGGGGCAGGCTTGAGGGGTTCTAAAGAGACACGGAAAAGACGATGGAAAAAGTTCAAACACTACAGAAGGCTTCTTTGCCCTCATTGCAGGAAAAGGGCTCTGCAAACTACACTTCCCAGCAGCCTTGGGGCCGGGAACTACTTTTTGAAAGCCACGTTGGGAGTGGCACGCCTACACGCATGCCCGAAGATCCAAGCACGGGGCCTGTGCTCTGAACTCCAATGCGAGTGGTCAGATTCACCGGAGCTCCAGCCACGGGGATCAACGCGAGGGGCCACGCACCAAGGAACCTCCATTCTGGCCACTCGCATTACTAAGATAAGTAGTGCTAGATATAACGGGGGAGAAGGAAAGCAGGGGAACACGCGCAGGGGGCATTGGCCAAGTTCTAAAGTCCCCCTGTGCCCAAGAAATATATATCGAGGCATACCGAATATTGAAGTCACGTGCGGCTTATGAGAACTGCATACCAAAAAGCCACGTGTGGCTAGCAACCGCATATGGAAGCCACGTGCGGCTCAAAGACAAAACGCACACCGAAAGCCATGTGCGGGCAGAAAGACAGATTTGCATGTTTCCAAGCCACATGCGACCCAGAAAAGATATTGGGCCTCATTACACGTTAGGCGGTAGGGATTTACCGTTACCGGTAAGGGATTACCGGTATCGGTAAATCCCCTCCCCAATTACGACCCGGACATACCGCTATTAGCGGCACCGCTAAGTACGGTGGCACTATTAGCGGCAAGTCCGTGAGCGCGCGCCCCCTCAGTCCGGAAATAGCGGCATAGCGCTAATATCACGCCATCACGAGCCATGCGGACATGGCAATACCGGCATGTAGTAGACCCAAAAACCCCTTACCGGCAAGGCGCTAATACCGGCATCGCGAACCACACGTTAAAAGAGCACAGCAGTGTTCCTACCTGCCACAGGTTGACAAAATCAGCACAGGTGGAGGCAATGGAGAATGGCAGCACAAAAGAGCACACCACACCCCTTCCCACACCCATTCCCACACCAAGATGGATGCAATACTAGCAGCATTACATGGGGTAGAGGACATGATTGCAGTGCAGCAGCTACAACAGGCAGCACAGAGGAGACGCAGGAGGAGGAGGAGGAGGGCAAGACAGGCGCAGCAAGCACCACCAGTGCACCTAGTGATACCACAGAGGCAGCCACCAATTCCCAGGATCAGAGCCAGTCCAGTCAACCTAACCCCTGAGCAGATACACACCCTGTACCGTCTGGACCGGGATACCATCACCACAATTGTAGACATGATATACAACGACATTGTGAGTCTCATTGACATCCGTACTGCCATCCCCCCTCTACTGAAGGTGGTAACTGTGCTCCACTTCTTGGCCACAGGCACCTACCAGCATACGGTAGGTCAGATGCATGGCATATCACAACCAGTATTCTCACGCACACTGAACCAGGTGCTCAATGCCCTCCTTAAGCACACAAGTCAACACATATACATGCCACGGACTGCCCAGGAGATCTCCAACACCAAAGTTGGCTTCCATTCACTGGCAGGCATCCCAAGTTGCATCGGGGCCATCGACGGTACCCATGTTGAACTGGTGGTCCCACATGCCAATGAGGTAGTGTACCGTAACAGAAAGCAATACCACTCCATCAACGTCCAAATGGTATGTGACTCAAATAAGATCATCACACATTGCTGTGCCCGATATCCCGGTTCAACCCATGATGCAGTGGTCCTGCGGAACTCGACAATACCACGATACATGGAGCGACATGCTGGACAACGTTCATGGCTACTTGGTGAGTAGCAGGCCAACCACATGGCAGTGTGATGTGATTGTGAGTGGGGGGGTAGATGCATACTCCAACTGGGCGTGATTGGGGGGGGGGGGGATGCATACTCCAACTGGGCGTGAACTGGCGTCAGGAGAAGAATGGACATACATATTTGCATCACTGTACAGTGAGGCAGCCCACAATGGACCAGACACAAAACCACATGCTAGAAGTGAGTGCCACGACAAACATATCTATCCATTACGCCAAACAGGCCATTCCAAACAACATGCACACCGCACAACACACCATTCCCCCATTACACAAATCACCAACATGCATATATAAATCACATCTGAAATGTACGCTGAACAACATCAGAAATGATCCGCGCACATGAGTGCATACAAATGGATCTCCTGTAGCCATTGTAGTGAGCCACACCCGTACCCCACCACTGAATTGCCATTGAACAGCATGGGGACATCAACTAAGGAATGGCAGTGTACTAGCAGTGTGGCACTAACGTTGCCAGGGCCAGGAAACACAAATTACTTAAACTCAGGCGGGACATGGCAATCCCTGCTGTATGCATGCATGGTGCATGTCCACTTGCAAGGACCACCTCACCTTCCCACATTGCAGTTACCCTGATTGGCATGCGTGCTTGGATCAGTGGATGTCGTTGAAAATGCTATGTTTGTATGTGTGATATGTGCAGGCTCCACTTTATGTAGACACTTACACATACCCATTGTTGCACCCATGCAGGTTATCCCCTGAAGAGGTGGCTCCTTACCCCTGTGCGGAACCCACAGAACAGGCACGAAGAGGACTACAATCATGCACACACCCGTACCCGCGTGGTGATCGAGCAGACATTCGGCCTATTGAAGGAACGCTTCCGGTGCCTCAGCAGGTCGGGCGGGGCACTCCTGTACGGGCATGAGAAGGTGGCCAAGATCACCATGGCATGTGTCATGCTGCACAATATGTGTATCAGACGGAATGTGCCAATGCCCCCTGACATTGAACTGCAACCACCGTCTGAGGATGATGACGGGGAAGAGGATGGAGGAGAGGGGGCTGCAGGTCATGCAGGTGGCGATGCCCATGAGGGACGTGCTGTGCGGCAGCACCTGATAGACCATTGTTTCTGATGCACATGGATTAGGAGGGTGCAATTGATGTGGAGCTCAGGGCACGGGGTGTATGGAGGATATTAACACAGTGCACCCTTCAACAATAAAGCACACATACACAATAATCAATGTCCAGTCATGTGATTATCCATGCCATTACGTGTGTATTGAGCATTATGTCATTCAAACATGCATGTACCCTCCACCCCAAACACCCTCACAACTCCACCAAACACCCTCACCCCCTCCCCCCACAACTCCACCAAACACCCTCACCCCCCTCCCCCCACAACTCCACCAAACACCCTCACCCCCCTCCCCCCACAACTCCACCAAACATGGTGTGCACATCAGTGCTGCATTAGTCTCCAAGTGTCAACAGTGACAGGCTGGCCCTACTTCCCTTCTCCACTACCACCATTGGGGGGTTGTGAGTCTGACCGCCGCAAGGACCGGCTGGACCTGCGCAGGATGGTTGTTTGGTCGGAGCTAGTAGACGAGGGGGTGGCTGGTTGATCTGCTCCCTGTGTGTGACACATGCTCTCCATCGCCTCAGCAATGCGCGTTAGGACCTGCCTCACAGCAGCCATCTCGTCACATAGGCGCGTCGTGTTGCTGTCCAAGGCAGCTTTCATGTCCCTTGATAACCCCCGGATCTCCTCCCTGGTCGAGACAGCCTCGCTCACTTGCCGGGCAACCAGGGCATTGAGCTCCTCCTGGCGCTGTCCATCAGGCTCATGCTGTCGTCTGCGGCCCTGCCCCTGTTACTCCTCGGCGCAGCTTGCTGCATGTGGCCGACATCAGGTGAGCTTGCCACGGGACTGAATGACCCATCCATTGAATCTCCGGCATGCACCTCATGGATGCTGCCATTGGATGTGTTGCATGGGCTGTGGTGTGGGGACAGCTGGGTGCTGGGTGTACGCTGCCCTTCCGGTGTCAGACATGGGTCGTCCACATCACTAATGGGTGCCGTGGCTGCTGCTTCCCCGACGGAGCTATTGGCTGCGGACGGTGTGCCTTCTGGCACTGGCTCCTGAGTGGTGGTGGTGGGTGGTGTGGGTGCTACCACAGTGTCGGATGGCATTTCGACCCTTGGTGTGGTCGGTGCGTGTATGGCTTGTGAACCCTGGGCTACTCCAGATTTCCCAGTGCCCCTCGATGTACTGGGCCTGGTGCCTGCATCCTTTCCCTTGGCCTGCTTTTTGGGTGGTGGGGCCTGCGTTGCAGAGTCCAGCTCCTCACTGTCAGAATGTGAGCCTGTGGGGGAGCAAGACAGGGATAGCATCAGTGATGGGTCAACATGCATCATGCATATGTTGTTGTTGCTGCAGTTCTTTGGATTTGGACATCTAGTTTGGACATGCAGGTTGTTGGCCAGATGGGTGGGTCATCCAGACATGAGTCAGGGTGACACGTGTGTGTGGTGCTGCATGCATGTGGTTGTGTGGGAATATGCACGGCATATATGCAGGGTTGTGTACATGTGTGTGTGATGACCCCATCCATTAGCTAATTCCCATTTCACATTTGGGGGAGGAACTCATGCTTTGCATTGCAGTGTTTTGCGTGGACACTCACCTCCGTCTGACGTTGTTGCCACACCGCACTCCATTCGGCCCACTCCCTCGATGGATTCAATGCCAATGGTGCTGGCACATGTCTCCTCCCACTCCTGCATCTTCATCAGGGATCCTCCTCCGCCTCCTGTGCCCATGGCCAGATTCCTGTTGGCCGATAATATGCTGCGTACACGGAGGCGCAGATCATCCCACCGCTTGCGCACGTCCTTTACGGTGCGGGGGTGGAGCCCACCGCACTGACTTTCTGCGCCACCTCAGCCCAGATCTCCTTTTTTCTCAGGAGTGCAGGGCGCCGCATGTCGCTAGCAAACACTACGTCTGCATTTGCAGCCAGGGTGTCTGCCAGCATTTTCAATTCCTCGTTTGAAAAGCGTTCTTTGCGCTGGCGCGCATCAGCTTTCTTTAGGGCCTTGGGCATTGTTTGTTATTGTGGGAAGTGGTTTTGCCAGTTGTGGTGTTGCTGCAGGTCCTGAGTGCAGGGGCTGGCAATGGATTGTGTTTTTAAAGATGGCCGCCGGGCTCTTTCCCGTTCCTGTGCGATGACGCTATTTCCGGTTCCGGTGTTTTACGGTGACCGCTAATAGCAGTGACCGCTAATAGCGGTGACCGCTAATAGCATGCAGCATGAGGGCGGAGGTGCTATCAGCACTTTGGTCGGAGCCGGAAAGGTGCTTTTGCGCCATGGCGGTAGGGTCATTTACCGGCATGGCCCTATGCGCGTGTCCGCTTACTCGTAATGGAACGCTATTAGCGGTCTCCTGCGAGGGCGGACACGCTAATAGCGCCATGCCGGTAAATCGCATTTTTTACTGCCTAACGTGTAATGAGGCCCACTGCCTGTTGAAGCCACGTGTGGCGCTCTGTAAAACTCTTTATGTTTACAGTAGCCTGCATGTACAAGGCTTAGGCAATCCCACGTTTGCATGAACGCTCTTTAGACAGTGAATCCTGCATGAGCACATGTGAACCACGCAACCAAGTGCATTCTCTAATTCAAGCTCTCTTTGCAGCATTTGAACTGCTCCCGATACCGGACCTGGAGTATACAGCCAGGAGGCCAGCACTCACAACAGAGCTAAGTGCCCATCTGGTTTAGCCAGTGATTAATGCCTATTTAGAAAAGCAGATGTTGTATGTATGCATGAATGGGTGTAGGTGTGCAGAATGTGTAATGTCTTGTTTTCTTTCCTACAATACCCTAACCCATCCACCAATCTTTCCCTAATCCTCTATGCGGTTATCCTCAACACCCGTACCAATCCAATCAACGTTCCCTAACCCTCTTTCCCCGCTGAGGTTGCGGAGGCCTATGTAAGCTTAGACTTGCAGGTGCCAAAACCGCGGTCGGGGTGGTTGGTTCATACCACTCCTGCGCCTGGAAGCTTAGAGTCTGACACTGCAAAAGCAGAAACACACAGAGGGACCAGCAGCTATCACACTGCAAAATCAGAAACACACATAGGGACAGCAGCTATCACACTGCAAAAGCAGAAACACACGAGGGACACAAGGCTGTAACTCTGCAAGTGCAGAAACACACAGAGGGGACCAGAGGCTATCACTCTGCATGAGCAGAGACACACAGAAGTCACTAGAGGGTATTATTTTCCATGAGAAGAGACAAATGGGGGGACCAGAGGGCCCCACAATCACACAGCAGAGGCACGATGAACAAAGGGCGTCAGAGGGACTGGAGGGTCTCATTCCCTCACAGTGGATACATGGTGTGTGGGGGGTAGAGTGCCTCATTAACACAGAGCAGAGACACACAGGGGATAAGTGAGTCTAAGTCACAGTGTAGGCATTCCCTGGGAAGTTTAAGACCTTTTCAAATATATTTCATTAAAACCCCCAGAATTCTATTAAACGTTTGCTTCCTAAAGCCTCAGTGCAAGGTTGAGTGTGTTTGTTTCTAGTGCTGCTGTGTTCTCATGCATCGCGTTAGAATTAATAGGTAAACGATTTAATAGAATTCTAAAAAACAGAACTGAAGTCGCATGGCTAGAGGTGAAGGTCCAGATTCTCACAGAAGGAGACTGTTGCTGCACTCGTTTTCAGCAAAGTATAAGGGGAGGAAGTGCGCAGGGACGGGAGGGTTACAGGATCTTACCGTTGAAGCAAAGCTCCCGCAGCTTCCGAAGGCTTATCTTGGGCTCACTCAGGATATCCTTGAATTCCGCTATTCTGAGAAAACACAAAGAAAGAAATGATATAGTGAACCCAGGGAGAAAAAGATCACGAGTCAGAGGATCTGCTTTGCTGCCAACAGAGCCCAACAGAATGAAAACCAATGAGAGCCAGAAACCCTCTGCAAATTCACCACCCAAACCAATACAAGGACAACCAGCAATAAGGGCCATGAAGCAGTAGATCCTCTGCAAGGTCATCACCAGCAACCACAAAAGGAGAAGGCCCAGTTGAGCCATAGATAGTCTACAAATGCGACTACCCACACCCACTTACCAGAGAGATCAAGGACGATGGCAGGGCTGGAAAGTGAGGTCCAGCTCAACCGTAACCAGCAGACATAGCTCTACTGAGCCATAGATCCCCGGCCAAGCCACTGACAGCACTCATTGTACACAGAGACAAGGACTACGACAGGGAGGCCCAGTGAGACCCTGTGCCAAGCCCACACCAGCATCCATTGCAACAGAGAACATTGACATGGAGGACACACGGGTCCCTCTGAGCTGCAGAACTTCTGCCAAGTCACTGCCAGTAATGATTAGCAGCAAAATACACCAAAGTAACGAGTAACTATCTTTGTATGCAATATCAGAGGCTGCGGTCCAAAACAGGCTCTGGCGAGTAGGGAAGCGGGATAAGAAATGCAGCAATCACACCGAGTAAACAAGGGAGTCTGCAGTTACATGGTACCTTATCTAACCACGGTTTCTCTGGGCAATGCACTACAAGGGTTTCTGCACAGTACTCAAGGGGAGGGCTGTCACCCTCTGAACTGTCACAAGACCTGAGGCACCTCCAGTGATTCCATTTTAAACCTCAGTGGAACAAGCTAGGAAAGTATTGGGACAGAAATGCTAGTTAAATGGCCTTTACGGGAAGCAGAGGGAGAGACAGAGAGAGAGGGGGGGAGAGGGAGAGAGAGAGAGAGAGAGAGAGAGAGAGAGAGAGATGCTAGTGAAATGGCCTTTACGGGAAGCAGAGGGAGAGACAGAGAGAGAGGGGGGGAGAGGGAGAGAGAGAGAGAGAGAGAGAGAGAGAAATGCTAGTGAAATGGCCTTTACGGGAAGCAGAGGGAGAGACAGAGAGAGAGGGGGGGAGAGGGAGAGGGAGAGAGAGAGAGAGAGAGAGAGAGAGAGAGAGAGAGAGAGAGAGAGAGAAATACTAGTTAAATGGCCTTTACAGGAAACAGAGGGAGAGAGAGAGAGAGAGAAATACTAGTTAAATGGCCTTTACAGGAAGCAGAGGGAGAGAGAGAGAGAGAGAGAGAGAGAGAGAGAGAGAGAGAAATACTAGTTAAATGGCCTTTACGGGAAGCAGAGGGAGAGACAGAGAGAGAGAGGGGGAGGGAGAGAGAGAGAGAGAGAGAGAGAGAGAGAGAGAGAGAGAGAAATACTAGTTAAATGGCCTTTACTGGAAGCAGAGGGAGAGAGAGAGGGAGACAGAGAGAGAGAGAGAGAGAGAGAGAGAGAGAGAGAAATACTAGTTCAATGGCCTTTACAGGAAGCAGAGGGAGAGAGAGAGAGAGAGAGAGAGGGAGGGGGAGAGAAATACTAGTTAAATGGCCTTTACAGGAAACAGAGGGAGAGAGAGAGAGAGAGAAATACTAGTTAAATGGCCTTTACAGGAAGCAGAGGGAGAGAGAGAGAGAGAGAGAGAGAGAGAAATACTAGTTAAATGGCCTTTACGGGAAGCAGAGGGAGAGACAGAGAGAGAGAGGGGGAGGGAGAGAGAGAGAGAGAGAGAGAGAGAGAGAGAGAGAGAGAGAGAGAAATACTAGTTAAATGGCCTTTACTGGAAGCAGAGGGAGAGAGAGAGGGAGACAGAGAGAGAGAGAGAGAGAGAGAGAGAGAAATACTAGTTCAATGGCCTTTACAGGAAGCAGAGGGAGAGAGAGAGAGAGAGAGAGAGAGAGAGAGGGGGAGAGAAATACTAGTTAAATGGCCTTTACGGGAAGCAGAGGGGGAGATTGAGAGAGAGAGAGAGAGAGAGAGAGAGAGAGAGAGAAATACTAGTTAAATGGCCTTTACAGGAAGCAGAGGGAGAGACAGAGAGAGAGAGGGGGAGAGAGAGAGAGAGATACTAGTTAAATGGCCTTTACGGGAAGCAGAGGAAGAGAGGGGGGGGGGAGAGAGAGAGAGAGAGAGAGAGAGAGAGAGAGAGAGAGAGAGAGAGAGAGAAATACTAGTTAAATGGCCTTTACGGGAAGGAGAGAGAGAGAGAGAGAGAGAGAGAGAGAGGGGGGGGCGAGAGAGAGAAATACTAGTTAAATGGCCTTTACTGGAAGCAGAGGGAGAGACAGAGAGAAAGAGGGAGGGAGGGGAGACAGGGAGAAAGTGAGCGTGTGTGTGTTAATGGTGCCTTCACTATTTATTCCCTGTGAGTTCCACCCAGATCTCACCGGAGACTGTCACGCTGTCACGAACTGGACATTTGGCGCCAGGTCCAAGTACTCGAAGTTAACCAATTTTATTAGTGATTGTGTACAGGGGAACGCCAGCTGAAATGTAAACAGGAACTTTGCCAGTGAAAATAACATAATAACAGTCTCTTCTTCCTTCAGTGTCTCTTGCAGTGGCTTTCTTTTTTTTTCTTTCTTAGTGTCAGGATTTGTTTCCCAATGTCTCGGGAAGTTGCCTCACTCCCTAGTCCAATATGTTGCTAACCTTTCTTCTGCTCCTCTGAGCCTAGTTGCGGGCTTTCCGGGGTCCCGTCCACAAGACTTAATCATTCCTTAATCATTCCTTAATGTTCTGTCCGATCTTCGGGGGTGGTTTAGGGATCTGGTTGGGGTCAGCAAGGGGAGAGGCAAAACGGCTACTCTGTACCAACCTTCGTTCTTGAATTGGTTCTTTCCACCGCTTCTCTTAGCTGTAAATATGCTCCCTGACTCCCGCTGGAGCCTGCTGCCACTTATTAAACCTACCTAGTGCCTGAACTGACCTTCTCGAACCTCCTACTTCTTTCTAAATGACTAGTCGGTCTCTGGATCCTTGTCTCTCCTTTCAGTATTTTGCTAAACTCTCTCTTCCAAAGCTCATCAACCCAAAAATCATCTTCACTTGGGTCACTGGAAGTTGTATCACTCCATTTCCTCACTTTTGCCTACACCCTCCCCCGCTGATTTCTCACTGTCTGCTTATTACTACTCTTGCCTTTTGCCAGTGGCTCCCACTCCACTTCGGGTATTACTTCATCCCGTCAAACTTCTGACATTATTCCATCCTTTAAATCCACTTCAAGTTTTATTTCCTCCTTTTGCATTGTTCCTATTTCCCTCTTTAACTCAACTCTGGGTTTTCCTTTCCCCTTCTGTGTTACTCCTACCTCCCTCTCTAACTCCACTCTGTGTTTTCTTCCCCCTTTCTGTCCTCTATTCCTACCCTCTCCTGGGTTTACTTCTTCCCTGTTTTCTTCTATTACCAATATTAACTTAGAATCCACTCTGGTTTTCCTTCCACACTTCTGTCCTCTATTTTGAGTAATGGGTTACAAGCCCCTCCTGTGCTTGCCTCAGCCCTCTTTTCCTCTACTTCATGTATTGGCTGGACACATCCCAATAGTTTGACGTTGTTACAAGGACTTTCTTTTCAAAGTCTGATGCTTGGCCATTCAGTTTTTCTCAAGCTGAATTCAACGTTTGTTTTTGTGCTGGGGGTTCCTCCCATGCCCCCACTGCCCACCTCTCTACTCTGCTACCCGCACATACACACATACATGTGTCTGTATGTGGTCGAATCGAGCAAAAGTGGTCGACCAAACTGCAGATTTTCAAATGCAAGTCTATGTAACAACAGGATCCCCAGGCAAGGCATAATGGGGCATGTATACTCAACAGGATGCCCATCTGGAAGACGGGCAAGGCATAATGGGGCATGTATACACAACAGGATCCCCATCTGGAAGACAGGCAAGGCATAATAGGTCATGTGTACTCAACAGGATCCCCATCTGGAAGACAGGCAAGGCATAATGGGGCATGTATACTCAACAGGATGCCCATCTGGAAGACGGGCAAGGCATAATGGGGCATGTGTACTCAACAGGATCCCCATCTGGAAGACGGGCAAGGCATAATGGGTCATGTGTACTCAACAGGATCCCCATCTGGAAGACGGGCAAGGCATAATGGGGCATGTGTACTCAACAGGATCCCCATCTGGAAGACAGGCAAGGCATAATGGGACATGTATACTCAACAGGATCCCCATCTGGAAGACAGGCAAGGCATAATGGGGCATGTATACTCAACAGGATCCCCAACAGGAAGACAGGCTAGGCATAATGGGGCATGTATACTCAACAGGATCCCCAGGCAAGGCATAATGGGGCATGTATAATCAACAGGATCCCCATCTGGAAGACAGGCAAGGCCTAATGGGGCATTTATACTCAACAGGATCCCCATCTGGAAGACAGGCAAGGCATAATGGGTCATGTATACTCAACAGGACCCCCATCTGGAAGACAGGCAAGGCATAATGGGGCATGTATACACAACAGTATCCCCATCTGGAAGACAGGCAAGGCATAATGGGGCATGTATACTCAACAGGATCCCCAACAGGAAGACAGGCTAGGCATAATGGGGCATGTATACTCAACAGGATCCCCAGGCAGGGCATAATGGGGCATGTAACAATCAACAGGATCCCCATCTGGAAGACAGGCAAGGCCTAATGGGGCATTTATACTCAACAGGATCCCCATCTGGAAGACAGGCAAGGCCTAATGGGGCATGTATACTCAACGGGATCCCCATCTGGAAGACAAGCAAGGCATAATGGGTCATGTGTACTCAACAGGATCCCCATCTGGAAGACAAGCAATGCATAATGGGGCATGTATACTTAACAGGATCCCCATCTCGAAGACAGGCAAGGCATACTGGGACATGTATACTCAACAGGATGCCCATCTGGAAGACAGGCAAGGCATAATGGGGCATGTATACTCAATAGGATCCCCATCTGGACGACAGGCAAGGCATAATGGGGCATGTATACTCAACAGGGTGCCCATCTGGAAGACAGGCAAGGCATAATGGGACATGTATACTCAACAGGATGCCCATCTGGAAGACAGGCAAGGCATAATGGGTCATGTATACTCAACAGGATCCCCATCTCGAAGACAGGCAAGGCATAATGGGACATGTATACTCAACAGGATGCCCATCTGGCAGACAGGCAAGGCATAACGGGGCTCTGTGTACTCAACAGGATCCCCATCTGGAAGACAGGCAAGGCATAATGGGGCATGTATACTCAACAGGATCCCCATCTGGAAGACAGGCAAGGCCTAATGGAGCACATATATGCAACAGGATCCCCATCTGGAAGACAGGCAAGGCATAATGGGGCATGTATACGCAACAGTATCCCCATCTGGAAGACAGGCAAGGCATAATGGGGCATGTATACTCAACAGGATCCCCAACAGGAAGACAGGCTAGGCATAATGGGGCATGTATACTCAACAGGATCCCCAGGCAAGGCATAATGGGGCATGTATAATCAACAGGATCCCCATCTGGAAGACAGGCAAGGCCTAATGGGGCATTTATACTCAACAGGATCCCCATCTGGAAGACAGGCAAGGCATAATGGGTCATGTATACTCAACAGGATCCCCATCTGGAAGACAGGCAAGGCCTAATGGGGCATGTATACTCAACAGGATCCCCATCTGGAAGACAAGCAAGGCATAATGGGTCATGTGTACTCAACAGGATCCCCATCTGGAAGACAAGCAATGCATAATGGGGCATGTATACTTAACAGGATCCCCATCTCGAAGACAGGCAAGGCATAATGGGACATGTATACTCAACAGGATGCCCATCTGGAAGACAGGCAAGGCATAATGGGGCATGTATACTCAATAGGATCCCCATCTGGACGACAGGCAAGGCATAATGGGGCATGTATACTCAACAGGGTGCCCATCTGGAAGACAGGCAAGGCATAATGGGACATGTATACTCAACAGGATGCCCATCTGGAAGACAGGCAAGGCATAATGGGTCATGTATACTCAACAGGATCCCCATCTCGAAGACAGGCAAGGCATAATGGGACATGTATACTCAACAGGATGCCCATCTGGCAGACAGGCAAGGCATATCGGGGCTCTGTGTACTCAACAGGATCCCCATCTGGAAGACAGGCAAGGCATAATGGGGCATGTATACTCAACAGGATCCCCATCTGGAAGACAGGCAAGGCCTAATGGAGCACGTATATGCAACAGGATCCCCATATGGAAGACAGGCAAGGCATAATGGGGCTCTGTATACTCAACAGGATCCCCATCTGGAAGACAGGCAAGGCATAATGGGTCTCTGTATACTCAAAAGGATCCACATCTCGAAGACAGGCAAGGCATAATGGGACATGTATACTCAACAGGATGCCCATCTGGAAGACAGGCAAGGCCTAATGGGCCCTTTATACTCAACAGGATCCCCACCTGGAAGACAGGCAAGGCATAATGGGGCATGTATACTCAACATGATCCCCATCTGGAAGACAGGCAAGGCATAATGGGGCATGTATACTCAACAGGATCCCCATCTGGAAGACAGGCAAGGCATAATGGGGCATGTATACTCAACAGGATCCCCATCTGGAAGACAGGCAAGGCCTAATGGGCCATTTATACTCACCAGGATCCCCATCTGGAAGACAGGCAAGGCATAATGGAGCATGTATACTCAACAGGATGGCCCTCTGGAAGACAGGCAAGGCATAATGGAGCACGTATACGCAACAGGATCCCCATATGGAAGACAGGCAAGGCATAATGGGGCATGTATACTCAACAGGATCCCCATCTGGAAGACAGGCAAGGCATAATGGGGCTCTGTATACTCAACAGGATCCTCATCTGGAAGACAGGCAAGGCATAATGGGTCTCTGTATACTCAACAGGATCCCCATCTAGAAGACAGGCAAGGCCTAATGGGCCATTTATACTCAACAGGATCCCCACCTGGAAGACAGGCAAGGCCTAAGGGGCCATTTATACTCAACAGGACCCCCATCTGGAAGACAGGCAAGGCATAATGGGGCATGTATACTCAACAGTATCCCCATCTGGAAGACAGGCAAGGCCTTATGGGTCACCTATACTCAACAGGATCCCCAACTGGAAGACAGGCAGGGCATAATGGGTCACGTATACTCAACAGGATGGCCCTCTGGAAGACAGGCAAGGCATAATGGAGCACGTATACGCAACAGGATCCCCATATGGAAGACAGGCAAGGCATAATGGGGCATGTATACTCAACAGGATCCCCATCTGGAAGACAGGCAAGGCATAATGGGGCTCTGTATACTCAACAGGATCCCCATCTGGAAGACAGGCAAGGCATAATGGGTCTCTGTATACTCAAAAGGATCCACATCTGGAAGACAGGCAAAGCCTAATGGGCCATTTATACTCAACAGGATCCCCACCTGGAAGACAGGCAAGGCATAATGGGCCATGTATACTCAACAGGATGCCCATCTGGAAGACAGGCAAGGCATAATGGGGCATGTATACTCAACAGGATCCCCATCTGGAAGACAGGCAAGGCATAATGGGGCATGTATACTCAACAGGATCCCCATCTGGAAGACAGGCAAGGCATAATGGGGCATGTATACTCAACAGGATCCCCATCTGGAAGACAGGCAAGGCCTAATGGGCCATTTATACTCAACAGGATCCCCATCTGGAAGACAGGCAAGGCATAATGGAGCATGTATACTTAACAGGATCCCCATCTGGAAGACAAGCAAGGCATAATGGGGCTTCTTATACTCAACAGGATCCCCATCTGGAAGACAGGCAAGGCATAATGGGGCATGTATACTCAGCAGGATCCCCATCTGGAAGACAGGCAAGGCCTAATGGGCCATTTATACTCAACAGGATCCCCATCTGGAAGACAGGCAAGGCCTTATGGGTCACCTATACTCAACAGGATCCCCATCTGGAAGACAGGCAGGGCATAATGGGTCACATATACTCAACAGGATGGCCCTCTGGAAGACAGGCAAGGCATAATGGAGCACGTATACGCAACAGGATCCCCATATGGAAGACAGGCAAGGCATAATGGGGCATGTATACTCAACAGGATCCCCATCTGGAAGACAGGCAAGGCATAATGGGGCTCTGTATACTCAACAGGATCCTCATCTGGAAGACAGGCAAGGCATAATGGGTCTCTGTATACTCAAAAGGATCCACATCTGGAAGACAGGCAAGGCCTAATGAGTCATGTATACTCAACAGGATGCCCATCTGGAAGACAGGCAAGGTATAATGGGGCATGTATACTCAACAGGATCCCAATCTGGAAGACAGGCAAGGCATAATGGGGCATGTATACTCAACAGGATCCCCATCTGGAAGACAGGCAAGGCATAATGGGGCATGTATACTCAACAGGATCCCCATCTGGAAGACAGGCAAGGCCTAATGGGCCATTTATACTCAACAGGATCCCCATCTGGAAGACAGGCAAGGCATAATGGAGCATGTATACTTAACAGGATCCCCATCTGGAAGACAATCGAGGCATAATGGGGCTTCTTATACTCAACAGGATCCCCACCTGGAAGACAGGCAAGGCCTAATGGGCCATTTATACTCAACAGGACCCCCATCTGGAAGACAGGCAAGGCATAATGGGGCATGTATACTCAACAGTATCCCCATCTGGAAGACAGGCAAGGCATAATGGGGCATGTATACTCAACAGGATCCCCATCTGGAAGACAGGCAAGGCATAATGGGGCATGTATACTCAACAGGATCCCCATCTGGAAGACAGGCAAGGCATAATGGGGCATGTATACTCAACAGGATCCCCATCTGGAAGACAGGCAAGGCCTAATGGGCCATTTATACTCAACAGGATCCCCATCTGGAAGACAGGCAAGGCATAATGGGGCATGTATACTCAACAGGATGCCCACCTGGAAGACAGGCAAGGCATAATGGGGCATGTATACTCAACAGGATCCCCATTTGGAAGACAGGCAAGGCATAATGGGTCATGAATACTCAACAGGATGCCCATCTGGAAGACAGGCAAGGCATAATGGGTCATGTATACACAACAGGATGCCCATCTGGAAGACAGGCAAGGCACAATGGGGCATGTATACTCAACAGGATCCCCATCTGGAAGACAGGCAAGGCATAATGGGTCATGTATACTCAACAGGATCCCCATCTGGAAGACAAGACAAGGCATAATGGGGCATGCATACAGCGATGCAGCACGCTTTGCACTACCATTTCATTGCCCACAGAAAGCATGTGCCTATTGGGTGATGCCCGATGCCAGGAGCTGCTTTAAGCTCCTGCTCTTCAATTCTTTATTTCACTCCCTGTGCACCACCAGAGGCCGGACATGCTGCAAACGCACACTATGGGCAGGATGGTAAGAAATGAAATGGGCCATCAAGATGGAAACTGTTGCTTCATATGTGTATGGGGGAGGTGTGAAGCGCAAGCCTCCCTGGGAATCAACAGAGGGGTGTAAACAGGGCCAACACCCAGGGGGTAGCAAGGAGGGTGCAGGGGTAGCAGAGGTCACTGAAATGGGTGGGGTGGGGTTGAGTGGAGCGAGCAGACATTGGAGAATAAGGTATTCAGTGTAGAATGCTGGGGCCCGTCTCATGGGCTCCATGGTCTTCTAGGTGCACAATGCAAGGTGGCTCTGAATGCCCGCTGCACCGGAAGTCAGTAGAGCGAGGGTAAAGCTGGGGAGATTTGCACCTCCAGGTTTAAGGGCAATAAGACGTGTGCTGCCGCATTCTGTGGCTGTCTGCATCCTGTACACTTCATATGTAAACCCAAAAATACTGAGCTACTGAGCTAATCACCTTGCCCTTGCGAGAGAAAGATAAATAATGAAAGATTTTTCAGGAATCCGGACTGCATAGTAGCGGAGGAGGCTATAGCACAGTTTGGAGGTTGCAGAGTCTAGTTGGAGGCCAAGATCCGTCACCTAAGACACTGCTTCCTGGAAAGGGCCAAGTACAAAGGGCCAGAAATTCAGAGTCCAGTTTTCTTCCTCAGGTCCAAAAAGAATGTCTACATTCAATAGCAGCAGTGAGTGGGCGGGAGCCCTGTGGAAGGTCACACCTGACGGAGAGAAGTCAAACAGTGCAATGGCTAAAGACTGGAAAGAGTTTAAATGTTAAAGGTATTTGAACCGTGCACTGTCACCAACGTAATTTTCCCCCAGGTGCTCAGGCGGATCTGCAAAGAAGAAGGTGGGTGGGGTAAGTTGGTGAAATAGGAAAGTGAGATGGTGGTGTCCTGTTGGCAGCTTCAGTTCAGTTTTCACCATGCTCTGAGCTTTGGTGTGAATATTGGATCGATGCGAGTCCTCGTGTGCTGCTGGTGCGGCTTATGTGTTGTTTGTTTGTTGTTGTGGTGTGGTGAAGTGCGTGCGGTTTGATGTGCGAGAAGGTGGATGTGTGGATTTTTGTGTGAGTTAATTATGCAGAAATGTGAGCTTTTGGGTTAGTGGGTTATATCAGCTAAGATTCACAGTTCTGTCTCAATGTGCCACCGGCTGGTATTCACAGTTGTATTATATCTTATCTTGATCTATCTTAACCTAGGAGTGACGCCTGCTAATATTCAAAATTCAATCTAAATGTGAGGGTGGCCATATTCGCAGACCTGTCTCGAAGCGACGCCAGCATAAATTACACTCCTGTCTAGATGTGACGCAAGCTGATAATCACAGTTCTGTCTAAATGTGGCTTTAGCCATACAAGGACAACCTTACAAACACCTGAGCAGGTGGGCAGCCCAGGAGTATTACAACCTTACAGACTCCAGAGAAGGGTGGCCAGACCAGGAGTATTACAGCCTTACAGACTCCAGAGAGGGGTGGCCAGACCAGGAGTATTACAGCCTTACAGACTCCTGAGAGGGGTAGGCAGCCCAGGAGTATTACAACCTTACAGACTCCCGAGAGGAGTGGGCAGCCCACTAGCATTACAACCTTATAGACCCCTGAGAGGGGTGGGCAGCCTAGAAGTACTACAACCTTACAGACTCCTGAGAGAGTTGGGCAGCCCAGGAGTATTACAGCCTTACTGACTCCTGAGAGGGGTAGGCAGCCCAGGAGTTTTACAACCTTACAGACTCCCGAGAGGAGTGGGCAGCCCACTAGCATTACAACATTAAAGACTCCTGAGAGGGGTGGGCAGCCTAGAAGTACTACAACCTTACAGACTCCTGAGAGAGTTGGGCAGCCCAGGAGTATTACAGCCTTAAAGACTCCTGAGGGGTAGGCAACCGAGGAGTATTACAACCTTACACACTCCCGAGAGGGGTGGGCAGCCCATGAGTATTACAACCTTACAGACGCCTGAGAGGGGTGGGAGGCCCAGGAGTATTACAACCTTACAGACCCCTGAGAGGGGTGGGGAGCCTGGGAGTTTTACAACATTAGAGACTCCTGAGCGGGGTAGGCAGCCAAGGAGTATTACAACCTTACAGACTCCTAAGAGGGTTGGCCAGCCCAGGAGTATTACAACCTTACAGACTCCTGAGAAGGGTGGACGGCCCATGAATATTACAGCCTTACAAACTCCTGACAGGTGTAGGCAGTCCAGGAGTATTACAACCTTACAGACAGCTGAGAGGGGTGGGCAGCCCAGGAGTATTACAACGTTACATACACCTGAGAGGGGTAGACAGCCCAGGAGTATTACAACGTTACATACACCTGAGAGGGGTGGGTAGCCCAGTCCCGCGCTTAGAGGCTGGCATGAAGCGCAATATAAAAACCCAATTTTAATGTTGTGTTATCCAACGCTGGATAACTCTTTATTAATCATAACCACTGGCATTGCATATCTCTAAATAAACTTACCAGAAGAAGTATATTCTTTGGAACTGGTGAATTCGGGCACAAGGCCCCAAACCATTTTAGGGTTGGACATTATAAGAATGAGGGAAGCTGCTTTCTGTTCATTCTAAAGAGTTATGTCTATTTCTATGCATCTGACAACTGTGTTGCAATGGTAACTGATTTGTATGTTATTTTATTTCTCGTACGGTTGGATGAATGCATATATGTTTTATAAAGTTTTGCGTGACAATATTTAGCCATGATATTTATCTGCTTAGTGTGCAAACAAAAAGCCTAATCTATCATTGTATTTTCATAAACTTACCTATCTAACTTGGATTATTGGTGTTGCTCTCTGTGCACTCATTATAGCCCTAGACCACTCTTGCACCCCTCCTGACACTAAGCCTTGCCGCTCATTTTGGAAATCCATCTTGTCTAAGTCTGAGAGTCATTGAAGCTCTTCAGCATGTAGTTTAGGGAGTGCCATCCTACATTTAAGATGTACAACAAAGTCCTGTGTATATCCCAATGCTGGTAAGAGATGTAACAAGGCTCAAGAGACAAAGGATCCAGAATAAATGACTCAAAGCTGTGATAAACTAGTTTATAACAGAGAAAATCAAGGAAACCTAAATAAGGCACTCGAAGGTGCATTTTAATAAACTGGGGGACCAGGGAGGAAAGCTGACCTATTCAATTCAGCAAGAAAACATACTGTGGAAATAAGCAGAACTAGAAAACATACTTTTAATAAACCTTGTTAGCCTTTAGGTTGTTCCCAGTCTCTCTTCTCTGTTTGAAGATAACAGAGGTCACAGTATCTGTAAATCAAGACACATCAGCATGTGCTTCGGGCTGAAAATTACCAGTGCACATGGAAAAGGTTACTATCCCATGCAGGTCCAGAGTTTAAAATGTTTAGGGGATGCCGACTGTGCTAGGGATTAGCCTCCCACCCTCCACTATAGTGCTAAAATTGAATAGCCTGGTCAGAGGAGGGCAGTCACCAGTCTTTGAACCAAGTTTCTGCTGAAGCGACAATATGAGAGTCATTATCAAGAACGCCTTGACAGATCCTGCTGAAATGTTTTTTACCACCAGCCTCAAATTAATGAAGCAAGCGTTTACCAAGCAGAAAAGAGATATAGAGACGGACAGCATCAATATGGTCAATTGTTTTGTATCAAATGTCATTGCACCAAAATGGATACCTACATTTGGAAATGCAGAGCAGAAATAGTCTAATTTCTTGCAAGAGGTTGTGACCTGCACTTTTTGCCCAATGCAACAACTGAGTCAGTGGTGTGGATTGCTCTACTTGCCAAGTTACACGCAAGTTACTTTACAATTCCCTCATATTTATTAACCAGTGATTTGCAACACTGGATTTTTCAAGTAAGGCAAGTGCTGCATCTGCTAGTTTGCCTCCAACCGTAATCAGTTTTTGTTCTAGTATGATGAGAAAGTTTGTCAGCGAATCATTTATTAATTGTTCCATGTTTTGTTATTAATATATAAGTTTGCCATGTCTCGCAAATTTAAGTGGGCAGCACTAAAAAACATCCAAAACCTATAGTCTTACAAGATATCAGCGAAATCGTACAAGAAGATACGAAATAACCTTTGGTAGCGAACTATGCCGACACTCCTGACAATCGCCTCTCCAACCGAGGGAGCGCTTCGCCCATAGCAGTGAGGTTAGATGAATCGTGACTGCCTGCAGCAGAGGACGGTCTAAATACAGACTGTGAAACACATGTTTTTAAGGTGGTGGCCTGACCTTGAACATTAGTCTAACATTGTCTTTCTGCTAGCTACATGACTCACACTGTTATCTCTGAGGCATAGTTCTCCACGTGACCTAGGCAAATATAGACATACACGATTGACTGATTGGCGACTATGAACTTTTTCTCCCCTGACGGGGTCAATCCTGCCTGAACAGTTGACATTGCCTCTGTGATAAGTGTTTAGCGCTCACAGATTTCACTAAGACCAGTGAGTGCAATGCATGTAATTACAGGTTACTGACCAGGATTACATTGCTGGCTAATTAGTGTTACATGTAACCAATTAAATTTTTCATAAAGCTATATGTTGTGTCCTCTGTCTCGGGCACTCGCCTACTTACTCCGTTTCCAGTGTTTGGAGGCCTTTTTGCAACTCACTGCCTCCTCTTTTCCCCACCACTCTTTTGTTTCCTCACTTTTTTCTGCACTTTTTAGTTGCTGCTGCTTTATTTGGGTCATTCTGCTTTTTCAGTACCTTTGCCTCGTTATTCTCACTAGTTCTTTCATACCGAATCATGGCGCTACCCCCTAGGGAGCACTACAAACAGTGCTTCATTTGTAATACAATAAGTGCCAAGGCTGAAATATGTTCTAGCATGCCCACACCAAGTTGGGGCGGCAGCTCGCCACTCACTGCTTTTTCGACAGCGTCTCACTGGCTTTTTGGGGGTAAATGAGTAGAATGAAAATACCAATTCACAGAGCATAAAATAACCTACCATACCAGCAGTGTTCTTTAAACACATCCTCATTATCATTGTCCTCTCCCCTTTAAAATTGAATACTGTGTTCGTCTATCCACAGAAAATAAGAGTGAAATGTCACCTTCCAGCAGTAAAGTGATGGACAAATGCAGACAAAGCACCACTGAACTGATGAACTTGCCTGTCAAGCACTGCAGCAAAAACATCTTCTACAGGTCGGGCCAACAACACTGAGATTACTCCTCAGAAAAAGTTTTTTGTCTGGCCTTCCCCCTGTGGTGGTGGTGTTGGATGTTGATTGGTGTCAAGCTCTGGGGATACCTCCCGAAACTCGTCCTCACCTGGATCTTCAATAGAGCTTTCTTGGGTCTCGAAATTCTTCTTCCGTCGCTGTTTCTTCTGCTCTTTAATCTTCTTCTCCCTCTTTTGGTGGAGGTAGGGGCGAGCTCCCTCGGTGGCCACCTTGACCGGAGTGGAATCCAGGTCAGGGAAAAAGCCGACTGGTGTAAAAAATCCTGGATGGAAGCAGAGCTGGTCTTATCTGTCTTCCTTGAGCAATAAGTAATGGCCTCGGTAGAACACGATGAAAAGTTCATCCAGTACTATGGACTTTGAATTCAAGGGTCTGTATTGCACCAGCAGGATAGAGAATGTCACTGTGTACTACTTGAAAGTCGGTGGCTGGAAAACGAGCCACCAGGGTGTTCAGCTTCCAATTGGTGTAGCTAGTACACGTGCCAGAATGGGAGAAATAGAACCTACTGCAGGTAAGCCTAACCCTGTAAGAACAGAGTGAATCGCTACTGCTGTAAATACAGGACACGGTAAGGAAAGCAGAATCTGTACGTTAAAGGCGTACCAAGAAAAGAAAAAGAAACAGAACGTAATAGGAATTAAGGAAAGTTGAAAGAAAAGAAGAAGCTCTGGGCGCTGTTAAGCAGCGTAAAGGATAAGGTAAACAAAGACGGGCAGCACTGGAAACAGTAACGGAAAGGAAATGAAGGCAGCCAGGCAGCTAGATGAAAGTAAAGGAAAACAAAGACAACAGCAAAGGCTAAGTGCGGAATAACGAAAGAAAGAAAATATAAGGAAAAAGACAGAAGTATGCGGCGCAACAGCAGAATAGACGGAAAGGTGCAATTAAGAAAGATAACACACTATGAGTCGTTGCCTTGGAAATGGAAGAGGCACCCGAACGTGCTGGAACCCGGAGGATACCAAATAGAATGAAAAGAGCTACAGGGAAAACAAAGAATCGCTAGTACGCTGTAAAGACAGGAACTGGCAGCGTTTCACCAAGAGATGGATGCAACGCAGAGAGGCAGTCTTCTGAGAGCAGTATATTGATACTGGTGGCCATCTGGGAGGAAGACTAGACCGTCAAGATGGGACAAGGAGAATCCATCTTAGGAGTATTTCCATCTCTGCCAATACTTCCAAGGACGGTGCATGACAATTGGCCTCTTGTTGTCTTTCCTGTGCCAGGCGACCCACTCCCCAGCTATTGGCATCAGCGACTGTTCACAGTTGAAGGCAGTCACGTACCTGCTTCTGTTTCAGATTCAGTGATTTGGTGCATGCCTATTGGTGCACCCCATGCTGGCCATACATCAGAAGAAAAAAGCTCACCAGGGCTCTGCATGTGGCTGCTGAGTGCCCCTGTCTGTGGAGAGACATCAGTGCAAGAGTTGTGTATGGCATGTGCCAGCCATACCACTGACGTTGAAACATAAGCATGTGTGTGCTGTAGGGGAGGCATGGTATTACAAGCAGAGACTGACACAATGGGTACAATTTGTAATGCCTGTATTTAATGGTTGGGATTGGAGAAAAAAACTATTCTGCCCTATAACTAAGATGGGAGTAGTCTCGACCATCAAATAATAAATAACGCAGCCTTAGTGGAGTCTGTCAAATCAAATTGTCAGTCAGTCAGTCAAACAAGTTTATTCGGTTGTATAAAGCAACCATTAAACGACAAATAAACACAATTATTACACTAATTCAAATTGCAAAAATCTTAAAATTACACTTCCATAAGAAAAAATAATTACAAAACATTAGCGGAAACAGCATACAAATGCATTTGGCAATTAGGCGGTTGTCTCGACATGAACTACATTTAAAAATTATTTTAGTGAGGATTAGATTAAAAAGACAATACAAAAATACTTTAACCCAGTACAGGTACTATAGAGTTTTCTTACGGGCCCTCGCCACCTTGCAGTTTCACAATGCGATTCCTAAAATACATCGCTCTTTTCAGAAACGTCAAGAGAGCCCAAGCGGTATAGACTGATTCAGCGCTCAGGAGAAACACAAGAGCAGCCCTGTGTGTACGAATCGTTGACTTCTTAAGGGCAGGAATCAGAGACATTTTGCGTATACCTGCATACCCTATACAGAAGAATAACAAATGAGAGAGATCCTCTCTATCATGTCCACAAACCGGACAGCCCGCTGAGTCAGAAGAACCCTTCCATTTATAGGTGTTGCCTTGCAACCGAAGGCAATCGAACCGTGCCCTTGTAATCAGCCACCTATCCCTTTTTAACGTACTCCAAAGCAAGTAAATTGGCCTATGCTAACAAAAACTTAATACCTGCCCTATCTCTTGTACAGAAAGTGTGAAAAGGAAAGGTTTACGCAAAGGAAAAATCAGTGTTCAAATGATAATGTGGCTGAACCAGCTCCCCTCCCCACTTTAGGCCTCATGGAGTAAGGCGATCCTCGTAGGCAGGATGACACATTCTGGCTCGGTTTTCAACACAGCATACACTTGTGTATAGGCACGTTATAAATGCCATATCATATCATATCATATACATAGTAGCAGTGGATCAAAGCCCACCTGGCCTTCCACGCTAGAGACTCTTTCTCTTTCTTCTAAAATAATGTCTTATCCAAAACGTTCCCAAAGATCTCCCTCTGTCGGGCTCAGATCTCCTACGATAAAGATTTTTAAAAAACATTTATTTGTATTATTTTTTGTTTCCACACCATAACTTACAGACATCCATATACAGTTACATAGCAAAATAAAGCCTAATTGTGTCTTACGCCCCCCCCTACCTTGCTCACCTCATTTCATCGACTGTACTACCTGCACTTATCTCTGCTCCTCCGACTGCGACAGGGCATCTGTGTCCTGAGGTGATTCGTCACGCTTAGAGGCCATCAGTTCCTGCACCCGCTGCTTCCATGAATCTAGGTCTATGTTCTGTTCCCCTTGGCCTCTTCAGGCTTCCCCTTGCCACACTGCTGTTTCAGCCATTGTCCATTTCTGGAGGTTGCCCCATCACTGGTTTACATCAGGCCCAATATGCGCCTTCCATTTCATTGCTATTCTGTGCTTCGCCAGGATATATATGAAGTCTTTCCACTTAGTCAAATGTCTTGCCCGCTTCAGGCGTGCAAAAATGCTGAGCAAACAGGCCGCAGGGGATCCCGTGTCCAACCTTATGTCCGCCTTGGCTAGGGAATGGGCTATGTCGGTCCAATACTGATAGATCTTCCCACACAGCCAAAACATATGTACCAAGTCTGCATTAATCAATCCACATTTAGGGCAAGTCTGTTCTACAGCAGTGCTGAACTTGGGTATTTTCCCAGGAGTAAGATACGCCCTATGCGTTATAGACTACTGGATTAGCTGGAGTCTCGTATTCCTATACACTTTCTTGTGATAAGCTAATGTTCTGCGCCATGCGGTGTCTGTCAATTTCTCCTGCATATCTACTTCCCAGCTAAGCCTAGTCTGTTCTAGCATGCCCCCTTGCTGCAACATTAAGAGCTCATATATTCTTGACACTGCATGCCCACCCTCTGCAATATCATAAAATGTTTCTATCCTATCATATGCCTGTATTACCCCTTCTGTTCCCGGCCGTATCGGCTTTAGTATTGTGTTAAGCGAAGCTTAAATTATGTGTTGCCCTTCATTAATACCAGTCTCTGAAGCGAGTGCCTTAAAATCCCTCACTTTGCCCTCCGATAGCAAATCTGCCACCGCTACTACCCCCATGGGTTCCCAGTATTTCCTTACGTGCAATCTCAGCTGCGGATCTTCTTCTTTCAGGGTCACTAGTGGGGTCACTGCGGAGAATAGGGTGTGTCCTCCTTTAGGAAGTGCCCCGCCCTGTGCCACATAGTCTTACCTAGTGCTAACAACAGTTGGGGTTTCGGGATTCGCTTTGATGCCATCCATATTACCTCTTTCAAGAAAAAGGGGGTGCATGCTGGTTGTAGCAAGTGTTTTCCAGGGTCTGTTCATCTAGTAGCCAGCTCGTGATAACCTACAATTGGCACGCCAAAAAATATGCCTCAAAGTTTGGTACCCTAACGCCACCCTGATCATACGGTCTCTATAGTTTTGTCAAGGCCAGCCTGCATCGGAGTTATGCCATGGAAAGCTGCGACATATCATGTAGAGTTTCCTAAAACAAAACTTGCGTACATTGTATGGGATGTTTGTAAAGAAATGCAGCAGCTCGGGAGCACTACCATCTTTAATAGTGCTGCCCTAACCATCATAGAGAGCAGTAACTTGGCCCAGAACGTCCTGATTGCTCAAGTCTGTCTACTGCCCTCTTCGTGTTCAGTTGGTGTTCTGTCTTAGGGTCATGAAAGATGTCCACTCCTAGATATCCTGATGTGTTTACCTCCCCCTTGATCGGCAGCACTGGCAATATGAGGACTTGCCCTTATACCCTGCTAGGGGAAACAGGCACGGGTTTTGTGTGTTAATCGTGATGCCGGATAAATCTGCATATCTTTCAAGCACATCTAAAACATACTGCAGGTTGGTTTCTGGGTGCTGCAAGTATGATAACATATCATCAGCGTATAGGGAGATCAAATTCACCGTACCCCTTACTACTATGCCTGCCTCTTGATTTTCTTTTCTGAGATTTGCCTCTAACAGTTCTAAAGCTAGTATAAATAACATAGGTGACCATGGGCAACCCTGTCTCGTGCCCTTCTCTAGCTGCCATTGATCCGAGATATGGGCTCCCGTCCTCAACCTCGCTATTGGGCTGCTGTATAATAACTGTACCCACTTTATATATGTAGGCGCCATACCAAACCTTCATAGGACTGCCAACAGCCGATGCGAACTGACCGGATCAAACGCCTTGACCGCATCCAGCGAGGCCACCACATATGGTTCTGAACTATTTTGGGTATGATCGATAATATGATGCAACCTCCTTAAATTGCATGTGATGTTCCTGTCTAGGACATAGCCTGACTGATCTGGATGTATCAGCGTAGCTATTGCTGGCTTGAGCCTGTTGGCCAGTAAGGCCCTGAGTATCTTCTCGTCTTGATTCAACAACGACAGGGGTCGGTACGATCCACACTCTGAGGCCAACTTGTTGGGCTTCAGTAGTGGGACTATCACTGATTCTCAGCGCCTTCGGTAATATGCCAGTTTCCAGTGCCTCATTCAACATCTCTAGAAGCGGGGATACTACGTCCATCACAAATTCTTTGTAGAATTCCCTGGGTAGTCCATCCGTCCCGGAAGCCTTTCCCGTCGGCAACCCTCTAATAGACGTGTCCAGGTCCTCTTTAGTTATGGGGGCTTGCAACTAATTTCTTGCCTCTGCATCTAGCTGTGGGAGATCTATTTGTGCCACGGCTTCTTCTATGTCTGTGTCTTGTGCTGCTACTGTCTCTGTGTATAACTCTTTGTAATACACTTTAGAGAGCTTATTTATTCTATCTTGTGTCCTACAGACCTTTCTGTCTTCCCCCGTGATCTCGCTTATCATTTCCCGTTTGAGCTCACTTTTACATAGCAAGGCCAGCAGCCGTCCGGGCTTATCCCCCTCTGCATGTTGCCTTTCCACACATTTTCTGTAATTCAGCTTACCTAATCTTTCCCAGTGCCCCGAACATTCCTGCTGCATCTGGGTGATTTCCCGTACTCGATCCTTCGCCTCGCTGCCTGCATTCTCTAAGCCTTCTAATTTAGTTTCCACCCTCTGCAAATCCGTTTCTATGTCTGCCTGCATTCCTTTCGCCTTCGCCACTGCCGTCCCTCTAATCACTACTTTAAAGGCCTCCCACAGAGTGCCTGCTGATTTGAGACTCTCCGTGTTGGTTTTAACATAGTCTTTCACCCCTTCTCTTAGGCTTTCCCAGAATATTGGATCCTCAACGGTTTGCTTCTTAGCCTGCAGGTCAGGATGCATGCTGTACGGGGGCTCAGGTCAGGATGCATGCTGTACGGGGAGAATTCTGCCATATAACCACTAGGGTGGCATGATCCAATGGTACCCTCGCTTTATATTCAGCTGTCAAAAATTCACCAAGAGTCTCCTCCCAGTGGAAACATAATCTAATCTGGTGTATAAATCTTTAGGGGCCCTGTAATGAGAATAGAGTCCTCCATACATCAATCAGGTGTAGCAATGTATTTAAGGCCTTCGCCGCAGGGCTTGTGTGCGTCACTTTATCATCAGATCTATCCAGTAACGGACACAGCGTACAATTAAAATCACCTCCCCATACTAATGTATCATCTTTGTATGTACTTATGTGGGCGTATAATGAATGAATAGGCTGCTGTATCTTTATTCAGTGTGTATGTGTTTATAATGCATATGCCTCGCTGTTCCAACCACCCCTGCACCACCACCATCCTGCCTCCCACGTATGAGAAAGATCTGAGGACTTTAAATGGCACCTCTGGCACGATCCATATTAGGAACCCTCTCGCGTATGCAGAATATGATGAGCCCCGAGTCATTCCCCTCCACTTACGAGCTAGTACTGCTAGTTTCTCTTTAGTGAGATGCGTCTCCTGTAGGAGTGCTATATCAATTTTCTGGCGTCTGAGATAGGTCATTACCCTGTGTCGCTTAATATAGCTGTTGAGCCCACTGCCATTCCCCATAGTTAGTCTAAGTGTCTTCCACCTTTGTCCTGACAGTTCGATGTACTTATTGGTCATTTCTTGTGTGCTCCCATAGGCTAACTCCCCACTAACCAACTCCCTTACCCCCCAACATTTTCCCAGCTCAATACCTTGTGCTCGTGCATTCCAGCTTCTCACCCCTCTCGCAGTTGGATGTCCTGGTGTCTAGGGTGCAGCAAGGGGATACTGGAACACCAGTATCCTCTGACAGTTCCGCTCTGAGGTGAAGAACACTTCCTAACGGGGCGCTCCTGGATGGGAACCCCTCCGCTGGCTCCTCACAACTGACGATGTCTGATGCCTGAAATATTGCTATTTAGATTCCATTTCGCTGCAAGCAGTCGGTTGAGTATGATAATGTTTCTGTTGTGCTACTGTAGTTTGCTTAGCTGGTATCTCGTTCCCCCGTCGTATGGTTGCCCTCTCCTGTCGGCATATTCTCGGTGTCCATCCATTTGTGAGCTTCCGCTGGGGTCTCAAAGGAAACGGTCCTCCCTCCTGTCATTATCTTTAACCGTGCCGGCTATAGCAACATGTATTTGCGGTTTGACGCCCTCAGTCTTCTTTTGACTGATGTGAATTTCATCCTTTGTCTTTGCACTTGCACGGTATAATCCGGGTACGCAATGATACTGGCTGATGCCCGATGTATCGTTCCCACATTGCAGAAGTATTCCAGGATCTTTTCCCTAACCTTATAGTTTAAGATCTGGGCTATAATGGGTCTTGGTTGTACTCCCGGTGGTGGTTTCCTCATTAGAGACCTGCGCGCCCTTTCGACTGTAAAGCCCTTGGTAAGGTTACCTGGGCCAATTTCTTGTAATAGCATGTTCTCTATAAATTCAGTGGGCTGTGCCCCTTCCTCTCTTTCCGGGAGTCCAATTATCCTGACATTATTGCGCCTGGCCCTCCCTTCCGCGTCTTCCGCTCTGCTTTCTAGATTTTTCACTTGTTGCTGCAATACTGATACATCTCTTGAAGTGTCTTTGAGCCCTACAGTACTGATCGCGACTTCCTTCTCTAGCGCCCAGTCCGCTCCGCGAGTACCCGAACGTCTTGTCTCAGAAGGTTCATGTCCATGCTGATTGCGTCCATTTTTGCTTCTGGGAGTATCTTCAGTGCTGCTCTAGCGCCAAGAACTTGCTGCTCTTCTTTTGTTTGGCTCTGATCTCCCTGTGGTGATGGAGTAACTGGCATGGCATTCTCCACTGTAGTCATGGTTTTGGTGAAACTCTCTAACGTGTGTTTCTTGGATTTGCCCTTCTGCCATTTCAACGCCATATCTGTGTCCTGCGGTGTTGGTCTTCTCGTCCCTCCTTATTTCCACTCTCTCCGTTGTCTGGCCCATTGCTTTTCCAACTGCCGGACCGGGCGTTGCTTGTTTCCGGTGCCAAAATTCCAGCCTTGCTGTTGCTTGGTCTATGTCCAGCCCCTGGGCTATATACCACCTCGGCCAGCTGTTGAGCGATGGGGTACCAGTTTGAGAAGAGTCAAAGAAAATATATATGAGTATGGGTGTTGGTCTCTATAAAATGCGCTTAGATCAGTAATCCCATAGAATGCGGGCGGCTGCGTTGCCAAATCAAGGAGTAAGTGCACCCATAAACACCTCCAAATTGAACAGAGTAAGATTTACAAGATTTGCATGACGCGCTCTGCCCAAGAATATTGCTGATTCCAGATTAATAGCATTGTGACATATATGCAGAGTTTGCAACAAAATGTTGTTTCATTTCCTCAAAGAAAGTCAGCCGACACGTGTTTCGACCAGAGTCGTCGTCAAGGCTGCCATGACCCTACATAAAATACAATAAAGCCAGAAAGTAGAGTTACAACTCACATGATACAAAAAACAAAATAAATTGTCAAAAAATCATCACAAAATCAGGAATTGTGAACACATTATGAACAATTAGATGTTTCCAGATATGAAAACGGTTGACGGAACCTCTACATTACTCTCATCTAACAAAGCAACCAAGCATTTCAAGACCACTGATATTATAACCAAATTCTCATGGGATGCACATTGTCTATACAAACCTGCTCAGAGACGACAGTGGAATATTTTGCTTTTAGCCAAGGATTTATGTTCATTCGGAGCGCATCATGCACATCTTGTAACTTGTAACTCTTAGTCAGTTTGAGAAGAGGGTTTTTCCCTCCGCTATCCGTTACTGCCCGAGAAAGTCTGTGCCGCCCAGCTTCAGCAGATCGCCCTCCGCCAGCTTTGCCACTATGTATTTCTGCCAGTTGATGCGTTTTCAGGTTATTACCTTCCCTTCTGTGCTCTCAGGTATCCACTGGGAGCCATCTGTGGACTCCCAAGCCTGTGCGAGTACTTCTTTTAGAGCCGGCCTTGCCGCCGGGGTCCTTTTTGTCATCCTGGTGTTACATGAGGTGACTTGAGCCCTTGGCCTGTGGCATTTTGTCCCTCAGTCGCCAGCCAGATCTGAATCTTCCCCTGCCCGTACTCAGCAGTACGCTACCTGACGCTCCTCTGCTTGCTCTCAGGTCTGCTAGCCGGTTTCATACGTCCATAGTTTCAGTTGCAGGGGAATTAACCCGCAATTATCTGCATCACAGGCCAGTCATGTCGGATCACAGGAGCCTAAGGAAAACGTGTCCTTACGGCATGGCTGCTGGCCACGCCCCTCCTACGATAATGTTTTTTTTTATTCTTTATTTATTCAAAATTAAACAATTTACAAACATACAAATCAATACAATTTACAAAGATAAACCAATAAATAATGAAAACGTAACTAAATTTCAATCTAAAATGTACACAATAACCCTACATATATATAAAAATACAGTGAAAGACCTAGTACACATCAAGAAATGTTCTCCATATTTTCTCAAAATTAAACTGTTACTTCCTAAAATCATTGTCTTAAAGTCCAGATCAATGTCAGTCTCCAGAACACAGAGGCACATGCGACAAATATCTGACCAAAATCCTCTAATTCTCGGACAATGCCAGAACATGTGTTCTAATGTACCTATACCACTCAAACATTTCCAGCAATCATCAGAATCAGTTATTCCCTGTTTCATCATTCTTTCGGGGCTCCAACAGACTCTTTAATCTGTCTAGATCTTTCACTCAAATTCAACGAACTAAGTTTCACATTCCCACTCATCTCATCCATTCTTCCCCCGTAATATCATACCCCAAACGCTGATTCAATTCTTCTCTTAGTTTCACATTCTCTTTGTATTTAAATACAATAAGTTTATACATTTCACTCGCAATTCCTCCTTCACCTGGTTCTCTTACAGCTGTCAATATTTCCATATTCACTTCATCTGCCCACGTCACCTTACCAATGCTCTTCTTCATACTTCTGTATTAAGATTCTGAAAAATTCTCAATATTCCATTTCTCACAGACTTCAGTCCCCGAAATGCATTTTCCATTCTGCCATAATTCTCCAATCCAGCACACACCGGCCAAAAACCACTCCACCCAAAATAACACCTTTCCTTTTTCTTTAACTGCAGAATTCATCCATATCGAAGCATTCGGTGAAATTAAAGCATCTGATCCCAAATATTCATAAAGCTGTTTCCAACTCTTCCTCAAGAACTCCGTAATGGGATTTCTCCTACTCACAATGCTTGTCGTAGAAAGAACCGCCTTTGGTAGAAGTGGTCCAGCTAGCCCTGCCTCTGCATCAACCCAGTCATTTAATTCTTCCTTAAGAAATTGAATAATGAATTGACAGATAAAAGCTAAATGATAAGCACGAAAATTGGGCAAGCCTAGGCCCCCTTTTTCCAAAGGAAGTTGAAGCTTCCATAACTGTAATCTCAGGGGCTTTTTATCCCATATGAACGACTGAACTAGATAGTCCAGCTCCCTCCAAAATGAGGACTTAATTTCCAGCGGGAGCATGCCAAGTACATAATTAATTCTAAGTTTAGCAGTCATTTTCAAAGCATTTGCTTTACCCCACAATGATAACTTTAACTAGGACCATCTTTCCAGACTCACTTTAAAATCTTTACACATCTCATTCATGTTCTCCTCAACCATGTTCTCAACTTGTGGAGTGAGCCATACACCAAGATACTTCATTCTCTTCTCACACCATTGGAAGCCCAACGATGAAATAAAAGATTTATCACAAGCGAACGTAAATGGCATCAATTCTGAATTAGAACAATTAATCTTGTAGCCTGCCACTCCATAAAATCTACTCAGTATTTCCAACAATGTTGGCAGGGAAATATTCAGATCCCTAATTATGAACAATAGATTGTCTGCGTAAAACTAGATCTTTTGTTCTGCCCCTTGAATTCCAAATCCTCTAATGTTTTGATTTTGTCTTAAAGCAATTGCCAAAGTTTCAATAGCCAAAATGAAAAGTAATGGAGACAAGGGGCAGCCTTGTCTAGTACCCCTCTGTAAAATAAATGAGTCAGATCGTAAACCATAAGTCCTGATATCGGCTGTTGGAAGTGTATATAAAATATGTATCCATGAAATAAAACTCTCTCTGAAGTTCATTCTTTTTAGGACTGAGAAAAGATAGTTCCAATTTATTCTTTATAACGTAAGTATCCCTCAACAAGCCTAGTGCAGAATCCGGCAGAATTTTGTAAAACTCCACCGGAAGTCCGTCTGGCCTCAGTGACTTTCCTATAATTAAGTTGTGAATCGCCACTTTGATCTTGTCTAAAGTTATAGATTTTTCAAGGGATTTTTTATGGTTATCAGACACTTGTGGGATTAGTAAATACTCAAAAAAGGATTCACCATGCCCTGTAATATCGGGTTCATCCCGATACAATTGTGAATTGTACTCTTTAAAAACCTTGTTTATTTCCACGGGATTAAAAGTTGTATTACCATCCGTGCTACAAATCGATGTAATGGCCCCTTCAGAGTTCTGCTGACAAAGCCGGTAGGCCAGCCAGCGATCACTCTTTTCACCTCGCTCAAAATAGGAGCATTTGAGATGAAACAACTGTTCCTCAGCCCTTACATTAATTATTCTGTTAATTTCTCTTTTTAAAGTACTTAATTATTTTTTTTACTCGCAGGATAAATCACCAAAATATTAGTCACTTCCATAATCTGTTTCTCCAAATTCAATCTCAAAAGTTCCATTGATTTCCTCTTACCACTCGATAGACCCAAGATCAGGCCCCTCATTAAATGCCTCCCAAATTACTTTAACAATCAAATAATAAGTTTGGTTTTCTCTCACAAAATGGTCTGCTTCACTTCTAATTTTATCAACTAACTTTTCATCTTGTAAGATTGAGGTGTTCATCCGCCAAGTGAAAGATTTATGAATTTCAAAATCAAGTTTCACCAACAAAGAGACAGGGGCATGATCCGTAACCACAATATTTCCTATTTCGCCTGCCATAAAATGTTCAGTAACTTTGCCGCTTGTGAGAAACATATCAATGCGAGAGCAGGTACAATGAGAGTTTGAATAAAAATTATACTCCTTCAGCTGTGGATGCGTTAGGCTCCAACAGTCCTTTAAATAATTCTCCGCTATTAATGACTGAAAAGATCTAAAATGAGGGTCTCTTCTATTGTCCATACCACCATTACTTCGATCTAATTTTGTATCCAATACCAAGTTGAAGTCCCCACCTAAAAAAGGAACTGTCATCAATGGACGGCACATACATGTTACATAGAGTCACATTGCATCCTTGAAGTTCAATCAACAAGACAATAATTCTTCCCTGTGTCTGTATTTTGTTTCAAAATTTTAATTGGTGCATTTTTATGAGCTAAAATTGCCACTCCTCTAGATCTGGAAGAGTAGCAGGAACCATACGCCCCACCGACCATCTGTTTCTGCAGTCTTTGGATCTCCTCATTCAACAAATGTGTTTCTTGTAAAAAATAAATATCACACTGAATCTCACACATACAATTGTAAATTCTCTGCCGCATGCTCAGATTATTCAATCCGTTAACATTCCAGGACAGCACTTTCAGATCCTGCTTCATTGGAGACACCATCTCTTTTAACAAATCCAGAAATACACTAGGTGTGTCAAATTTAACTAAAAGAACTAAAACCAGATAACAAAAGTACGAGTATCCCCTCCCCCCATCTTATCGACAGAATGCTGATAGTCAACACTAAAGTATATGAAGCTCCGGCCCCCCAGCACTCTGCACAAATTTAAAATGAGAACATCAGTCACTATACTGAGAAGAAAAAAAAAGAAAAAGAAATTGCAGAACCACAGTAAGCACGATAATATACTAGTATGTACTAAATCAACACAGTACATATACACTATCATAAAACACATTGAATGTCAACCAAGTTATAGTTCCCATATGGATGGCCGCATGATGGTATTTCAAGTCCACCAACAATAATATACAACTCTCTGGCCAAAAACTATATATTGAAACACCCCTATACGTTAAACAAACACAGATTGTTGTTTGCATAGCACTTGACTGGATAAATACATTCTTCGTTGTAACCAGAGCTCATCATTATAGACATGCAAGCTTCCTCAGGCAGCTTAAAGCTGTGTCAGCCAGCTGTACCATCCATTTGCCACTGTGTAACCCATACTCTCATCACTATTGCCCATTCTCTAAACTATACACAATCCTTTAAAACTTTTTAGGATAATAATTCCCACATTTCTAATAAATAAACTGATTTAATCTGCACATCTATTACGATGTAATGTACATATATTTTCCATGTAATAAAGAATTAAATTACCAAATGAGCCTAAGTGCATACGTCCAAGCTTTCATTCACAGTAGGTACTAATATGCACTCTGGACAGCCTGTCTTTTACTGAGAGGTACCTTCATGAACCAGACATGAAACCTGAAAAGAAAATACTCCCAGCAAAGAGAAGAGAGCATCTTCATTTACCTAACATTGGTAGGATTTCACTCTAAAGGGCTCAGACATTTCTGCTTTTACCATAAATAAAGGTATATTCAACAATCCACAAATATTATTGCTTCTGGAACTACAATGGTATTATATAAATCCTACTTTGAATATATTACTCAACATGCTGTGTCAAAGAAAGATCAAGGCAGCACGGATTTCATATATATAACTACATTTTCAAAAATGAGTCAAGTTATGTTTATATTACAAATTATTAGCTCCTGGACACAGCTGTAGTTTCCTCAAAAATTTCTGAGCTGCTTACGCTCCCGACATATCCTCTTACCATTGTGTTAGTCCTAATGTCCAAATGTCCATTGTAAACATTCCTGTGTAGCCTCCGAAATATGCGTCTCAGCAAACAATCCTCTCCGTCTTCCGAAGTGAATGAATTCCACGCATTGATCAGCTGTTCCTCTAATCGCACTTCATGCAGATGCATCATGACTCCCGATGTAGCCGCATGATACGAAAGCTGCCCGATCATTTCTCTTACACGTTTGATTCAGCAATGAAGTCACGCACGTAATGTGATCATCAGCTGACTACGTGACCAGGATGAAGGTCCTTTCTTCTATTTCCCCTACTGGCATGAACCATCAGAAGATACGCTCTCCGTAAAAAGTATACTTTAAAAATGTAAACGTTTAACTGCAGCGACATGGCGGTGCCATTTTAGCCTATTTTAACAATGTAAAAATGTAAAAAAATAAGTTGCAAATGAATTTAAAATAACATATATTATATTACCAGAAGACAGAATGTAAATCATCCATTTCAGTAGCATTAACAGACCCCTCACAGTGTTTCTCTAGCCAAGAAGTTGCTTCTTTTGGTTCGTTAGTGACCCTTTCTCCAGTTGGCAAAAATAATGTCATAGAATTGAATTTGTTGAGAAAGACTTTTCTATTCAGATCTTTTGCCAAATCTTTAACTACTTTGAACAATTTCCTGATTTCCAAATGCTCCTTTGGGAAATCTGGGTAGATGAAGATTGGTTTTCCTTTGAAAGTAGTTGGTCCTTTAGATCTAGCAGCTTACATTATGGACTCCTTCTTAGAGATTGCAAAGGTGACGAGAATATGTCTAGGTCTGGATCCAACCGATCTGCCAACACGATAAATATTGTCAATATCAGATTCAGTAACCGACTCCAAACCATAACATTCCTTTAAAATTTGCAGAATCAATAAGGATAGCTTTAATCCTGCTGGATCAGTATTCTCTTCTACTCCAATTATCCTGATATTTTTCTCTTTCAACTTTAAGTTCATTTCCAAGCATTTTCCTTCTCCTTATATAGATCTTTCTTCAGTATATTGTAAGCTCTGAAGCTACCAGCTATTTCAGAGCTCATATTTGAAGATGTCTTCTCCAAGCTAGTTACTCTGACATCTTAATGGGAAACACTAGAACTAACATCCGCCATAGTTGCCTTGACGTCCTTCATATCTCAAATTACTTGTCTAAGTAGCTTGTAAATAGTCTGAGGGCTGGGTTATTCTTCTTCTTCATCTTCCTCCATCTCTGAAAGTTGTTTCTGCTTCTTGGGAATCGGATTTACAGATTTCTGAGATTTCTTCTTTGACTTCATAATTAAATATATGATATCTTCAGGGAGGAGGCCAGGAGCTGCAAGCTTAAGCTGCTGCTGCTAGCACCAACATTCCGTAATCGTCAGTTCAATATAAGTTGTAAGGGGGGACTCCCTTCCCCAAGATTCTTTCACTTCGGGTCTCCCTCTGTCGGGCTTGGGCCCCTTTCAGATTCGGGTCTAACTTTGTCAGGCTCGATCCCCTTTAGGAGGTGGAAGACTTTTGAATGTGCGTGGTTTATTTGTGAGACTACTGCAGAACCACTTTGACTCAAAGTTCACTGTGCTACTTTCACTCTTTCCTTCTCTAGGAATTAATCTTATTTTTACTTTTATTGTTCATTCGCTTTCTCGCGTTAAACAATTTACCTTTCACAGAGACTTTCCAATGGTTTACTTCCTTTCACCGGACCACTCTGTTACTTAGTATCGTTGATTTCCCAGCTGTTCTTTACATCAAAGTTCTGCCTTTCTTCACGTCTCATCTACACGTGTGCAGCCTTTACTTGTGATATGATGTTGCTACTTCAGTCACTGTAACAAACACCAGTCTCTCAGGTCGCTTGCCAACTCACCGGCTGTGTGCGTTTCTTTCTTGTTTGGCGTTTTCTTATTTTTGAGTCAAGGTTAGCACCACAGGCTTGACCTCGCCTCCCCAACTTTGCCGTTCTCCTGGGTGTGTCGCTAGCGTCCTTGAAACAAAATGCAATCTTTACTTGTGGGAAATGGCCTTCTCTACGTGGCTTTGCGGCCTGTTGGAGGCAACAGCCTCCAACAGGGAAGCCTTGAGGTTTTCGGCCTGCTGCTCTCATCCCTAGGTCTGTTGAGCTGCTCCAGTAGGTGTGCCTTCGTCCCGAAGTTCTGCTCGTTCTCGTGTTCCACCTTACTCAGAGTTTGTCTTTGGTTTCTGCCTTTTATTCATGTGATGAGAGCCAATTGGTAACAGATGTATGCATTTAGGATTAAGTGCCTGACTTTGCCTGACCCGATTAGCGAGAAATGGCCAGTACAATGTATGCAAGTCAGTGTTGTTATTCTCAGTCATCCTCTTCCTCGGCCCAGTGTTTGTGTAAAAAGTGGGGCAGGGGGTGAGTTGGGATCTCAGAGCACCCTAAAACAAAGGATGGATTCGATAAACAAAATAGGGGGGAATACCACGTCTCGCCATCGTCTATCTCACCATCACTCCCCGAAGACCCCTCACCCAGGCGATCCTCCCGCACTGGTCCACCCCAGGGTCTGGATCCAAAGGCGATGGCCGTGCCCTGGCCACCTTAGAGAGAGATCCCTGGGGACTAGCATGTGAGACACCCTCTGGTTTCTCACAGTGCCCACCTGTCCGCTGCACTATTTAGCTACTCCCAGTACCACGGCTGCCTGGCTCCTGCCCACACAACACACCAGAGCCACCCATCCTGCCATGCCAGTGCTAGTGGTTAGTAGACTATAGGAGCAGTACCAAGGCCATGCGGGTTGACTGGAGCAGTGTATGGTCATAGCAAGCATAAGTACCTAGTGCTGTCACCTTCCAGCTCATTGTTATTCATGAAAATGGATAACTAGAGCAGCTGCACTGACGTGGCTCATCACAGGCATTGCAAATTCTTAAAAATCCCACCACACCTGCAGGACGACTTCCTTAGTTTACATTCTCTACTTAAGATAAATGCATTCGCTCCTTGGTGACAACATACTTACTGGGCTTTCTGTAAAATGGTGCATGTCACCATTAAGAACACTTCATATATGATGTAATGCTGCCACCCAAAGGCTAGCCATGCAAAGTGAAATATTATTTGCCATTTACTGCAAACAAAGTTTGTTTGCAGTAAATATAAAATAAAGGTTTCAAACATCCATATAATCGTCAGCAAGGTCTACTACCATCATAAAATCATCTTGCTAATGCAAGTGGGCTAGTAGATTTACCAAGCCCTGCATCAGGTTGATGAAAAACAATGAGCCGGCCTAGGATTCACAGGCAAGTGGCCTGTGCAGGCTGAGGTTGCTTTTTGTGTAATTATGGCTTACAGTTCAAATAAAAACATTGCCGGAAATTCACATGAAAAGTCTAAGTAAGCCTGAAATAATAGTTAAGGTACACAGACTTACATCCAAGGGCTTAATCGTGGCTGTGGCGAGGTGCTGCCTGCACAAAAACACGCTAGGCATTCCTAACTTTGAAATCTGAATAAAGTTATTGTTTTCAATGGAATAGGGAGAGCAGCTGCTCTTCATCCGCTTTATGCTGGTGTCTGAATCAGAGTTCCCCGTCTATAACCTTGACTGAGTGGGGGACATTTCCACAGCTGCTATCATTCTTAAAGGTAGTTTTATCTAGAATCACCAGCAGCGAGAGGATTTAGAACATGGTGCCTTTGTAAGGTTTCCCATCTGTGATGACAAAGGGGCATCTGGAAGGGACAGTTGCTCTGATATTGATTGACATTTCTGAAAATGCTTATATCTGTTGCTTTGATAACACTAATAAGGAACTTATTATCATCTCTGAGTCCTAGTGCTTAAAAGCTATAAATAACTGATTCCAAGATGGCCGACGGGGTGAAGAGACGTGCCTGAGACGCTCTCTGCCCGGGCCACAGACACTGAGCACAACGAGCCCTGCAGCAGAGACCAGTTTGGGTTGAAAGACCCTCCTGCGAACGAATAAACCCCCCCAGCGGGTCCCCCCAGCCCAGGGCCGCTGTAAAGGCTTGCACGGAGCGTGGAGCGAGCGGCCCCTCCCCCATCGGAGAGATCGAGACCCAGCGTGGAACCGAGGAGGGAGAGGCGGCAGGAGGCGGACCAGAGGCCCGACAGCGGACAGAGGGGCCCGGCGGTCGTTCCCCCCCGCGCACACAGCACAAACTCAGGGCCCCCACTGCAACAGGTCAGCAGAGGCATCGACTACAGGGGGCGGCTCTCCCCCTGTTGCCCTGGAAGAGCGGGACTCCGCGGTGGGCACCGGAGACGGGCAGTGAGACGTGCGGAGAGCAGAGGAGAGACACAGCGACCGGGCGGTCGGGGGCCAGCACGGGTGCTCCACGGCCTGGACGAGCGAAAATCCGAGGCACGGGCAGACCGCTCCAATTGCGGGAGCGAGGCTCGCCCGGAGGCCCCGGCATCGAGGAGCCAAGGTGAGATCCCAGGAGGGAGGTTTCCAAGGCGGCCCAGGGATATAGCAGTGGAGCGGAGAGCGGGGGCGGAGGTGGGAGATGCATTTTCCAAGCGCTATGATAAAAGGGAGACACCCCTCCTGGGGGGGGGGGGGACATATACCTCACAGAACATAACCCTGCAAGGGTGGCCCACCCAGGGGAAAGCCACAGGAGGGGAGAGTAATATCTGCTCCTCCAGAAGGACACAAGGACACAGAAGTGGGGGTGGCCCCCCCCCGGCATCCTCCCTGCCTCACAACCGAAGCGAACGCATATGGAACAAGGGCACAATAAAGCAGCAAAGTCACCCACGAGAGTGCATTGAGGAGGGGGCGAGAGAGCTCCCGCCCCCAGACCACCATACCACAGTAGGCCATCCGCCACCCTGCGAACCAGCATCTACAAGAGGCCACCCCCCGCAATTATATAAAAGCACATACAGGGAACCCTGACAAATAAGAACGCCCCCCCTGGAGAGCCCGCCCAAATAAAAGGGGGAAGGAAGGTCTGGGAACAGATTAGCCCACAACAGCTCGTGGGGAACGGGCCACCGGGTGTGCATGTGAAAACCAGAACGCACAAGCACAGTCCCACCCAAGGGCAAACCACTGCATATACGAAAAAGAATAAAGCACCCCAAGAAAGATACTACACCATGTCATGAGCTAAAGGGAAAGGCAACGCTGCGCTACAGACACCACAGACCTCAAAACAGGACGCAAGCATCCTGCACATGTGGTCAACGGACAATTCGTCAAAATCTAAAGGCAACACCCAGGAAGATCACAAGGAGAGGGTGACACCCGCACACACCATCAGCAGCCTCCCTCGAGAGAGGATATGCAAGCTTGGTTTCAGGACTTACAAGACAAATTCATGTCCACTGTACAGGAACAATTTAAAACCATGAAAAATGACATGAAGCAGGTAGTACAGGACATCAAAGTAGATATGGCCAAGGTTGAGGAAAGAACGGACATAAATGAAAGAACACTTCAGAATGTCGTAGAAGAAACACAACAGGTTAGCGAAACACAAGGACACCTGGTGAGACTCATCCACAATCTGGAAATACAACGTGAGGACCTGGAGAACCGCTCCAGACGGTCCAACATACGCATCAAAAACATGGAGGAATCTGTCCTGGATAAGGACCTTAAAATGGCAGTAAAAGAAGTGTTCAGAGATGTTCTGGATGCCCAAGATACAGAAGTAATAGGAGTAGACCGCGTCCACAGGGTGGGGCCGAAGAGATCGGGGGCACCGGGAGAAAGACCGAGAGATGTCCTGGTGGCCCTCTCCTCTTGCCCACAAAAAGAACAGATATTGAGGAAAGCAAGAGAAATTGAGCATATCAGAATGAACGGACAAGAAATACAACTATATCAAGATTTAGCTCTGGTGACCCTGCAAAAAAGAAGGGCAATGGACCCACTCGTCAGGGCACTGGTGGAGAAAGAAATCCGCTATAAATGGACCTTCCCATTTGGACTGATGTTCACATGGGAGGGGAAACAGAGAAGAGTGACCACATGGGAAGAAGGCCTCAATATAATAGGTATCCAGGAAGGGGAAGAGGAATCGGAAGCACCCAAACGAAGGGCAGAACAATCGAGACAACCGAGAGGCTGGGAAACAATCAAGCAGAGGAGGCCAAATACAGGAGGGGAAGGCCGCAAGAAGCTATCATGAAAGAGCCTGAAAAGGGGAACGACAAAGACACCAGATAGCGACAACTACAAGAGGACCCCGACGAGGGTGGGAAAAAAGAGATGATCTGCTACTAACTATACAGAGATGGCGGCCCGGGAAGGACCCTCTTTCTTGGAATTCGGTAAGGACAGATGAGAAAGTGGGGTTTATGATTCCCCACAAAAAATTCCCTGAGGTTAAGGAGGGCAGGGAGCAAAGGGCGCAACGCCCTAGCATCAGTAGGAACCCTCGCCCTACTCGGGGGCAAGTTGTTTGGTTTTTTGGTTAATCAGTTGGGGGGAAGTTACAGGGAAGGGATGGGGGGTTGGAGTATGAAACAGAAGAAATGGGCAAGCTCGGGGATCAAAATGCAATGAACGAAGACATAACATGATGGGGAAGATACAGATCTTAACATTCAATATTAGGGGCATGAACCACCCAACGAAACGGGCAAAATTGGAGAAACAGCTCAAAAGGGAAAGAGCAGACATACTTATGCTCAAAGAGACACTTATTAGATCGAAAGATAAGCAGAAACCCTGCATAAGGTGCTACAGGATATGGGCACAAACCACTTCTACTGAAAAAAGAGCGGGGGTGTTGATAGCGATAAGGGAAGGGGGAGGCGCCAAACTGGAAAATATTCTTACCGACAAAGAAGGGAGGTATGCCTTTGCTAATGTGGTGCTAGAAGGACACTCCATCACCTTGGCATCAGTATACGCTCCAAACACGGGGCAGGATGGCTTCCTTAAGGATCTACTGGGGAGACTAGAAGGCTTTGCAAGGGGGAAGTGATCCTGGGAGGGGATCTCAATATGGCATGGAATCCCCAATTAGATAGGAGCACAGGCAAGGTGCACGGCCAAGGGGCGCCCTCAACACGCCTCAAACAACAGATAGACCACATGGCCCTAAGCGATATGTGGAGGGAACTGAAGGGGGAGCAAAGGGGGTACACATACTTCTCTCACGTACACAACTCTATGTCTAGGATTGATTACTTTTGGGTTTCAGTGGGGCTCATGGGAAAGATTCAGGGTATGGAACTTGGAGCGATAGCATTTTCAGACCATGCCCCGTTGTGGCTCGAGTTGGACCTCCCAGAGAAATCAAACAGGCTCTGGAGGTGGAGGCTACTCCAAGATCTAATCCAAGACCCGATAGCAGGGGAATCCATAAGGGAAATGATAGAAGAATACTTCACCCAAAACGACACGGGGGAAGTCTCCTTAGGCACAGTCTGGGAAGCGTTCAAAGCAGTTAACCGGGGGAAATTGGTGGCGATGAAAATCACGAAAGAGAAACAGAGGTACCAATGGGAAAAGAAAGTTGAGACCTCAATAGCAGAAATACAAGAGAAAATAGTGTCCCACCCTACTAGAGCATTAAAGAAAGCATTGAGACACACGCAGGGCCAACTAGACATGCTGCGCACAAAAGGAGCAGAGAGAAACCTACTTTATCTTAGACAAAGATATTACATAAAAGCGAACAAAGCAGACAGACTCCTAGCAAGGCAACTCCGTGCGAAACAGAAAGACATTACAATGAAGAATATACGTAACTCAAAAGGGGAACTTCTGTCGCGCACACATGATATAAGGGAGGCATTCAGGGAATTCTATCAGAAATTATACTCCACAGATCTCCCGGATGAAAAAGCACAGGATGCATATCTGGAGTCTCTCCCCATCCCCCAAATTTCAGATGAAGATAGGGAGGCCCTGGAGAGCCCGATAAGAGAAGAGGAACTCAAGAAAGCAATATCAGATCTCCCACTAAACAAAGCACCGGGCCCCGATGGCTTCACGGCCCCGTTCTATAAAAAATACGCTGACCAACTAACCCCGGTCTTAACAAGGCTTCTAAACTCATTCAAAGATAATGGCAACGTGACTCCCACAATGAATGAATCAAAGGTGCTAGTCCTCCACAAAAATGGGAAAGACCCAACTAACCCCGCCTCGTATAGACCAATCTCCCTTATAAATTTAGATGCAAAGATCCACACAAAAATCTTAGCCGCAAGGCTGTCCCCGCTTCTCCCAAGGCTAATCAGTCTAGATCAATCGGGCTTTATCCCGGGTAGACAAACCCATGACAACCTCAGGCGACTCATCCACTTAGTGGAAAAGATAGGCATAACCCACACCCCGGCGATACTACTCTCGGTGGATGCCGAAAAGGCCTTCGATCGGGTGGAGTGGTCGATGTTGTTTAAAGTTCTAAAACGCATGGGATTTGGGGAACAATACATGGCAAGCGTAAAAGCGAACTATAACTCCCCCATAAGCAGAGTCGCCATCAACATGGAGGTAACAGACAGGGTAAAAATCACAAGAGGAACTAAACAAGGCTGCCTGCTCTCCCCGTTGCTGTACGCAATCTTTCTGGAACCCCTTCTAATGAAAATAAGGGAATCCACCCACATTAGGGGGATCGAAATGGCAGGAATGCAACACAAAGTCATAGCATATGCGGATGACATGCTAATAGCCATAGAAGACCCGGGGAGAACGTTAGCGGTGGTGGTGAGGGAGCTGGAAGACTTTGGGGCTATCTCAGGTTTAAAGATCAATAGGAAAAAATCGGAAATCTTAATACTGGCGGGAGATAAGGGGGAAATAGAAAGAGAAGCCAAACTATTGGGGCTGAAGATAGCAGTCGAAGGCATAAAATACCTGGGGATAACCATTACACGTAAGGTAGACCAACTGTACGGGGAAAACTATCCGCATCTACTAGCAAACATACGCAGAGACTTGACTCGATGGAACCCACTGATGATCTCTTGGTGGGGCAGTATACAGTCGGTCAAGATGACCATCCTCCCTAAGCTTCTTTATTACTTCCAGGCCCTACCGGTGGGGGTCCCCAGTACCTTCTTCAAGTCACTATCAAAGGAGATATCGTCCTTTATATGGAAAGGGAAAACCCTGAGAATAGCCAGAATGATCCTGACAGCACCAACCAGGGAAGGCGGGCTTGCGCTCCCCCATTTAAAAAATATTACCATGCAACGCAACTAAAGGTGCTTCGGGAATGGATGGGGGAAAATCCTCGCCAGATCTTGGCAAAACAAGACAGGGAAGTTGCGAGAACACCGTTGGCAGAACTGCTCTGGAAACAGAGACACCACAGACACCCCAACATAGGGATAAGCGAAATAATGAAGACGACAATGGAGGCGTGGGATAGCCAAACCCATAAAGGCATAATGTCTACCACGCTTGGCCCTTTCACGCCGATATGTCAGAACCCCCAATTCCCTCCGGGGATGGAACGAGGGGCATATGAAAGATGGGAGGAGGCAGGAATCACAAAATTGGGGAAATGTTTTGGGACAGTGAAATCAGGTCACATGATTCCTGCTACCCTTGCGCATCACTTACCAAATGGGATAAGTACAGATACGAGCAAATCAAGCACTGGCTAAAATCCCCAGAAATAAAGACAGCAGCTACCAGAACCCTCACGGCGTTCGAGAAATATGTCATATCCAATTCTGGGGCGAGGAAGTGCAGGGTGAAGAAATCAAATGGTCATATATGATCAAGTGGGGAAGGACATTGGGGGAGGAACCTACGAAAAAACAGTGGGAGGATCTATGGAATTTGATCCCCAAGATGACGCGATCAGCACAGACAAGGGAAATGTGGATGAAAATTGTAACACAATGGCACTACACCCCAGAAAGGTTGCCTGCGATGTTCCCCAAAACATCAAGTCAATGCTGGAGAGGGTGTGGTGAAGTGGGAACTTGGAAACACACTTGGTGGGAACGCATAAGGGTACAACCCTTCTGGGAAGAGGTGAGGGGAGAGATGGGGAAGATGTTCCCAGAAGTGAACCAAATGGGAGAGGGAGTGTGGTTGTGTGGAATAAAAGATGACATTGCAAGGAAATATAAAAAGACACAATGGAGAAGCTTTATGGGAATGCTCATCGCTGCATGGACAACGATTGCCCAAAACTGGAAAAAGAAAGATACCCCAAGGACATTTACGTGGCTCCAAAAAGTATGGGCCCAAATGGCGATGGAAAAAGTCACCCACACAATACAAGGTACAAGGGACATGTTTATGAAGGAATGGGGGGGGGGGGGTTCAGGAATACCTCCAATCAGACTTTATGGAGCAATGGTGCCCCCATAACATCAAAGTGTCGGATATTTTCAGCGCTTAAAGAGATCCCCGAAAAGATGGACAATCATGCCCCAAAGGGAGGGATGGGGGAGTTGGGGGTGGGGGGGTGTTTCAAGTGTAAGTTACAGTGTTGATATGTGGAAATGCAATAAAGATAAGTTTTTTTAAAAAAAGCTATAAATAAGAGAAAAGCGGGGACATGAGATACGGGATAAAGTACCCCCTCTGTACGTTATAAGGATATTGCAAGTCTCCATGCAGTTCCTTTATAAGGTCACAGAACTTCGAGCTGACTTGCAATATCCTTTCTATGTATGGCAAGCAGCATTCTATTACTTATATTAGTACCCGGCGAGAGTCAAGCAGAATGCAACACGCATTCTGACTGACTCTCGCCGGGTCCTTACCCGGCCGAGAATCCTTTGATTCTCGGCCGGGACTCCAGCTGCCTTGTCCTCGACGGGGGGGGAGGGAGGGGGTGGCAGCCCCTCAGCCAATGAGGAGGCTCAAAGCAGGGCCATCCCCGCTCCGAGCCTCCCCACGGCTGCGAGGCTGCCTCCGCCCCCCGCTGGGGACTCGGGTAAGCTTTTTTTTTTCCCCTTCCCTCCCTCCTCCCTACTCCCTACCCCACTAACCTTCTTGCTCCTGCGTGCCTGGTGGGGGACGATGGCAGCCTCCAGCAGTGTGGAGACTCCGCGCCTCCACACAGCTGGAGGCTTCCATCGTTCCCTGGCAGGGAGGAAGGTACGTTTTTTTTTTCTCCCCCCTTCCCCTCCCTCCCGCCTTCCCAACCCCACTTACCTTCTGCTTCTTTTTTTTCAGGAACGGACACGCTGGGAACACTTGTGTTCCCAGCGCGTCCGCTCCCGAAGGCCGCCATGGAAAGAGAAAACGGACTCCCGTTTTCCCTTTCCCGGCCGCCATTTTCTTGGTCTTTTTTTTGTTTTGTTTTTTTTTTCTGTCCCGAAACGCTGCAGCGTTTCGGGACAGAAAAAAATGCTTTTAGTGCCCCGGTCACGCACATAATGCAGGCCGGGGTACTAATAGGAATATAACCCTCGCGGCGGGGGCATTACCGACTCAGGTAATGCCCCGGGGCCTTCGTTAACTATGGGCCCTGGGGCATTACCTGAGTCGGTAATGCCCCCGCCGCTCGGGTTTTGTTGCTTAAATACATGGCCACACACTGTCATTCCCTTAAATACCTGGCCTCTTGCTTAATCTAATGTAAGAAATCTTCCATTTGCTGATCCATATAATCAGTGTAGAATCTGTATTCTTTTATTTATTTGTTATTAACAATGTATGCATTTTACAATTCTCTGCCAACACAATCTAAGGCCAATCCATGTCCAGGAATTCCCCCCCTCCCACCTCATGCAAAAACTATAACACAGAGCTATACAAGTCAGAAATGTACCCCATGTCTTCTCAAAAGAACCAAATGATGTCTTCCGGCCATAAATCAACCTTTCCATGCAAGCCGCTTTTATCATTTCATTCCCCTCTGGAGATATTCGTGATTTTGCCACTGAAGCACCCCTAAATACCCATTTTCGTTTGGCAGTGCATAGTTTGTTCAGTAAATCATCATCACCAAGAATTAATGTATTAAAATCGTAATCCAAGGTCAACCCCCAACACATTGTTAAAAATAATACGGAGGCTCCTCCAGAAATCACTCACTCTCACACACTCCCAGAGCATGTGTTCCAGGGTGCCCACTATGTGAGCACATCCCCAACAGTCATTCGTGTCAGAGAGACCTCTCTTATGTAATCTCTCAGGCGTCCAGTACACCCTATTCAGGATCTTAATCTGACGTGATCTCTCTCCCAAGCTTACAGAAGACAGGCATACATTCTTACAAACAACCTCCCAATGTTCCCGAGTCATTTCACAAGTCATTCTCCTTGTGCATTCCTCCTGGAGGGTTCTGTTATCCATTGATCTAGACACAATCAATTTATAGTATCTGCTTGCTAGCCCGCCTTCCTCTTTGCCTCTAGCATTTAGGCTCCTGAAATCAGTGCCCTCCTCAGATTCAATTTCCCCAATTGACTTTTTTAGCTTTTGGTAATCGCGTTCTGAGCAATTCGGTATTTGCCAAGTCTCTCTCGCATGATCCATTGTCAGCCATCTGCCACTGCTGTTTCCTCGTGCACTTTGCCTCGCTCAGAGTGTGCTCTCATGCTCCATCTTTTATCCATGTGGGCAAGCTTAATGGAAGTCAGGTGTGTGTGATGGTCAGTAATTGCCTGACCATGGTGTTGGGACACTTCAGGTATACTGCTTGGGTGTTATTTTGTTTTCTCCCATAGCGGGCTGTCCGTGTGAAAGTGTTCGTGTTGTAAAAGGGTGGGGGGATTGATTTCCTAAATACCCTACCTGGTAGGATGGGGTAAAGGTGTTAAAGGGAAGGGGATACCGCGTCTCACCATCCGGTGTCCCACTCCCACTCACCGGAGACCCCTCACCCAGGTCATTCTCCCGCACTGGTCCATCCCCAGGAATTGGATCCAAAAGTGATGGCCATGTCCTGGCCACCTGGATGACAGATCCCCAGGGACAAATGGGTGAGACACCTTCTGGTTTCTCACACTCTCTCCCCTTCTTTCATTTTACTGCATTGTGTGCCTTTCTGAATATTTGCATCTAGGTCTATTTCTCCATCTCAACACCCCATTTTGCATTGCATTGTGTGTCTCAAAACTACACATAAGTGTTCTTACTGTACCTGTTCACTCTATCCCGGCTACTAGGTCAACACGTTGAGCTTCTGCCCGTGGAGTGCAGCCTGCTCTTCTGTCCTCCTACTGCTACTCCTTCTTTCTCGCTCTCTGTCCCTCCACCTCTGTTTGGGGTACCACGCCCCTGCACCCCTCACCGGAAAACTTTAAAGGCAGAGACCTGTTTCATCTGACTACGCTAAATGCCTGCTCTGCAATCAAACATCTGCTGACATCTGCCACCTCCTTGAAGACCTTGACCACGACATCCTCGCTCTTACCAAGACATGGTTCAAGGCCAGCTCAGTCACTGCTTCTCCCTGATGGTTGCAAGATCATCTCTAAGCTGCGCCACAACCATGATGGCGGTAGGGTTGCCCTGATCTTCCTTGAGTGGGTCCCTTCTTTCCTTACACCCACCCAGCCATACTCCTTCTTCGAGAGCCTGGTCTGCAAGCTGGTCATCTCTCCTACCTCCTCTTTGACCATTGCCACTATCTATCGACCACCTGGCTCCATCACACTGTTCCTCTCAGAATGAGCAGACTTCTCCTCCTCTTTCCTGTCATCTACCTTTAAACTCCTTCTACTAGGTGACTTCAAAATCCACCTGGACTCCTCAATCACAGCCACCACTCTCTTCCATGTCCTCTGCACCTCGCTCTACAACTCTATTCTCCGATTTGGTCCTACTCACTCTACTGGACACACTCTTGATGCGTTCCTCCACACTGATCTTCTGCCCCCCTCTCTTCACCCTCCTCTCCTGGTCAGACCACTCCCTCCTCTCCTCTCACTTGGGCCCTCTCGGCCCCCTGACCTCACCTCCCCCAGTTCTGCCAACCTCGTTCTCGGACATTCGCCTGAGGAAACAAGTGTCAGCTGCTGAGTTCTTATCTACCTTCACCCCCCTCTCCTCCCACTGCAGACTCTACCTCTGATGTTGCTTCTAGCAACCTCCACCTCGCCATCACCAACACGGTCGATATCCTTGCCCCAGTCATGATGATTCACCTGAAACCTGCACCAAGGTTAACACTTGGTACGATTCTGATCTAGAAGCCCTGAAGCGGAAGTGCAGGGCTGCAGAACGGAAGTGGCAAACTTCAAGCTCATCCTCTGACAGACTGGCCTGTCACCTTCTCCAAAGGAAATACTGTTTTGCCATTCGCTCTAAAAAGAGGGCACACATCCAGGCCCGCATCTCTGGTGCATCCAAAAACTTGGCTGAACTCTTTAAAACTGCAAGGAACTAGCCCATCCCTCTGCAGTAAGATATCCTGAGCACTTTCTCCCCCCTTCCTCCCTCCACCATCCTATCCCCCAGACATCCCTTGCTTCCCATCTGCCCTCAGACGTCCTCTCCTCCTTCTCTCCCAACACACCAGATATGGTCTGCTCTATGAAGGTCTCCTACAAACATATCCCCCCTGTTCTTTCAGAACTATTAAGGACAACATCAACTCCCTTGCCCCTGCACTTGCTGATTTCTACTACTGGGTCTTTCCCCTCTTCCCTGAAGCACTCTCATGTGCTCCCCCTCCTAAAAAAGCCTTTTGCCGAACCCACATGTCCGGCTAACTATCGCCCCATCTCTATCATACCCTCCCATAACTGACTCAGCACACTGAGCTGGTTGGTTGCCCCTCACCATCATCAAGCTGGATTCCGAGGATCCAGAGGGATGGAAACTGATCTCCTGAACACCCGTGAAGAACTGCTTGCATCTCTGGACTCTAACTCTCCCACTGTTCTCATTCTACTTGATCTCTCCTCTGCTTTTGACATGGTCAACCACTCCATCCTCATAAAACGGCTCCATGACACCCTTGTTATCTTGGAGCGGGCACTGAACTGGCTGACTTTGTTCCTCATTGACCGTCCCTTTCAGGTAATCTTGGGCCCTTTCTCCTCCCCCACCTCTATCGCTACTTGTGGCACCCCCCAGGGCTCCAACCTCTCAACCCTGGCTCTTTAACGTCTATCTCACCCTACTTACTCATCTCATTTCCACTTTCTCCCCCCACTTCCAGTGTTATGCAAATGACACTCAACTCTTCTTCAAACTTCTCTCTGACCCCCTTGCTTGTTCCTCTAGCATTCCCGACTGTCTTTCTGCTATCCAGTCCTGGTGCGCCTCTAACGATCTCTGCTTCAATGCCAGCAAGACTGAGATCCTTCCTATTGGGATTCCTGCTCCCACTTCCCTCCCTTCTCTCTGGCTACCTTCTATGGGTACCCACCCCCCTCCTACCTTCATCTGACGCCAGTCATCTTCAACTCCTCTCTTTCTTTCTTTCCTCCCTCTCATCATGGACCTTGCCAAGAAGGCCCATTTCCATCTCCACCTCCTCAGAGGCATCCTTCTTTTCTTTACCTTTCCCCAGAAGCTCAATGTCTCTAGAGCCCTGGTACTCTCCAGGCTGGATTAATGCAACAGCTTCTTCCTTAATCTACCCTCTTCCTCTATTCGCCCTCTCCAGCTTGTCCAGAATAGGGCTGCAAAACTTATCCTTGGCCTCAAGCCCAGAGACCGTATCTCTCCAGCCCTAAAATCTGTGCAGTGGTTCCCAGTCTCTGCAAGAATCAAATCCAAATTCCTCTGCATCATTCATAAGGCTGTCTGGGTCCTGGGACCACACTATCTACAATCCTCTCTCACTAAATACTCTCCTTGTAGGTCTTTACGTTCCTCCAGCTCCAACTCTCTGTGTGTCAAGCGCTTCTCTAAGCAGCGAGCTGGAGGCTGTTCTCTTTCCTCGGCTGGTTCTCTCCTCTGCAGCAGCCTCCGCCTCCCTCTCGGTCAAGAGCCAGTTCTTCTCAAATTCCAGGAGTGCCTCAAGACGTTCCTCTTCACCTCATCCTTCCCCCTCCCCCTCTTGTGCTAAACTCCTCAGTCGCTGAGATTGGTGGCCTTGGCCCTTATGTGTCCTTCTGCGCCGTGGCCTTCCTACCAATTGCTTGCAGCCACTGCCACTCCCAGCACTTGCACTTGGGCACCCACTGGCCTGTGTTCTCACACAGGACTGCACTAATGGCACCGGCAGATGACCACTCTTTACTTTGTGACCTCTGCCAAAGCACTTACTGATTCCGGCAACTTACTCCTTCACACCTCCCCCTTAGTGATTCTCCTAGCACTTACCCGTTTCCCCTGTCCCTTCTCTCTCTTTGCACTTGCATAATCAGAATGCTCGCAAGGCCTAGTAGGACCACCTCTCATCCTGTATCATTATTGTATTCTATTGCCTTTGTGCCATGTTCTCTCCCCTGCCCAATGGGCGCTTTGAAACACAATTTCTTGCTGTATAGGCGCCTTACAAATGCACAATAAAGAAATAATTACATTTAGACCATCTGTATCCAGATCTAAAATGAAACTCAGCAATCAATTCCATCAAAGCCGGTAACAAGTTATCCAAGTCTCTCGTGTAAGAAAACGTCTGCCGTGAGCATGTGTGGAATGGATGTGCCGATTTACTTTTTATGAATGACGAGTAGCTTGCAACTTATTTTGCATACATACAGAGGTCTCCTCTCCAGGGGGGAGCAGGCGGTCTCATCATTGGGGTCTACTCTTTCTAAAACTTTGAGCACATCATCTCGGCTCTCTGATGCAGAAGCGATGACAGCCAAGGATTTCGGCTTTGTCAACACTTGGTTTAGATCACGCAGCAGGACACACAGTGCAACTTTTCCTGTCAGTTGTGTTGTGAAAACTATGAAGATAACACAGAGTGGCAGTGGCCTGCAAGTCGCCCACTATTTGCCTTCTTAGAATCCCAAAATTGCTGCTTGTTTCCCAGGCTCTTAAGAGCCAAGTGAAGGGGGCTTGCCCTGTGCTTGATGAAAAACTGTGCACTAGTGCCTGTCGTGCATCTCTGTATGATGACGTGCGTCCCATAGCGCCGAGTCACAATGGCAAAAAACTCTATGCCCACCTACTAGGCAAATGGGGCAGTTGGAGCCACACATGCCACGCCCATTAAACCTATATGAATATGGAGCACAGCCACCAGGCTCATGTGGCACCACCACTAGTGGCTTCTGTGCCAGACTCACTATGATCAGTGCGGTACGTAACCCACACAGGATCTTCTGCCATCTCTAGCCACAGGCTCTGCTGATGCCGACTGTCCCTGAAAATGTCGCCCTCAAAGGCCTGTGTCCCCTTCACCAGCAGGGCATGCCGCCCAACTCCTGTGCACATATCATCATCAGAGTACACAGCGCCCCCCTGCTGTGCAATTTAAACCAGTGTTGCATACATCCCCCAGACATGTAATACCTCCAATAATGGAGTACCCAGGCACCGGATGCCAGTGCCACCTGTAGAGTAAGCAGGTACATGTATGTGCGTCTCCTGAAGGGTGACCATATCCAGGTTTTATCTCTTAAGGAATTGATCCAGCTTCTTTCTTTTTAGTGGGGAGTTAAGGCCCTTGATATTCAGCGTTAGACCACTTAGTGTATTTAGCCTGGCCATCTAATGGGGGGCATGCATGTTCTCGGTGTCGTGCATCGCGGCGCTTGTACTCTTACGGACCAGGCCCCCTTCCCCTCACCACTCTGCCCCCTTCCCCTCCCCTCAGGATCATTTTGGGACAGCGCCAAGAAACTGCAAAGAAAGCTGTTGGGATGAAGATAATGATTGATGTGAATGGAGACCATACAACACAGACTGAAGACACTACCTGTGAGAACATAAAGAAAAGTGCCCCGGCACCCCCAGAACAAAGTTATACTACCCTAAGGATCACAAGAAATATGTAGGACATTGGCTATCTGTCAACCAACTGGAGAAAGCGGTCACATGACCTGGAGTGTGGATGTGCATAAAATGAATGGAGGTGACCTGAGGGGGTGACGAAAATATGGATCCCAAAGAAACCTAGATATGAAGAGACGATGAAGAAGATTGAAGAAGAGGAGTTGGTCAAGGACTCAACCAGAGGGGGGAATGTAGTGGAGCATGTGGAAACATTGTCCCTGGTTCCCGCCCCCTCACTTCTGTCATATTGGAACAGGAGGAGAAGTGGGACACCAGGTATCATCCCAATACCTCATTGAGTGTATAAGAGATGGTCTACACACACCATTACACATCATAGCGCTATAAGTGAAATCTGACAAGGACAGAATACGCCATGGAGGAAAGATACTGAGATGCACTGAAACGATATGCAAATACCTAAGAATAAAGATGTAACTGAAGTAACAAGATAAACATGTAATCAAGATACAAAGAAATCATACATGCTAAAAAGATAACGTAACCTGCTGGCTAATAAGTGTATATATGTAGAAACGGAAGGTAGACAACACATATAGAGGCTTGCTGCAAAGGAAAACATAACGTGGCTAGGGCGGCCATGATGGAAAGATGGACGCTGGACTCGTATTAAAAACAATCAAGCTACCTCAGAGACAGACCGGGGCTGCAGAGTCAGGAGATGCTGGTAAAACAGCTGTGTGTGAGGAAGAAAGAGGAGTCTATTGGCTGGGGATCAAGGATGCTAATTACAAGCCACAAGGGGAGTCAAAAGGATAAGACATGTACGTAAGACATATTTCTCTTAGATTAAGCAAAGAAGAAAACATCTGCAAGAGTCAAATATTAGACAATTAAAGATGCGGAAAACCTATGCAAGATGGAATGAGCCAGTCTCCAGGGGCCAAAAAGGGTAATGACACCCAGCTGAAATGAATCAAATAGCAATAAATAGAAGGTCGATATGCACAAATTCGTGGTCTCCTCACACTTGATTCAGAAGTCTAAAACAGGGGCTATTCATTAAGCCCAAACGAAGATAACGGTGTGCCTACACTCCCTTGAATGTCCTACAACATAGAACAGGCTTTGAGGTCAACTACAAAGGAAAAGCCTTGGCTTGGGGCATGACCGATGAGAGATGATGGACTAACTGGGAAAGTGGGGAGTAGTCTGACATTACTCTCGGCAACTGGGTTTCGTTTTGCTTACATGCTGCTAATGAGCCGAAAGTCCAAGGTTGGGAAAGCATGCCAACCAATCAGAGGGTCTATGTAGCAACATGCTATACAATGTTGCATAGGCCTAAACGCTGCACTTGTTCCGCTATAATCAGTATTAGAGGTAGTTCAAGGCGTGCCCACCAGATAAGGGGCATCCAGTAACATTGTTAGCACTTACATAATATATATGGATATGTTCCCTTAACCCATCCCTCCCCCCAATAGGTTTTACACTTTGCCACGTAGGATGACGTCATAGATGACACATATTGATGTATAAAACCTTTGTGTAATCAAATTTTGCCTTAAAGCAAAGTCAAACTAAACTAAAACAACCACACGGTCCCGGCTAAAGCATTTGCCTCCCTGCCCGTTTAATTAAAAAAAATCTCAGAGTCAGATACAACCAACATCATCAAACATCTAAAACCTTCTAGATGCATAGGATGCATAGGAGACATATGCTCAGCCACCACCATTAAAGACTTTACTACTGCCTAGTCCCATTCATTACCAAATGTATCAATGCCTCCTTCACCACAGACCATGTACCCACCAATCTCAAAGCCTCCTGGGTCCTCCCCTATTAAAAACAACATCACTAGACCCTACACTGCCTAACAGCTACCGCCCCATCACCACCATCCAATTCCTACTCAAAATCCTAAACAGAGCAGTATACAACCAGATTCAAGATTATCTAGAATCAAACCTTCTCCTAGGAAAGCGACAATCAGGCTTCAGACCAGGTCACGGCACTGAGTCCGCTCTACTAGACCTTAAAATACAGATGGACTCCTTCAAAGACAAAGGCAAACCGGCCCTTCTACTTCTGGTAGGCCTATCAGCGGCATTTGTCCTTGTGGATCATAATACACTCTGCCATCACCTTACCTCAGCAGCCAACTTCTCAGCAGATGCCAACAACTGGATTGCCTCCTTCCTAGAAGGGAGAACAGTGAGAGTTTTCTCTGATACAGCAAATGCAATGCCCATCCCTATCCCACGCGGGGTACCCCAGGGATCCTCAATTTCTTCCTCATTATACAATATCTTTACAAAACCCCTATTTTACCTACTGGACGACCTAGGGATCTTTTATACCAACTATGCAGACGACACACAAGTTCTCCTCCCCTTGACAGGATCCTATGACTATGACTCCATCATGTTCAATAAAGTGTACGCCACCATACAGGCGTGGATGGCTGCTAACCAACTATGCCTTAATGATGAAAAGACAGAGATCATGCTAGTAGGTTCATCGTCAGTGCTAAAAACCTCAGCCCACACTTCTCAGCTTTCACGATAGACGGAATTCAAATCACAGTCCCAAATTGATGAAAACCCTAGGCATATACTTGGATGCGTCCCTGTCCCTCAACAGACAAGTGGGTGTCATTGTAACCTCAGCTGCCTACACCGCCAAACTGATCAATGCAGCAAGACAATTCCTCACCACGGATAACTGCTTAACCCTTGCCAGAGCAATCACGGGTGCCAGACTAGGCCGTTGCAATGCCCTATTTGCAGGAACCTCCATACCGAACATAAACAAACTGCAAATCATACAGAACAATTCCTTGGGAGCACACTCAGCCTTCCCAAAAGGGAGCACATCTCAGCCGCAAGAAAGCAAGCGCACTGGCTACTGATCAGACTAAGAATCATCTTCAAAACCCTCACAATCGCACACAAATGCCTGAGCAACACTGAACCACAATATTACACACAAAAAAAATCACAAAAACTCATCAAAACAGGCCAGCAAGATCCCTCCACAGGTGCAAACTTAACACTCCATGAGTGAAAGGGGCAAAAGGAGGCAGAGTAGGTTTCCCCTCAGTCACAGCACACCACTGGAAGTCCCTGCCAACTGAGCTCAGAACTCAGGAATCTTATTGGGCCTTCCGAAAAGCCCTGAAAACCTGGCTCTTCACATAAACTCTTCTGAGCATCTGGCTTCTCTGTATACCCCTGGGGACTACTGTCCGTCATTTATGTCTTTTGTTTTGTTTTAAGCTCTGTACAAATGTAACTGGCATGCAACAGCACTCTGATGCCCGGGGGGTTAGGCGCTTAAGAATGGAAGAAATAAATAAATAAATAACAATAAATAAATTTGGGTGTGAGTGCGTGAGCTTCTTGTTTGTTAGATTGCCCTACTTTATTATATGCTAATAATAAAGTAGTACTCCGAGGTTCGAGATTGTTATTGGTAATTCCATCTAGCACATGAGACGCTTCACAGTGCTAGAGCCGCACAATACGTCTTTCTCAGTCCCTCTTTGAGTCATGTATTTCCTATAAAATGTTCAAATTGTTCTTGCCTGGTATACTTCCCTACCAGGGCTTTCTTGTATACACACACTTGCAACGGCCTGGTATACTCTCCTGCCAGGGATTTCACATATAGATATCTTTCTTAAACCTGTAATTTGCCTGGTATGCTTCCCTGCCACCGCTTTTCTTATGTGGACTTTGCTCACCTCTCCAAACTGGATAGTTTCTTGCTTCCTGATATCATGTCTGTCTGGTATATCATTCTGCAATGACTTCTTTTACATGTGTATTGCATAAATAAACGTGAAAGTCTTGTGTTTCTCTTCCGTTATCTCTTCCAAAGAAATACTCTTTCACTCTTTCTCTCTCATATGCTTCATTAATACTCATTCGGTTTTGGCATGCCTGTTCCTGTGTCCCTCGGATGGACTCACCGGCTCTGGCTGGCATATTCTACTGCTCCCGCAGCAAGCCTGTAGTGGTCGCTCAGTGTTTCTCTCTCGGTTGCTGCATCTGTTTCTCAGCTTCTCTGCCTCTCACGGACTCTGCTGGGCTCTTTTGCTTCGTGTCTGCTGGGCTTGTCTGCTTCATGTCTTCAGGCTCTGGTAAGGCAAAGGCTATGATAGGATATGATATTTTATTTATATTGCGCCTATACACCAGTGTTTCAAAGTGCGGCGAGGCAAGGGAAACAAGACAGCGATCTTACTAGGCCCAGTGACATTGAGAACGCGTAAGTGCAGGGGAGAAGTGCCAGGGAAAGGGGAGGAGGAGCAAGTGCAAGACATAGGATCAAACATCGAAAAACAGGAAGTACGGTCAGCCGGTGGCAGTGCAGGGTAAGTGCAGAAAAACAAGTGCGAGATAAGTGCAAGTGGGGGGGGTTGTAGATGCAGCCCCAAGTGCAGGGTTGCCAGGAGGCAGAGCAGGTGTGACACTGGGAGGGCAGGGACCTGGGCCCGTGGCCCAGATGGTAGCCAGGTAACCAGTGCAATATCAAACAGGGGGTCAGCAAGGTAGCGGAAGAGAGAAGGCAGAAGCAAAGAGGAGAGTCTTGAGCTGCTTCGTGAACTGGAGATGGTCCTGCTCAAGTTTCAGAGAGGCAGGGAGGCTGTTCCAGAGAGAGATCTGCCCCCAACTCGTTGCTTGGAAAAGCGACTGACTCTCAGGGAGTTTGAGGTGGAGGAGCGAAGTGGTCGAGTAGGAAGATACTTCAGGAGAGGAAGCTGGAGATATTTTCTTCCCAGTCCCCAGAAGGCCTTGTGGACAATGCAAACAGTCTTAAAAGTGATCCTTGGAGCCACAGGGAGCCAATGGAGAGATTTCAGTGCTTGAGAGATACGATCCCTGGGCTTGAGGCCAAGGACAAGTCTTGCAGTCCTGTTCTAGATGAGTTGCAGAGGACGGAGAGTAGAGGCAGGGAGATTTAAAAAGAGGCTGTTGCAGCAGTCATGCCTAGAGAGAGCCAGAGCTCTAGATACAGGGAGCTTCTGGGGGAAGGAGAGGAAAGGGAGAATACCTCTGAGGAGGTACAGTTGGTAGTTTGAGTTCATAGAGACGTCAGAGATATGAGGGGATGAGGAGAGAGGGGAGTTGAAGATAACCCAGAGGTTCTGGGCCACAAAGGTGGGAGCAGGAGGAGGGCCAAGGGAGGCCAGCTAGAGAGTGGCAGGAAAGAGGGGTGCAGGTGTGCCGATGAGAAGGATCTCTGTCTTGCTTGAGTTCAGGCAGAGATCGTTGGCGGCACACCACTCCTGGATTGCAGTCAGACAGTCTGGGGGGATGAAGGAAGGAGAATAGGGGGCAGAGGGGAGCCTGAAAGCGAGCTGGGCGTCATCCGCATAGCACTGTAAGCTGGCGCAGAGAGCAGCAATGCAGTGGGCGAGAGATGCCAGGTATTGGTTGAACAACCTGGGAGAAAGGTTAGATCCCTGGAGAACACTGCAGATAGAGAGAGAGGAGAGGAAGTACCCAAGTTGGACCTGGGAGGGTCGTCAGAGAGGAAAGAGGCCAGACAGGCCAAAGCCTGATCAGCAATACCCAGGTTATCGCAGAGCTGGTTGAGCAGGGTGGCATGTTTGACAGTGTCGGAGGCAGAGGAGAGATCAAGTAGGATGAGGACAGAGGGGAGATAAGAATCAAGGTTAGAAAGCAAGTCTTTGTGGATGTTCAGGCGAGCAGCTTCGGTGCTTCTGGCTGCTCTGAAGCCAGAATGTCAAACAAGATTCAGTGTGAAGATTGAGCTGGGAGATGGCCAGCTTTTAACAGAGTTTGCCCAGGAAAGGAGTGATAGAGATCGGGCGATAGTTAGCCGGAAGGGAGGGGTCGGCTGAGGGTTTCTTGAGAAGAGGGTGCACAAGGGAGTTCTGTGGGGGGGAAGGGAAAGTTCCGGAGGCGAAGGAGTGATTGCAGAAGTCAGCCAGGGCTGGAGCGAGGGTGTCAATGTGATATGATATTTTATCTGTATCGCGCTCGTACACAAGTGTTTCAGAGCGCAACTAGGCAAGGGATGGGAAAAGGGGAGAACACAACACAACAACGATCTTACTAGGCCCAGTGACATTGAGAACGCGCAAGTGCATGGGAAAGGGAAAAGGGAAAAGGGAAAAAGTGCATGTAAGGGGGAGAGTGGAAAGTGCGGAGCAGAGGAGAGCAGATAAATAATAATAAATAAAAATAAATAGAAAATGGAGACAATAAACAGTGTTAGTGCAGCCAGCAAGTGGCAAGTGCTGTGTTTAAGGCAGCAGACTGGGTAAGTCCGATAAGTGCAGAAAAATGTGGGGGCTGGGGGCTGTATGGGTACAGATATAGTCCCCAGTGCAAGGGGTGGCCAGGAGGTAGTGCAGGAGGGTGGCAGGGTGAGCAGGTACCTGGGCCCAAGGGACAGAGGGTGGCCAGGTGCACAGTGCCAAGAGAGAGCAGATCAGCAGGGGACAGGGGGAGCGAAGGCAGAAGCAAAGAGGAAGGTCTTGAGGTACTTCCGGAACCGGAGATGGTTCTCCTCAAGTATTTGAGTGGCAGGGAGGCTGTTCCAGAGGGAGGCCCCAGCCGAAGGCAGAGGTCTACCCCCAGCTCGTTTCTTTGCAAAATGACTGACCCTGAGGGAGTTTGAGGTAGAGGAGCGAAGAGCTCGAGAGGGGAGGTATTTGCGGAGGGATATCTGAAGTTATTTTGGAATCAGGCCCCAGAAAACCATGTGGACAATGCAGAGGGTTTTGAATTTAATCCTTGCATCCACTCGGAGCCAATGGAGAGATTTCAGAGCTGAAGAGATACGATCCCAGAGCTTGAAGCCAAGGACAATCTTGCAGTCTTGTTCTGGATAAGTTGCAGAGGGCGGAGAGTAGAGGCAGGTAGATTTAGAAAGAGGCTGTTGCAATAGTCCAACCTAGAGAGAACCAGAGCTTGGAAAACAGTTAGCTACTGAAGGAAGGAGAGGAAAGGCAGAGTACCTCTTAGGAGGTGCAGTAGGAAGTTTGACTTTTTAGAGATCTCAGAGATATGGGCGGAGAAGGAAAGTGTGGAGTCAAAGATGACCCCCTTAGCCTCGCAGGTAGGGGTAGGACGAGGGCCAAGGGAGGCCGGCCAGAGAGTGAGGGGAAAGGATTAGGATGGTGTGCCGATGAGGAGGATCTCAGTCTTGCTGGCATTCAGACAAAGATCATTGGCGGCACACCAATCTTGAATGGTCCTTGATGGTTTTGGAAGAACAAGGAAGAACCTGTTTTGATGAGGTTTTCATAGATCGGACTTATCTAGAAACCTCATCAGGCGAGAAGAGAGGGAAGTGAGAAGCCAGAGCTGAACAGAGGGTCTGGGAAGGGACAGAAGAAGTAGACACTGCAGCAGGATTGGCCAGATCCTTGCAGATTTTAAAGAGTTCGGCCAAATTGTTAGATGCTGCAGAAACATGGGCTTGGATGTGTGCTCTCTTCTTAGTAAGGACAGAGAGTCGGTGTTGCCTTAGGAGCAGGGCGCAGGCCAGATTGTCAGGATGAACAAGAAGCCGAGGTCTGAGTCATACCAGGAATTGCACTTGATTTTAGGCTTCATTTGGATCCTCATGACAAGGGCAAGTACATTGAGAGTATCAGAGATAGCAGAGTGGTGCATGGAAAGGGCTGTGTCAGGGTGTGAGTTAGCCAGAGGTGCAGGAAGGGGAGAGAAGGGTGCGGCGAAAGCCTCAACTGACACACGCTTCATGGGTCGAATGACTGAGAAGGTGGGTAGCAGTGTGGGGGTAGGTTTGGCCTAAGGGGTAGAGAGAGAGAGAGATGAGAGGAGAAAGTGATCACTCCAGGAGAGAGGAGTGGTGAGAGGGTTAGAGAGAGGGAGGTCCGAAGAGATCATAACATCAAGAATGTGCCCTGCAGAGTGAGCAAGGCCAGAGGGAAGAATGGAGAGGGAGAGAGAATCGCAAGGGTCTCGGAAGAGTCCTTTGGCGGAACAGGGAGCATCTAAGTGGATGTTGAAGTCTCCAAGGAGGAGGAGTTGAGTGGCCGAGGCCAGGAGGCAGGAAGAGAGATCCACCCATTCGGAGAGGAAGGGGGAGATCAGACCAGGTGGCCGGTAAATAGTAGCCAAAGTGAGAGAGTGACCAGGGGAGTGAGAAAGCCTACCGACCAGGCATTCAAAGGAGGGGTAGGTCTGCATAGTAATTATAGAGGCATAAATTACAACGGCTGCCTCCAAACACCTGTAAAGGCCCAAGAGCCCTCTGTTGGCGTCTTGCATTCCTGTAGCGTGTTTCTTCTCGCAATCTGCTTCCCTTTCTTTTCTGGTTCCAGAGCCGGTCAGCTCCACGGCTCTCTATCAAGTCTCACCGTGTCTCGGATCTCAACGAGAGATGCAGCTTTCTCCCTCCAGCAGCGCGCATCAGTCAGCTGCTTCATTTGTTTACATCTCCTGGTCACAAGTTTGTGCTCGCAACAACTAGAGAGCAGCCTGTGTTCCTGGCGTTGGTCCATCTGCATTACTCTGTTCCTTTTCCTCGTTGCAGTTTTCTGGTAGTTATAGGAATAGAATCCATTCTTTTTGTTTTACAGGTAAATTCTGGTTAATTGTTCTTTACAGGCAAGTCAGCTGTGGATGACATGTTAGCAGAGGCTGAGAAGGTGTTCTCTTTAATTTTAGAGGGCAGGTCAGTTCTTGACGACTCACATGCAGCTCTCATTAGAAGGTCTTCTGCGATTCCAAGATGGCGGCTGAGCCGGGTAGACGTGTGTGAGTGGTGCTCCGTCTCCCAGCTCGGGCCGCAACAATTAAGCGTCACAGAAGCTGATCTTAGGTCCACAGGAAGCGTCTCCCCGGGTAGAGAAAATCGAGCGAAGTTCCCCCTTCATCCACGACACGGGCGGATGAAAATATATTATCAATATCGGGAGAGCCGCAGCGCAGCCCGACACGGAGGCACCCAGGGTCACAGAACAGTGAAGCCCACCATCCACAGTGCAGTGAAGCCCGCCACCCAAGCAGCCGGGCGGGATGTGCGGATAGCGGAGTGGAGCAACACAGGCGAAGGAAAGGATAGATCCCAAACGCAGAAACAGGGAGGCCCTGCAGCCTCCCGCTCGTCCCTGCAGATTGGGTCGGCGCCCGGAACGGTGAGAGGAGGAGAGCGGAGACAGGAAAGCCGTGGGCGGAAGGGACCCAAAGCGACACGGTGACACAACACAAAGGAGCGGGAGGTTGGTGCGACAGCGGATGCCCCCCCCCAGGAGGAGCAGCGTAGAGGCGAGACTCGAGTGGTGGCGGGTGAACAGGAGCCCCACAGGATCCGCCCGCCAACCCTGACAAGCACAGGAGATAGCGGGCGGAAGAGGGCACAAGAGGGACCGCGGAGTCAGGGCCCACACCGGGAGCAAGACAGCAGCGCCCCGCCCGGCCAGTGCCTCCCAAGGGCACAGAACAGAAACAAAGAACTACTGCGGAGAGCACAACACCAGGACTTCTCTCCCACGGTAAGGAGGCAACCGCCACTCCGAGGCACACAGAAAGCTCCCAAACACACAGGGCATAGGGGGTTCACGTGAGGCACAGGGGATACGCATGGGCGGCGAAAACCTCCCTCCCCCCCTCAATGAGATAGGACAAAGGAGACTTACAGAGGGCAACACAGCAAGCCCACAGAAGAAAGAAGCAGCGCCAACCTCAAGCATTAACCACCCCAGAGACCGCAAACATCACCAGAGACTGTGTAGGAATAAAATGATAAGGAGAGGAGACAACTGAGCATAAGGATACCACAGCCACTAGAACAGAAAGGATAGAGTGGAGCACTCTTCCAAAGCACCACCAGGCAGTAACAGTAACTACCACAGTGCCTCCAGGATTGGGGAGCAAGATAAGAGGAAAGCCACGCGCCAGCACCCAAGGGGGGAAAAACCCATTGCCATATCCCTCACCAAGGAGAGCACTCTCAGTGCACAGAGAGCAAAGGGACCAAATCCAGGGGCAAGCAGGCGCAATCAGCGGAACTAGCAACAACTGCCAAGGCAAAGCAGGACCACAACCTGGTGAACCTCTGGGGAGTGGAATCAGGCTCAAATTCAAAACCCAATACCCGCAAAGAGAAAGAAGAACAACCACATAATTCTCCGGAGAACGACGACATGACAACCAAAGAAGATATGAAGTCCTGGTTTATAGAACTCCAAGACACATTTATGGCCACCGTGCAAACACAATTCGAAAATATGAAAGGAGACATGAAACAGGCGATACAAGACATAAAGACAGACATGGGGAACCTCAAAGAAAGAACGGATACACTAGAGAGAACAGTCCAGAACCTAGATGAGGAAACACAACAATACGCGGAAGCGCAAGAACGCCTAGCCAGGCTCTCTCAAGAATTGGAGATCCAATGTGAGGACCTAGAAAACCGCTCACGGAGGTCTAACATAAGAATTAAAAATATGGCAGAGATAGTCGAAGACAAAGACCTACAAACAGCAGTCCAACAAGTGTTCCAAAATATCCTGGCAAAAGGGTCGGAAGAAGAAATCCAGATTGACAGAATCCACAGGGTGGGCCCTCGCAGACAGGGAGAGCCAGTGACCCGCCCAAGAGACGTCCTGGTCGCAATGACACGGTACGCACAGAAGGAACACATTCTCAGGAAGGCCAGGTCAATAGATCACATCAATATGAATGGCATAGAGATACTCCTATACCAAGATCTAGCACAGTCCACGCTCCGGAAACGCAGAGACATGGGACCTCTCACGAGAGAGCTTGCAGAGCGGCAAATCCGATATAAGTGGACATTCCCCTTTGGCCTCTTGTTCACGTGGGACGGCAAACAACAGAGAGTCACCACGTGTGAGGAAGGTCTGAGGATAATGAATATACAGGCGCCTGAGGGGGAACACATGGTGGGCAGAGAGAACACCCGAGAACGGAGAACCCAAAGGGGGTGGCAGACCACCAATAAGAGAAAGGGCCGTCAGGCACACAACACGGAATCAAACAATCACCCACTCCATGCTTCACAAGGGAAATAGTGGAAGAAAACCAGGTAGAAGACATGACAGAGAGAAACAACAGAAGAGGACCGAAGACTGCATCATAGCTGCGGCCGGAGAAGGGGAAGAAAGAAGGATACCAAAGACTACAAGTGGGGTTTAGGACTCCCCACGCACCTGTTACACCTGAGCGTTGTGAGGACATGGCGCAAGGGCTTCACGCCCGAGTGGTCATAGGGCCCAGTGCCCCCCTCAGGGAAGTTTTGGGGGGAGGGAAGGAGGGAAAGTTGGGGGTAAGGACTATAGGGGAGTTATTAAGGGGAATCCTCCTCAAAGAACAGAATAAGGGGACAGGGAGGGAGGATAGGGGGAAGAATGTTAAGAGACTGATACAAGAGGAAGAAGGAGAAACCACTGGCATCCAGAGGCACCGAACTGACCCAACCCGAAAGAGGAAGACGACATTGAAGAAACCATACGAAAAAGGAAAAGAATGGGGTTGAAAATTCTAACTTATAATGTCAGAGGATTGAACTCCCCAGTCAAAAGGAAAAAGATAGAACACTTTCTACATCAGGAGAAATATGATATAATAATGCTCCAAGAAACACATATACAGAAAAAGAGAAAAAGTCAAACTCGCATAAGGGGCTACAACCAAATCATACAAGCTAATGACGTGGAGAAGAAAAGGGGAGTTTTGATAGCATTTGCAAACTCACTCAATGTACATATTCGAAACACGCAAACGGATAAACAAGGACGATACCTATTTGCGACAGTACAGATAGAAAACCGTCCACTGACACTCGCAACACTATATGCCCCCAACACGGGCCAGGACGGATTTCTTAAAGACACTCTGAACAAGTTAGAAAAATTCATAGAAGGGGAAGTGATCTTGGCTGGAGACTTTAACTTGGCATGGAACTCCAATGAAGATCGCTCAAATCCTAAACTATCCCACAGGGGACCCCGACACAATCATTAAAACGCCACATGGAAAAGATGGTACTAGAAGATGTATGGCAGAGAGTCAGGGGCGTAACCCCGGGCTTTACATATCCCTCACAAGTACATGACACAAGCTCAAGAATCGATTATATCTGGACTTCAGTGCCCTATTAGGGGAGATACAGGAAATGGAAAAAGGCCAGATATCACTATCAGATCACGCCCCTCTGTGGATCACACTCCCCAAACAAACAAGTCTCTGGCGATGGACACTACTAAGAGATATTGTACAAGATCCAGTTTTACGAGAAACAATTAGAGAACGAATAGCAGAATATTTTTACCTAAACGAGACGCCAGAAGTGACAAAAACTACAATATTGGAAGCATTCACAGCAGTCATGAGGGGACAAATGATCTCACTCAAAGCGCAAAAGGATAAGCAATCCAGAAAATGGGAAAGTGATCGGGAAAACAAGCTAGCGGAGATAAGGGAAGAAATGCAAAATAATCACTCACTAAAATTAAAAGAACTCACCGACATGTCCAGAGCCAGCTCGAGGCCATCCGAACAAAAAGGGCGGAACATCAACTCCTGCACCTAAAACATTGGTATGCGATGAGAGCAAACAAGGCGGACAGACTTTTGGCAAGACAACTAAATGGCAAACAACAAAGTCAAACGGTGAAGGCACTAAAAGACAGTGATGGTCAGATCAAAACTCAATCAAAAGACATAAAAGAAATCTTCATAAACTACTACCAAAAATTATACACATCGGAAGACCCGAAAGAAGAAGAACAGATAGCCTACATCAGTGGCATAATGCTCCCAGCCATCACATGGAGGAGAAAGTAGCACTGGACGAACCAATAACAACAGAGGAAGTAGAGAGAGCAATCAAAGAACAGCCGCATTCTACAAAACATATGTGGGATCCCTTTCCCCATTCTTAACAGATCTCTTTAACACATTCAAAGACACGGCCAATATTGCAACCTCAATGAACAAAGCAAAAATATTGGTATTCCACAAGAAAGGAAAAGAACCGGAAAACCCTAGCTCCTATCACCCCATATCCCTAATAAACCTGGATGCCAAACTATATACGAAACTTCTGGTCAACAGACTGTCACCACTGCTTCCCAAGCTGATACATCATGACCAGTCGGGATTCATCTCCAATAGAACGACACATGATAACATCAGACGCATCACACACCTAATTGAGAAGGTGGGAATCACGAACACCCCGGCGGCCATCATAGCGATAGATGCAGAAAAGGCATTCCACCGAGTAGAGTGGTCCATGCTGTTCTCAATTCTAGGGAAAATGGGCATGGGGGAAAAATACATAAATATGATACGGGCCAACCGTCAGGATAGTGGTAAATGGAGAACTCTCAGACACAATATAAATAGAAAGAGGCACGAAACAAGGATTCTCCCTCTCCCTGCTGCTGTACGCAATCTTCCTGGAACCTTTCCTGGCAAAAATCAGAGCAAATCCAGACATCAAAGGAATAGAAATGGGTGGGATCACACACAAAACAGAGGCATACGCAGATGATATGATGATGGCCCTGGCAGATCCGGAGAAAACAATGTCCCCTCTCGTACAAGAAATAGATAAATATGGAACCATCTCTGGATTGAAGATAAATAAACAAAAATTAATGGTGATGGTCTTGGCCGGAGACAAGCAAGAAATCCATAGGCGAGCGGAGGAATTACAGCTACACACAACCGAGAGCGGGGTAAAATATCTGGGCGCCACCATGACAAATACAACAAGAGGCCTATATTCGGAGAACTATCCAAAATTGCTAGAGCAGGTGAAAAGAGACCTAGAAAGGTGGAATCCACTCTCAATCTCATGGTGGGGCACAATAACGGTCATTAAAATGAACATCCTACCCAGATTACTATACTACTTCCAAGCCCCCCCATACGAATCCCAACCACATTCTTCAAAACACTAACAAAGATGATATCCAAATACATCTGGCAGAACAAAACACAGAGGCTATCAAACATGGTTCTCACGGCGCAGAAAGCAGAGGGAGGTATGGCACTACCACACTTCCAAAAGTACTACGAGGCAGCCCAGCTGTGGGCATTAAAGGAATGAATCCCTAATAAATCAGAAAACTGTGGGAAGCACAAGACAGGGCGGTGGCAATGCCAAACTTGCGCCAACTACTCTGTATTGTCCCCAAATTCAGACATCAAAACGTCCGGATAAGCGAGATCATGAGTGCTACCCTAGAAGTATGGAACAAAGCAACAGAGAAAGAAACTTTAACCAGAGACCCGGCCCTATTTATGCCTCTATTCGACAACCCAGAATTCCAACCAGGGACGGTTCGGTATCGGTATCGGAAATGGATAGATGCGGATTGCACAAAAGTGGGTGACATGTACGAAGGCCAGCAGATCCGAACCTATACAGAATGTCGGGACCTACTAGACCTAACAGACGCAGATACATTTAAATACAAACAATTCGATCACTGGCTTTCCTCCCAGAGAATAGCACATGCGGCTACAAGACCCCTGAACCAACTTGAGAAATAGATACTGACACAACCAGGCGACAAAAAATTCATCTCAACCAAGTACACATTTTTAATTGCACAGACAGAAGAAACAAAATGGCTATACATGAAGAGATGGGAAAAGACATTTAGTAAAGAAATCACGAGGGACCAATGCACATATGTCTGGCAAATCATCCCCAAATGGACCCGGGCGATCCAGACACGAGAGGCGGGGACGAAAATGATGATACAATGGCATTACACCCCGGAAAGAATACACAGAATGTATTCCACGACACAAAACAAATGCTGGAGGGGATGTGAGGAGGAGCGAAACTGGAGACACATGTCCCATGGTGGATGTTTATGAAAATGCGAATAAAAATACATACTACATTTTTTTTAAAAAGGTCTTCTGCATCCTTCCCAGGTGGATGAGGGGAGGTGTAACAGTATGCCATTAAGACATTCGGCAGGGATGGCGTATCCCCAAGAGAAGAAGAGGATACCATGTCTCATCCGATGGCACCATTATATTCTCCCGGAGGTTGTCTCCCCCCATGTGATCCTCCCTCATATAGCCGCATCCATGCATGGGTCCTTTATTTCCTTCTCAGGCGTGGTGGGGCCTATGTTTCCTTCCCATGGGTGGGAGGCGGTACCTTTATTAACTCCTGTGCAGGTATCAAACATTTATTTCCTTCTTTCCCTCTTATGCATGGGACCTTTATTTCCTTTGCAAGTGCAAGCGTGGGACCATTATTTCCTTCTTTCCCTCTCATGCATGGGACCTTTATTTCCTTCTTTCCCTCTCATGCATAGGACCTTTATTTCTTTCTTTCCCTCTCATGCATGGGACCTTTATTTGCTTCTCTCCCTCTCATGCATGGGACCTTTATTTCCTTCTTTCCCTCTCATGCACGGGACCTTTATTTCGTTCTTTCCTTCTCATGCATGGGACCGTTATTTCCTTTTTTTCCCTCTCATGCATGGGACCTTTATTTCCTTCTTTCCCTTTCACGCATGGGACCTTTATTTCCTTCTTTCCCTCTCATGCATGGGACCATTATTTCCTTCTTTACCTCTCATGCATGGGACCTTTATTTCCTTCTCTCCCTCTCATGCACGGGACCTTTATTTCGTTCTTTCCTTCTCATGCATGGGACCGTTATTTCCTTTTTTTCCCTCTCATGCATGGGACCTTTATTTCCTTCTTTCCCTTTCACGCATGGGACCTTTATTTCCTTCTTTCCCTCTCATGCATGGGACCTTTATTTCCTTCTTTCCCTCTCATGCACGGGACCTTTATTTCGTTCTTTCCTTCTCATGCATGGGACCGTTATTTCCTTTTTTTCCCTCTCATGCATGGGACCTTTATTTCCTTCTTTCCCTTTCACGCATGGGACCTTTATTTCCTTCTTTCCCTCTCATGCATGGGACCATTATTTCCTTCTTTACCTCTCATGCATGGGACCTTTATTTCCTTCTCTCCCTCTCATGCATGGGCCCTTTATTTCCTTCTTTCCCTCTCATGCATGGGACCTTTATTTCCTTCTCTCCCTCTCATGCCTGGGACCTTTATTTCCTTCTTCCCCTCTTATGCATGGGACCTTTATTTCCTTCGCAAGTGCAGGCGTGGGACCTTTATTTCCTTCATTCCCTCTCATGCAAGGGACCTTTATTTCCTTCTCTCCCTCCCATGCATGGGACCTTTATTTCCTTCTCTCCCTCCCAAGCATGGGACCTTTATTTCCTTCTTTCCCTCTCATGCATGGGACCTTTATTTCCTTCTTTCCCTCTCATGCAAGCAACCTTTATTTCCTTCTTTCCCTTTCATGCATGGGGCCTTTATTTCCTTCATTCCCTCACATGCATGGGACCTTTATTTCTTTCTTTCTTTCTCATGCATGGGACCTTTATTTCCTTCTTTCCCTCTCATGCATGGGACCTTTATTTCCTTCTCTCCCTCCCATGCATGGGACCTTTATTTCCTTCTCTCCCTCCCAAGCATGGCACCTTTATTTCCGTCTTTCCCTCTCATGCATGGGACCTTTATTTCCTTCTTTCCCTCTCATGCAAGCAACCTTTATTTCCTTCTTTCCCTTTCATGCATGGGGCCTTTATTTCCTTCATTCCCTCGCATGCATGGGACCTTTATTTCCTTAGCAAGTGCAGGCGTGGGACCATTATTTCCTTCCTTCCCTCTCATGCATGGGACCTTTATTTCCTTCTTTCCCTCTCATGCATGGGACCTTTATTTCCTTCTCTCCCTCTCATGCATGGGACCTTTATTTCCTTCTTTCCCTCTCATGCATGGGACCTTTATTTCCTGCTTTGCCTCTCATGCATGGGACCTTTATTTTCTTATTTCCATCTCATGTATGGGACCTTTATTTCCTTCTTTCCCTCTCATGCATGGGACCTTTATTTCCTTCTCTCTCTCATGCATGGGACCTTTATTTCCTTCTTTCCCTCTCATGCATGGGACCTTTATTTACTTCTTTCCCTCTAATGCATGGGACCTTTATTTCATTCTTTCCCTCTCGTGCATGGGACCTTTATTTCCTTCTCTCCCTCTCATGCATGGGACCTTTATTTCCTTCTTTCCCTCTCATGCATGGGACCTTTATTTCCTTCTTTACCTCTCATGCATGGGACCTTTATTTCCTTCTTTACCTCTCATGCATGGGACCTTTATTTCCTTCTTTCCCTCTCATGCATGGGACCTTTATTTCCTTCATTTCCTCTCAGGGTTTGAAATTGTGAGGAGTTAGGAGCTACGTAGCTCCTGCTTGCAGTCTATAAGAGTCTGGTTAGCTTGACACAAACAGGCACCAGGAGCTACTTTTGGCTCCCCAGGCCAACTGCTGCCGAACAAACACACCTACATGGATGTATCTCTGTGCATGTGTGGCAATCTATAAATAAGTATTAGGACACATCTGTACAGCATTTAAAGCATAAGGGGTAATACATAATGGACAAAGTGATATGTCTGCATCTTATGGGGAAGTTAGATTTGCGGAATGCTATGTATTAGCTCCTGGTTCCTCCGTGGTAGTGTTACGCTCACCTGGTATCCACAGGGACGCCACCCAGCCGGGTTACTCGCTGGTATGCTTCTCAGCTTTGCCCTGATGTGGTCTGCGGGGAAGGTTCTGCCTTGAGGTAGAATTAGGCGTGCTCTCCGTCCTGCCTTCTTTGCAGGGGCGCGTTGTCTTTCATGGGCGAGTGCGGTCCAGTTACTTCACTGACGCCGGCCCGTTTGATATTGTTCAGGTAGGTCTTATTGCTGTTCTTTAGTTTTGTTGCTATCCTGCATGCCTTTCTTTGTTTAAAATGTCTCTTTTTCTCCCTTAGGTATGCAGAGTTTAAAAAAATAGCCGCCGGGGAAGGGAAAATGAAGTCTGTTTTCCCTTTCCATGGCGGCCATTGAAAAAAATAGAAAAAAGTAAACAAAGAAATGGCCGCCATGGAAACGGTAGAAGGGTCTACATGTAGTCCCTTCTCTGTTTCCATGGCGCCCCTTACAAAAGTAAACAAAAAAATGGCTGCCATGGAAAGGAGGAAAGAACTATGTGTAGTCCCCTCTCCTTTCCATGACGGCCTGTCGCAGATCGGGAGCGGTAGTGCTTGGGACAGATGTGTTGCCAGCGCGTCCGCTCCCAAAATGGACTTCCAACGAAGGTAAGTGGGGATGGGGGCGGGGAGCGAATTCTGTGGATGGGGGAGCAGGGAGGGGAGAGGGGAAGTGGAACACCACTTACCTAATTTCCCGGCAGGGGCATTACCGCTGGTAATACCTCCATTTCGAGCCTCCTCATTGGCTGAGAGGCTGTCACACACTACCCGACAGATACTAATAGGGTTTATAATTGTTCTGCCTCTTAATTGCACTCTTTAGGTTTTGGCAATATTGGTTGTTAAGGTTTCTTAATATTGCACTCTCTTGGCTTTGGCAATGGTGGTTTCTGTTACCTTTAAGATTACAATTGACCTCAAAGTTCTTATTCTGCCACTTTAGCTGGTAAGCATCAGATTGGTATGCAAAATAATCTTTAGTCTGCCAATTTCTTTTACATTAGTTCGGTATTCAAAATTGTTAACACGGGCTAGCAGGCGATTACTGAGCGTTTGTTCTGGAGTCACATACAACTAGTGAACTCACTGGGTGCTGCATACGCATCCGCTCGCTCTGCTGCCTTCTGCTGCCTTTGTGTCTTCTGCAATCTCTGCTTCCCGCTATCAGGTAATAAGATACTGCTTTCTGGTTCCTGTGACCCAAGCCGGTCAGGAGAGGCGCTTTCCTTGCTCCCCAAGTACTCCGGTGCTCGCCGGCCACCAGAGCGCATGTTACTTGGGGGAAGGCTTTTCAAATAAATGCTCCCCGCCGCACCACCTCTGTATACAAAGAGATCAGGGGAAAGCTTTCCAAAATAACGTGCCCACTGCGCAACCTCTGCATACAGGGTATTGAAGGGCACAGACACTCACAAAGCCGGCATCCGCTTCACACACAACGGTGACTCCGACGTCTATACCTTCTTGCAACTTCTGCTGCCACTGCAACGTAGAGTGTCAACCATTACTCTACCTTCTGCTTCTGCTGCTGCAACTTACTCTGCTACTTCTGGCCTGCACCTGAGGGGTCTTTTATTCCCTCTCATGTGTGTGTCATTATAATGCACCTTGCAGTCTAGTGCCTCCAAATCCCTCTTCCTCATCCCAGTACTTTGGGCATTGTGGGACTTGAAGTCCCCAATATTACAATTAGCTTCTCCTTCTACAGTTTCAATTTTACAATAGGCCATTAATAGTGTATGGTCTTTGGGAAAGTTGGTAAGGGTATTATCCCACTCCTCCCCTGATCCCCACCCCGTGCCATCCTCCTGCAGAACACCACCCACAGGGTTAGGTTCAAGAAGTGTATGCCTTTCCCTGGCCACACGGGAAGGGTTCCCGGCCAAGTTTTCTATGGGAATCATCTCTGATTCATCACAATACCGAGGAGCTGCTTTTAGCTCCTGCTTATCAAATATTAATTTTGATCCCTGCCTCTCATACATGGGACCTTTACTTCCTTCTCAAGTGCAGGCGTGGGACCTTTATTTCCTTCCCACGGGTGGTGGCGAGAAATGTATTTCCCTCTCAAGTGCAGGTGTGGGACCAGTGCTACAGATAAGATTTTGAAGTAGGGGTATTTTTCTCTCTATTTATTGAAGTTGGGAGTAAAATGATTACTAGTACAAGTGACTGATACGCCCCTTATCTGTAGTGCTGTGTGGGACCTTTATGTCTTCAAGCGCAGGCGCAGGACCTATATTTCCTTCTTTCCCTCTCATGCATGGGACCTTTATTTATTTCCCACGGGTGGGGGGGGACCTTTATGTCCTTCTCAGTCGAGGGGGGGGGCTTTTATTTCCTTCAAGCATTCCCAAGTGAGGAGGTGGGACCTTTGAATCCTACTCAATAACTGGGGGGGAGGAGGGACCTCTATTTTCTTCACAAGCACCAATGTGGGACCTTTCTTGGCCAGTCGTGACACCCCATCATTGCCTCCAGCTTGTGATGCACAAGAGAACCTGTCATGCGACAACGATGTGCAGCTACACCCATAAGAGGGCCAGGCAGTCCCTTCCTAAACTAAGCCACCTGCCCCACATGTTATGTGTAATGACGGCAGCTGCTTACCTACGATGTCACTACCTGTGACCCTACAAGGGTCAAAGGTTGCATCTTAAAACTGTACCCCCAGTTGCAAATCAATACGTAGTATTTGCCACCTTTGAAGAAAGGGGATCTTGCTTGGGGCGATTGTGATTCAGTGGTCATGGATGACAGAAAGCACATTACAAACACACAAAATAAAATAAATGTTAAGAGACTGGCAGTGATGTGTGTGGGAAGGGGGTGAATTCTATGGCCCACACTGCAAACAAGGAACTGTCACACACCGTACACAGACAGTAAAAAATAAACTGTAACACAAGTACACTGCACTTAGAAATATGGCACTGCAAGCATGGACCTGCCAAAATGCATTCATGCGTACACATAGCACACAGAAAACAGGATACTGCGGCGCCCCAGCACACTGCAAAGAAGGAACTGCCACACAAGCGCACTACGCCTACATAGACATAACTGACACACACAGCACCCTGTGCAGACTGCGCGCTCCACGGCGCATCATGGCACTACGCTGGGAAGGATGCTTTGTGGAGCGGGGGGCGGGGGGAGGGGGGAGGGGGAGAGTGGCAAGTGCAGAGAGAGATCGCCTACACACGTCCTCAGGTGTCGGTGAATTGTACTTTTTTCAAATTTATTTTGATTCATTTGCATTAATTCATTACAAACCTTTGCAAAGTTATAATTATGCAAGTGACTACTTCCATAACCAAAGATGATACAGGGAGAGAATAAAAATAGAACACAGGTTAGAAAGCAATCAAACATGAAAGAAAGATACACATGCTTCCTTATTACAAGAAGAAGAAGAAGAAGAAGAAGAACTAGGAAAAGCACAACTTCGAGAAAGGAAGGCAGTGAGGAGTCCAGAGTTAACACAGTTAGACCGTGCATCCTTGCTAGGTCAGGATCTCATTCATAGATGCCACTGTCGCCTTTTCCCCGCTTATGAGAAGGCTCCACCAGTCTTCAGGGGCCAGAGATGTCACGTGCTGTTATCAACTGGGAAACGTGATTCGTTCTTTCATTGGTCAGCCCCGGAAAGAACAATAGTAGATGTTTTACGGTGTCCACTAGTCCTTTCCTCAAGCCTAAAGGACATTGAATGACTTTCAGAACAGAATTTGGCAATGTTGATGTAATACTCTCGTTAGATAGTAAGAAGTTAATTCTGATGCGAAAGAATTGGCCCCCATGATATTTACTCTGGAGTCTGATTAGGTTCTTTGGGAGCTCGCCCAGTGCCCTAACCTCGTGGTCCAAATGATGGTACAATTTATAGGAATATGCTACGTCAAGTGTGGTAATCCAGTCAAGCCCCCCCCAACTTGGTTTTAACTTTGCATGGGTTTGTTTTTAACTCTTCTTCCGTCGATCCGAGTACCTTCTACTTGTGTCGGTTAGCGTCAACCCAGTCCTTCAGTGCCCCATTGGAACCCTTCACAATTTCCTTGCAGATAAGTTCAGTGGTTGTTATGTTAGAACCCATTAGGCATTTCCTAAATAGAGCCAACCTCTTCCATTCTACTGTTGCTTTTAGTGATAAAAAAGCCCAACTCTCTGCGCAGAATCTGACCTGGGATAGACATCGGGTTACACAAAAGGGGTTTTCAGAAGATTCCATCCATGGTTGACCAGACTTCGATAGGTAACATCAACGTTACTTCTGAGCCATATGTCAGGGTTGGGACGGCTTTCATTTTTATAAAAATCCACTACCATTGAGAAGCGTTCACATTTCCTGTCCAATATTTTCGCTTGCGTTGTCAGTGCTTTTGCTTTTTGGCGCAGTAAGTCTTGGATCGGTGCATCGGTGCTGCTGTTGTAAATCAGCATTCCCAGGTACTTGAATGAGTTAACCTGCTCAATTTGTGTTTCCCCAAACCGCCACACAGGTTTCAATTTGAGTTTTCCAACACTAAAATCTTGGTATTTTCTGTGTTCATCTGTAATTTGTTTGCTTCCATGTATTTTTTCAGGCCGTCCAATTGGCGCTGCAGGCCGACTGGCATCTGGTCTATTAAGACCAAGTCGTCTGCATACAAGAGGCAGCTTAGATGGGCCCCACCAATGCGTGGAGGGAAACTATTTACTGTATCCATTCTTAAGTTTAGGTCAGCCAAGACAAGGTTAAAATTGGCCGGGGCCAATGGACAACCTTCGTTTAAGCCTTGGTTGTTTTTATTTCCTGTGACAAGAGGACTGTCTTGTTCAGTTATACCCTCATGCTGGTGCTGGAGTGATCTTGGGCAGTTCCAGTTTGACAATGTATTCCAAAGTCTAAACCGGCCCACCTGGTCGAAGGCCTGGATGAGGCCAACAAAAGCCAAATAGATCCTTCAGTTGTTTGCCCATACTCTCCCTTTCAGGATACTTAGGATCAGGATGTTCACTCCGTCCCGATCCTACAGACAAAACCGGTTTGGAATGGGTCATTACTTCCCACTCAGCCAGCCCATTAATTTAGTCTCGTCAAGAGCGCTGAGCCAAAGATCTTACTGTGTACGTCAAGAAGGGCGATTGGGCCATAGTTCTTAGGGTCCTCTGTCACCCTTCTTGAAAATCGGGACCACAATAGCTCTTCTCCAAGACTCTGGAAGAGAACGATTCTAGACTCTTCGCTTGAACAAGAGATGGACGAATGAAGTCCATGATACCGGATTTTTAAAAAACATTTATTTATTAACATTTATATAGCGCACATCAGCCCTTAGGCATCGTGGCGCTGTTACAGAGAACATATCTGGTTGGTTGCATGGGGCATAACAGTTACAGAGACGTACAGTAGGTAATCTTAATTACAGACAGTCTAGCGTGTTATACACACTTAGTTACAAAATAACAGCAGGTGCAGGGTTAGCAGGTGGAGTGGATCGGAGTGTCAGTTGAAGAGTGTGGTTTCGAGACTTTTGCGGAAAGTGGTGAGGGAGATATCCGCTCGAAGAATGTTGGGCAGGGCGTTCCACAATTTGGGAGCTAAGCGAGGGAAGCATAGTCCTCCTGTTTTGGCTCTTTTGATGGGCAGGATGAGCAGTTGGTTAGGGTAGTGCGTTCTTCTAGGTTGTGTGGAGGTGTCTCTGCTGATGGTTTCGGATAGGTGGGGGAGCAGCAGAGCGGCTGAGGCATTTGTGTGCTAAAGGTAAGGGTCTTGAATGTAATTCTTTCCTTAGCTGGGAGCCAGTGGGTGTCTCTTCATATGTGTGTAATGTGATCTCTTTTGGGGATGGTGAGTGCTGCTCTGAGTGTGTTGTTCTAGACTGTTTGGAGCCGGTTTATGTTTTTCGCTGAAGTGCCTGCAAGGAGAACATTACAATAATCTAGTTTGGCACCGATTGTAGCTCGAGCAATAGAGAGGCTGTTTTGGCTAGAGGGGAATGGTCTAATGGCATTTATAAGTTTGGTGGTAGGGGTGTAGGCGATGGCACTGACCTGTATATTCATGGATAGGGTGGAGTCGAGACAGACCCCGAGGCTCTTTACTGAGGAGGCGGCTGTGATGGTAGTGTAATCAATAAATAAGGAAGTTGCAGTATTTTTGGTTCAGTTTGTTCAGTGTTTCTTTTGGGCCTAGGAGAATGATCTTTGTTTTTTCTCTGTTGAGGCAGAGTCAATTGGCTGCCATTCATGCTTGGATGATGGTGTATATTTGTAGAAGGGCTGCTGAATCATGGTCATACGCACCGGTGTGGGGAAGGAGAATTTGTGTATCATCGGCATAGGTAGTGTAGGCTATGCCGAAGGAGTCCAGTTTGTCGAAAAGGGGCTTACTGAACAGGTTGTAGAGGGTGGGCGCAGTGCATGATCCCTGTGGAACACCACAATGGATGGTGGTGGGAGCGGCGTTGGCGGAGTCTGAGAAGACTCATGACTCTGCCGTCTAGGAATGAGGTTATCCAAGAGGTAGCCTGTTTAGAGACGTGGGCTGCGTTGGTCAAGTGAGAAGTGAGCGTTTTGTGACCTACGAGGTCGAACGCGGCTGAAAGGTCTAATAGCAGTAGGATGGCTGGTTTACCTTTGTCCATTATTTTAGTAATTTGTTTTTTAGGTGCAAGAGTGCAGTTCTGGTGCCGTGGCCTTTGCGGAATCCGGATTGTCTCTTGCTTAGGATGGAGTTGGTTTCAAGGAAGTGCTGGATTTGATTGTGGGCACCTTTATCAAGGATTTTTAGCAGGAAGGGGACGGTGTTGATGGGTCGGTAGTTGTTGGGGGAGGAGGGATCAAGGAAGGGCTTTTAAGAAGGGGGCGGACCCACGCTTCTTTTAGACTGGATGGGACAGTACCTGAGGTGAATGAGGCATTGATTAATGCTGTGATGAGAGGTGCCAGGGAGTCAGTGCTTTTCTTTAATGATACTGGATGGACAAATGTCCCCTTTGCACGTGGATGGTTTGAGGGATTGGAGGAGAGCTTTGACCTCGGTGACAGAGACGTCTCTGAATGCAAACAGAGGGTGGGGAGGCTTAAGAGTGGATGTAGTGGGTGTGGTGGGAGGGTCATCGTCGGATTTGGGTAGTGCATTACGTTGTGTTTGTATTTTGTCTTGGAGAAGAGAGATTTTGTTTAGGAGTGCTGCCTGTATACTGGTGCACCAAGTTTTGTTTTTAATGATTTCGTCAGGGGTGGTGTGTGGGGAGGTAAGGTCCTTTAAGATGGAGAACAGCTCCCTGGACTTGGAGTTCGCTTTGGAGATTCGGATGTTGATGGCGTTGGATTTGGCAAGGAAGATTACTTTTTTGTATTGCTTTGAGATTCTTTTGAATTCCTCATTGTTGGTGTCACAGGGGATGGACTGCCAATTGGTTAGGGCTGCACATTTGTTCGAGTGGAGGATCAGTAGATCATCCGTAAACCAGGAATTGGTGTTCATAGATTTCTTCTCTTTTTTGGTTTCAAGCGGGGCTATGGCATTGATGGCTCTGGTGAGGGTGTGGGTGTAGATGTCAGCAAGGGTGTTTGGGTCATTAACAAAGGGGGGTTCAATTCCTTGACATCTAGGAGAGGGAAGAGGTTGTTCGCTGTAAGCTTTTTTGAGCTTCTGGCCATAGTTGAGGGGGCATAGAGGAGAGGTTTGGTGGTGGGCTTTGTGGGGATGGAAAATTGGATGCAGTTATGATCCATCCATGGGTATGCCATGTTGGAGGTTATGGTGGAGGAGCAGTTATGGTCTGCTACCCAGTCGAAGGTGCAGCCTTTAGAGTGGGTGGGAAGAGAGAATTTTTGTATGAAGCCGAGGTCTTTGAGCTCTTTGTCAAGGGCTAAGGCGGCTTTGTCATTGGAGTCAGCGAAGCCAAGATTGAGGTCACCCAGTAAAATGGATTTGGTTGAGTTTTTTAGATTGTTGCTAAGGACTTGGAGGAGCTGCCCTTGGAAGTCACAGGGCTGCTGGGGGGCCTGTATAGAACGTGTATATTTATAGAGCAGTTTGCTGATAGACTATGCAACCAAGCAAAACTAACCCTAACAGGGAGCTTGTCCCTAGTTATGAGAGCAAAACCTCCACCTTTGGAGAGTTGTTTGTCCTAGCGAAGGATGGAGTAGCTCTGTGGGAGGGCGAGTGTGATGGCTGGGCCGGAGATCTCGTTGAGCCATGTTTCCGTAACGGCAAGTAGGCCTAGGTCAAGAGTGGTGATGAGGTTGTTGATTTCTAGGGCGTGCGCTGGGAGGGATCGAGCGTTGAGGAGGGCGCCTTTGAGGGCGTGTGTGGGCGTGGACTTGATGGGGTTGGAGGAATGAGAGGGAGGTAAGTGGGATGCTGGGGGGGTAACTGGTGGTGTGGTGGGGCGTGTATCGTTGGTAGGGGAGGGTCCTGGTGTGTTGAGGGGTTGTAGGTGCTTAGGAATGAACTGGTGTGCAGGTTCTGGCTTGTGTGGTAAGCGACTGCCTGTGGAGTAGTGGTGGGGTGTGTGAGAGGATTTGGTGCGGGAGCCAAACCTTGGGTTTCTTCTTGTTGTCGAGTTGGGAAGACTAGGTTGAGGCAGGGGCTCGGTGCGGGCTCGGAGTCTAAAGTCTCTAGTTTTGTCTTGTGTTGTGGGGCCAGAGTGGGAGTAGAGGTTAGACATGACAGTGAGGTTAGTGGGCCTCGTGAGCTTGTATGGGTAGAGAAGGGAAAGGTCCTTATGATCAATAGATATAGTGTCTAAGAGCTCTTCCATTTTCCTCACATAACGATGGATGAAGGATATTGTTTATTAACGATTTCACAGAAATCTTGATATAGTGAATTAGGAGGAGGATACAACATTTTGCAATAGTTCATTAACTTGCGCCACCAGAATTTTGAGGCTAACGAGTTCAACCCGAGTTCGTGAATTATAATTGAATTAGGAGATGATTTGGGAAGGTTCAGGGCACTCTTCCATATTTTTCCTTGGATCCTGTTAAGAATTGATGCTAAATCCAAAATGCACAGGTCAAGACCATACAGTAACACAGGTTCCACTTTTAGGGTGTAAAATTCAAACAATGGTTTAAGAGAAAACTTTGTATATATTTGAAGTATAATACTTTCATTTGTGAAATTAGTGTAATTACTTTCAAAGTCAACGTATCTTTCCACATAGACAGAGAATTCGATTCACACAAGTTGTAACCCAAGTACCTTATTTTTATCACACGCTGAATCACCATGTTGTTCATTTTCCATGTGTATCTGTAAGCTTTTTTTCTATTGGCAAATACCATTATGTTTGATTTGTTAGTATTTATTGCAACATTGTTACTTTTTGCATATTCGTGAAACACATTTAATTTCGTTTGCAGGCCAAATGGAGTGCGATCACGTAGAATAATATCGTCAGCGAAGGCCAACCAATGTATGCAGTTATCACCCGATTTTACTGGAAAGACCACCAATTTTTCCCACAGATTATCGGCATCACACATGTACAGATTAAACAGGATGGCTGCCAATTGACGCCCTTGTTTAACGCCTATCTCTGTATGTATAGCTTCAGTAATGGTTCCATCCTGTTTAGGCCTTACCATGTATGATGTGTTACAATGCAATAGGACTACGCGCACTACCAAGTGTTCAGGGGCTCCATAGGCTAATAACTTGTTCCATAACCTGTCCCTTATAACGCTATCGAAGGCAGCAGAGAGGTCTAAGGATGCCAAATAGACCGCCCCCGAGGTAGAGGTAAGTGACGACTCTAGTATGTGGGCAAGAATTGTTGCATGGAGAGTGGTTCCCATTGACTTACGAAATCCTACTTGATATTTTGATAGCATATTATTAGCAACACACGTCTCTAGGTCCGTTGCTGACACGTCGATGAAGGATATAGGATGGAAATTAGCAGGATTGTCAATGGGCCCTTTTTTGTGGATAGGTATTTTTGTAGCACATAGCCATGATTTTGGTATAATCTTAATCTCAAAAATCACTTCAAAAGATGGTTTAATGACGTTTGCCCAAAAAAAAAGGATCATCCTTGAATACGCAGGCTGGAATCCCATCAGGGAACGCTGCCTTGGAGTAAGATAGTTTTTGAATTGCCCATACGACATCTGTCAGAGTCCAGGGACATTCACCAACTATCTTGTCAGTAAGGTCAGACATATTTGTAGCTTTAAACTCTGACGGTAACTGGTATCTATGTGTGATATACGCAGTCCATGTCTTGGCATAGATAGCGGAGTGGTAAATTGGTTGCATCTTATTCCCCTGGGAGCATAGTATACCCCAAATGTCCTTTATTTTATACTTACATAGGAGTGCTATAAGCTGTTGATTTCCTTCTAAGTGTTGGGAAATCTTGATCGTCTTAATATTTTGTCTGCTACGTAACAGTATCTTTTTTTTTGCTGTTGCAAATTCACCATAGTCAGCAATTGAAGATTTAGCACTGCTAATATCACTTTTTTGTGCGTTGGCTATAGCTGACAAGTGAAATTTCATCATGTTTGTATTTAGATTCATGATCTTAGTTGTATTGCCTAGTAATGCTGGCATAGAACACATACTCTAAATATCAAGATTTACCAGATAAGAAAATTCCGACATAGTTTCGGGTTCCATCGAACCGACTTTGCAGGTTGATCTATTTCAATTAATGCTAAATGACTGATTTTCTTGTGATATTCCAGCGAATATTTCAACTTTAAATTCAGCATCAAGTGATTGCTACAATGCATGATTTTCACATCAATGTCTATAGCTATTTGAAGCAAGCTTTCCGAAACAACAAAAGAATCTACTCTTGAACATGATGTACCTCTGGTCCATGTGCATTGTTTCTGATTTCGTGCATGGGACAGAATATGCATATTCCAGTTATGTAAAAACTTCGACCATACTTACCCTTGTTCAGCTACACGCGCTGTATGGTCATAGCTTATTGAGAACGAATTAGAGCAAGTGTAAGCAGTAAGGGCAGCATTAAAATCACCTCCTAGGATAACATCATACTCATCATTCCTCACAGTTAAACTTTGCATCATGGAATCTAAATTCATTAATGGTGCTCATACAAGACCCTGCACCCGGCTTGCAGTACAGATTAATCAAAATTGTAGGGGTGGCACCAACTAGAAATTCAATGATTAATAGAGCATCGGAGGAGTCGATCAGATTTGCCTCAATTTTACAAGCATTGTTAACAAGCGTCAATAGACCACCAGACGGACGACCATACTCCACCCGCTTTGCAGGGTGGTTAAAGGCAGTAAAACCGTCTATATGAATGAAATTAACCGCCATAGTCTCTTGTATCATTATTACACTTGAGCTGGATGGTAACATATTGTTCAAAACACATTTCTGTAACTTGTTGAATCCACAACAATTCCAGCTCACACTTCAAAATGAAGAAAGTTATAAATGGCCTTGTGAAGAGTGTGTTGACCCAACTTCTTAAGGAGAGATTCAAAGCCAGCCAATCCCTTAATATCGTTAACAACAGAGTTAAACTGGGTGATTAAGTTTTGTGTGGTACATGAATCAGCACTCAGGTTCGCACCTGACCCTGGGGCAAGAGATATGTGCTGTTTCTGAAATTCTATAAATTTTGTTCATCTCATCCATGTTTCCAAAACCATGCATTTCATAGCCCAAAAACCTACTTCTAAGATGGGAGCAAGCTTTGGCCATCAAATGAAAAATAAGACAGACCTTGTGGCGTCTTGTCAAATCAAAAGGGCCTATACTAAAAACCCTATTGCCAACCCTTACAATTAAATACAGAAAGAGTGTGGGATAGGATTTATAAGAAAGAAATAAGTGTTCACAAATAATATGTCAGGATGCAATAGCCAGGGTCTCCCTTCCCCACGTTTTGTGCACGGGACAAGGTGGGACCTTTGAGCACAGCATACTCTCGAGTTTTCTCAGCACAAGACGACAGTTCTGTTCTTAGCTATCAGGAGCCTCGATGGCCAAGTCTCTTTTCTCTCAAAAGCCTTTGGAGGGTCAGGTATATTCAAAATAATAAACAAGTTCCTTTCCTTATGGCTTTTGGGGTGATGATTCTTCACCCTGTGTTCCCCCTCTTTTGGGTACAGACCCCTCTCAAATCCTAGCCTCCCTCTCGAATCTTAGCCTCCCTCCTTCGGGTTCACTAGGGCTTTTTCACACAACTGGGTTTTGGTGTGGTGGGGTCTTCACAGGTTTGAGGGTGTTAACTTTTCACCCCCCTTGCTCTCCCTCTTGCGAGCTCAGACCCCTCTTGCCGGTTCGCCTCCCTCTGTCGGGTTCACTATGGCTTTCCCAGCATTTGAACATCAGCCTCCCTCCGTCGGGTTCACTATAGCTTTCTTTCTCCTGTTGCATTCACCGGTTTTAATATCTTTTCAAACCACACACTGTGGACATCCCTCCGTCGGGTTCACTCTTGTCTTCACAATGTTCTTTAGGGCATCATGCTTCTCCCATTCCTATCAGCATCCCTCTGTTGAGTTCACTTTTGTCAACCGCAAACAAACTGTGGACAGCCCTCCGTCGGGTTCACTCTTGTCATCACAATATTCTTTAGGGCTTTATGCTTCGTCCCTTCCTGCTACTCACATGGAGTTCTTTCTCTGTTCTTGCTAAACGGGATTCATTTCCGTTAGCCTTCCCAATGGTTTGTCAGTCAAAGACTTTCAACTGTACATAGGATTTTGCAAGAGCCCTGTGTGACCACTTTGACCTCCTGTTTGGGGCTCTCCTAAGGCCTCCTGGTATCGGTAGTTCCAACAAATGCAGGAACAACCAGAGTCTCTCGAGTGAGCACCCACATGGTGCCAGACCCTTCTGCAGCTGGTTTTCCCTTAAACCTGATCGTTCTTTGAACATCCCTTCTTGTGCCACTTTGCGACTTTCATTCAACACAGTTCGGTTTCTTATTGGCTCTCCCCTCGACTCACCGGCTGTGATGAACCGCTTGGCTTCTCTTGTATCTAGAGTCAGGGACGGTACCACGGTAGCAGACGTCTCTCTCTGTCCAGTTTATCAGCATAGCCATGCCCAGTGTACCGTTGACATCTGCTGCAACACATGTTAGCTATTGTCCGTGGTCTTATGATTCCTTTCAGGGAGGCTTCACAGGTCTGGGTCGAAAAGGGCAAGGACACATCTCTCCTTGCCGCCCCTTCGGTTCTCGCCGTCTTTCTCCTCCTCTTGAATTGCTGTGCTGAGTTAGCTGTCTCGTCGTGCGGTCTGCCTCGCTCGTATTGTGCTCTCGTGCCCCACCTTTTATCCCTGTGGGCAAAGGAAAGGGGCGTCAGGTGTGTATACGATTCTGATCATTTACCTGACTTTGCCTGACCCTGGTGTTGGGACATGTTAGTCCATTGTATTTTCACGGTTGGGAAGGTGTTTATGTTGGAAAAATTGTGTTGTAGAGTTTCCAAGTATCCCACAGGGTAGGATGGGGAAAGGTTTTATATGGAATTACAACCCTCGTACCAAAAGGGTTGGTAAAGTCAGAAGGATGAGGTTGGTAAGTTTTGTGAAACAAACGAGAATGACCCGGATTGTTATCCTGAAATGAACAGGGGGAATTGTGGGAACGGTAGTGTTTTGTAAAAGTAAGCTGGGTGTTCAGGAAAGAATAATCAGAGGAACGTGGAGAAGAACGATTGGGAATATTCGGGTAGGAAACAGGATAACAGGGATTTGGAGAGAGATGGTTTCTGGGTGCAATGGGGGTTGGGATCCCAGGGGATTTGTTATATAAGGAGGGGTCGCTGGATCTGGGTAAGAGAGATTCAATGGGAGGAAGCGGGCAGATATATTACAGCCTACAAAGGCCTCAGGGATTTTGTTCTCTTCTCCATCTTCTTCAGTATAATGCTGCATTTCACCTGGGGCGTTTCCCAGACCATAACCCCGGGCTCCCCTACCCTGGTGATCCTCCCTCGCTCGTCCACCCTCAGGGTTGGGATCTGAGAGCGTCAGCCCTTCCCTGGACACCTCAATAAGGGTTCTCGGGGTCTACTCGGGAGAATACCCTCAGGTTCCTCGCACTTCCATCTGCATCCCGATTCTAAACACCTCACGTCATTCCTCACACTGGAAAGCACTTTCCAATGCACCAGAAAGCCTTTCGGCTAATCCTACACAGCAGCAGTTACTCAAACATTCCTTGTGTAGCATTTTGGTTTATGGCCATAACAAGGAATCACATGATACCACTCGTGCACACAATCCTGCGTACATTACAGGAGAGCAGACTGACTATATGAAAAGAAAAATGCATTTTCGCTAGATCCGAGGTTGAATACCTAGACTATAATATAAGATTTCAGCTGAAGTATCGCTAGTGGAAGCAATCATGAGCGTTACAAAACGGACCTTGAAAGAACAGCTACGCTCATTTATGGGGTTATCAGGGTACTATGTGAAATTCGTTGAGGCATTCTCTGCAAACACAGAACCGCTCGGAGCCATGTAGAAGGAAACTTCTCCATTTGAGTGGACAGAAGCATGCCAAGGGGCATTCAACACAATAAAGTCCTGCATCTTCGGTGCTCTCACCTTGAACCTATTAGTACCCAACAGAGACATGATCATTACGACCGATGTCAGCATTTACGGCTTAAGGTTGACTTTGTTACACATGGAAAAATCTGAGCATTTGGTCATAACAATCGCATCCAGAGCACCGACAGTCTGAAAGAAGCTACTCTTTTACAGAGAAGGAAATGCTTGCGTGCGCATGGGTGACGAAGCATTTCAGGAACTACGTTTGGGGCAGTTTATTAAAAGTTCACACCAAAAACCCCTCATTTACATACTGCCAACCGGAGGAACAAACAAGGTGACATTGAGGTTGGCCGGACCCACAGCGAACCTCTAATTTCACATTTACTGTTCAGTGCATACTGGACTGGCAAAACCCGCAAGCTGATTGCCTATCCATGCTTACGCTACCTCACAAACCCGGTGATGATTGGGACACAAGTAACTGTGTCATAGCGTCAGTGCATGATGCTGAAGAACACACCACACATAGCATCTCAGCAAACATGTGGCTACATCATACCAAAGCTGACAGCACTCCTCAGCATCTAGCAGAGTTCACAGAGTCAGGATGGCCGTCTGAAAGGAATCTTGCACCTCAATTACATCCGTACAGCAAGATACAGACTGAAATCACGGAAGAAGATGGGCCCATCCATAGACCAGAGAAGCTCAGACCACCTGCACAGTTTATCCACACACTACTCGCCTTAGCTCATGAGGACCATTTAGGCTGCACAGTATCACAATCTAAACTAAGAGAATGCTATTGGTGGCTGGGCATGAACAGTGACATGGAGCTACACATCACCTCTTGCTCGTGTGAAAAGAAGGTGACAAGCGCCACATGCCACCTGACCAAAGGTATACTCTAGTATTGATCGATTATAACTCTGCATTGATCGAAGCCAAATTCATACAATAAATAACCACCACAGCGACCATACTGGGAAACACAAACATTTTCAGGAGGGAAGGATGTCCCAGTGACCTAGTTTCAGATAACGGAGTCCAATTTGTCTCTGGGGATATGGTAAAGTTACTACAATGCAACAACATCAAACAGGCTTGTTCATCTCTGTACCACTGGAGAGGAAGTAGTCAAGTAGAAAGGTAAAACCGTATAATCAAAGAAGCAATACTGCAGGCTCCAGCCAGTGGTACCGACTGCTATGACACAGTGCAGAAAACTATATCAGCCCATAGAGTCACAAGACACTGCACTACTGGAGTCGCCCCTTTCCAACTAATGAGAAGACAAACAGCTCACACAAGACTCAATCCTGCTTTGCACATCCCAATAACGTTGACTAAAAGGCAGACACATCAGGAGTTCTTGAGAAAGTAACAAACACACAATGACGCCAAAGGGAAACCTTCAATAGACAAAGTGCAACATTGTCTAAAGAAATAGAGGTAAGTGAGGTGTGGCTAGGCAGGCCATCGAGAAGATGGCCATCGGAGTGTCTCTGGCGCCGTGAGGGCGGAGAAGGAAGAATTCAACCCTCTCTCGGGAATCAGCCTTAGTCGGAATGTCAGCACAGCGTTCAGAACAGTAACTGCTGCACCTGGCTGTAATCTGGAGCTCCGGGGGTGCCTGCATCTATAGATATGAACCGGGCCGGGGTAGCCGCGTGGTGGGCCAGAAGATGGCAGCTCCGCTCCGGCTGAGTCTGTGAGACATGAGCAGCGTCCACGCTGCGGCACAGACTGCTGATCCTGGCCGGGGCCGTTTGCCTGGGTGGACTGCCAGAGCAGCATGGCATCTGCCGGGCATGGCCTGCCTATGAAAGTAAAGGCTGTAGTCGGCACGGCCCGGGTGTTTGAGGGATGGCCAGAGCCGCAGCGCACCATACCAGTGACCTGTACCTGTGCGAAGGAGGAGTCCTGCACCCTGCAGTGGAGTGTGCGGTGGGGCGGAATGCAGCGGAGGGGAGACCCCCTTTGGCGCGGTTAGTTCACCATTGTGGGGGTGATGCTGCGACCCCGCTGTAATTGCTGGGTGGGGAGTGTGGAGATTCTCAGGGCTGGCCCTTGCGCCGGATGGGCTGGACCAGCTGGCTGTGTTACTGCAAAGCCTGTGCAACCCATAAAGGTGACTGTGTTTGAGAGCGAGGTGCTGGAGGACTGCAACTGAGGGGCATGTCGAGGAACGGGAGGCCATCCCATGCTATGGAAGCTACCCTATAACAGTTGCAGACAGTGGGCCCCCCAAAATAGCCACACTTGGCCTAGGGATCACAACAGGCCAATGAAGTAATCAGGCACGTGAGGCCCTGCAGCTTCCCCAACTGAAGGTTCTGCATAGAATCCACTCTGTAGGAGCCACAAGCAAGGGGGCAAAGAGCCAACCTGAAGGGAAATCTACCGCACTAAAATCCCCACAGCCTCTGCGCCAAGCGGTGGAGGTAGGCCACCTCCACTACCCAAGGTGCTTCTTGTAGCCTCAAGTGCAATTGGCCCTGGTGGGAGCTTGAGGTGGATCGGCTGCCTACACCAAAGTCCCCTTGGGGTGTAAACTGGATGACCCTGCAGCCGCACACTGCGAGTCCCCCTGGTAGGGCACTCACCTGCTGCCCATCTGCGGCTCCCTTAGAAGTGGGGAGCTGTGTCAAACAGTCACCCTTAATCAACCAGAGGCCCAAAGCCCTACGACCACCGCCATGGCCAAAGCCCCAAAAAATGGCAAACAGGGGGACATCTTCACTATGCTGCAGGTGGTGGGCAGGAACAGGCGCCCAGAGTTGGTGACGGGCCAAGTACACAAGCACTGATCCTCTTCCGGGCATGTACACACAGATGTCTACGAAATCTGACCGCAAAGATCTGCTGGCCGAAATCCTCAAGGAGATTCAGAAAAGTACAGAGGAACTCTCCCATAAAATCCTGGCACTGGACACGAGAGTCGCGGAGGCGGAACACAGGGTGTTGCAGGTTGAGGACACACTCTGTGAGCAATCCTATGTGGTGGAGGGATGTTCCAACCATCTGGAGTCCCTGGAGGCGCACTGCACTACCTTGGAGGACAAGCAGGAGGACGGGGAGAATCACTCCCGCAGGAACAATGTCCGCATCAGAGGAATCTCTGCTACAGTGAGGGACGAGGAATTACCAACCTTTGTAGCTGATCTGTTTTGCTCCATCCTCAAACTGCCTGGGGAACAGGACATAGAGCTCGACAGACCACACCACACTAGATCTTGCAATTCCTCGAACCAGGATAAACCTGCGGATGTTCTGTTTCAGGTTCATTTTTTCCACCTAAAGGAACGCATAATGGCAGCAGCCAGACCCATGGCCACTATTACCTTTATCAACATGCCTCTCTCTTTGTACCAGGACCTGGCAGGAACGACGGTAATGAAACGCAAAGCGCTGCACCCATTAGCCGAGTGGTTGTGCACAAAGGAAATACCATATCGGTGGGGCTTTTCCACTGTCCTCCACTTCACCCACCAGGGGAGGCATTGGCTGGTGCGCTCCCTATCAGAGGCGCAGGGTCTGTTGAATCCAGAAGGGCCTGGAGGGGGAGAGCCAAACGGGGGTGTGGGGGCCTGAAGGGGATGCAGAGCCAGCCTCACGCAAAAATGGCTCAAGGTGGGCAGAGGGAGGCGTCTGAGGGGTCAGTTTAGGAAAACCTGAAGGTATAGGGGATTTGTGAGTAGTTTGTTATGTGGCCCTGCGGAGTACTTGAGATCTGGGGTTTCTGTGCTACCTCGCGGGCGGGAGGGGCTCGCACCTGAAATGTGTTTGTGAACTGGGGGTGGGTTGTGCGGAGGCTGGGGGCTTTTATTGATTAACAACAGTTCTTCTCCGCCCTCTAAGTTGGGCCCTTGACAAATTTCTCTAATGTAGGAAAATGCTCATGTTCGAGCTTGTTTGGGCAGGTGATTGAGGGAGGTGGGTGTTGCCTTCTAATTTGTTGGTTCTGAGTCAGACATTCACTTTAGCGTGTTACAGGGGGCTCGGTTCATGAGTTAGGAAGGTGGGACGGAAGCCCGCACTCGCAGGGTCATGCCTGGTGATGTAGCGAATGCCGATGGGGGGGAAGAGACATCATAGCGATGGGCACATGGAATGTACAGGGCCTGAACTCCCCAATCTAACGAAAGTCAGTGTTGGGCAAACTAAGGGGCATGTCCCTCTCTATTGTGTTCCTGCAGGAGACTCACCTGCTCGCTCAAGACGAAAGGCGCATGAGAAGTAGGTAATTCCCACACCAGTATTTCGCTTCAGAGGGTGAGAGGAAATGGGGGTGGCCATTCTGGTGGGCGGACAAATCTTGATCACGTATGTTAAGGTCCTCCGAGACCCACAGGGGAGATACTTATGCGTTAAGGGCCTACTATGGGATCGCACCCTCACCTTGGTGTCCTTGTAGGCTCCCAGCATCGGCCAGGACAGCTTCCTGGAAAGCCTCCTACTTCAGATATTGCCATTTGCTGAGGGGCAGAACCTCCTGGGTGGGGATTTCAACTTGGTTCCCAGCACCGTAGTAGATAGGACTCTCCCAACCACTATGTTGGCTTCTGTTATGCCTTTACTCCGAGAATTGGGTTTAGTGGATACGTGGAGGCTGGCTCACGTGGAAGACCGGGATTTCTCCTTCTATTCACATGTCCATGGGGGTTTCTTAAGCTTGGATCTAGTGCTGGTACCCAGTGCACTGTACCCATGTGTCCGGGAGGCGGAAATAGGCATACGTTCACTATCTGGCCATGCTTCTATGCTGGTGACCCTAGCAAAACTGGACAGACCTGTGGGGCCCAGGCGCCCTTGAAAACTGTACGATCCAGCACTAAGGGACCCCAACCTGGTAGGCGAGATGGGGGAAGTAATCTTCAATTACTTTAAAGAAAATGAAGTGTCTGGTCCTTCGCAGGACATGGTGTGGGATGCTATGAATGCGATGATAAGGGGCGAACTTATTAGCAGGACAGCAGCACATACCAGAGCGAGGAAGTTAATCCGTGAGGGGCTAGAAATGGAGGTTGCCCAGGCCGAGCAGGAGCACAAGAAATCAGGATCCCGCAGAGCAATGCGGGCTCTGTGGGTGGCGCGGAAGCAGCTTGAAGCACATCTGGCAGACAGAACAGCTCAGGCAATATTGAAAACTAGTCCATTTTATTACGCCAAGGGGAATCGGGCTAACCGGCTGCTGGGGGCCAAGCTGCGCAAACTCCAATCCCAGAACTCGGTTCAAGCCTTACGTGATAAAAATGGGGTGTTACAGCGGGACGAGCCCGCCCCAGGCATCTTGGAAATACACTTCTCTGCAGTATTTAAAGGGGAGCTCCCGTTGGAGGAGGCCCAAGCCCGCTATCGGAGGGACGCTCACCTGCCTCGCCTCTCTCTAGCAGACCAAGAGGCCCTTGAGGCGCCTATATCATCGGGGGATGTAGAATGGGCTATAAAATCACTGAAAAATAAGGCCTCTGGTCCCGATGGCTTCACGGCCCCTTTTTAAAAGAAGCTTGGCAATGTCTTGGTTCCCCCGCTGGTGAGGTTGTTCAACTCCTTCAGGACCTCCAGAAGCAATACCCCTTCTATGGGGGCCTTGACGACAGTCTTACTCCCATTACCAGGGAAGGACCCATCCCTCTGCAATTCATATCGCCCTATCGCACTCACTAATGTAGATTCGAAGCCCTACTCAAAAATATTGTCCCGTCATATGATAGGGGTTCTGCCCAGGGTCATGGATGGGGATCAGACGGGATTCATCACAGGGCGGGGGGCACAGGATAACGTGAGATGCGTGTTGGGTTTGTTAGAGGTGGGAAGGAGGTCGAGCCTGAATCTGGGGATCATCACGCTGGATGCCCATAAAGCCTTAGACACGGTGGACTGCGATTACCTGGGGGGTGGGGGGTCCTGGAAAGCTTTGAGTTTGGACCAGGGTTTATTTGTTGGGTTATGACGATCTACCAGCACCAATACACATGCCACCGCGTGAACGGGGCACTATCGTCCAGTCTAACCATCAAAAGAGGTAGGAGGCAGGGCTGCCCACTATCCCCATTAATCTTTGCCTTACGCATGGAGCCACTTGTCAATTGCATTAGGACTAATGAAGCTATTGAGGGTGTGAGGGTGGGTGGGGCAGACTATAATAATAATAATCATTTTTAATGTATATAGCGCTACGAACCCTCAGGTATCTGAGCACTGCTTATTTTTACCCACGGTGTGTGGTGCTCATTTATCGACCTCGGAAGGATGAAAGGCTGAGTTTGGCCCTGCTGGGATTCGAACCTGCGTTGGCAGGCAGTGCGTGGATGTCAAAGCGAGTGCTCTACTCGTTGTGCTATCTGACCGGCTTTGCGGGCGACATCCTGCTTACCCTGAGCAACTCTACCTCCTCTCTGGTGGCGGTGTTGGAGGAGCTGGATGAGTTTGGCTGGGGCTCAGGCTTTCAGGTGATCTATGGCAAGTTGCATGGTCTGGATGTGTCCCTCAGGCCCCAGGAGAAAGTGGCTATAGGAGTGCTGGCCCCTATTCAATGGAATCAGGACTCTATCCTGTACCTGGGGGTTCATAGCCTGAGAAAGCCATCTGTGGTATACTGCATCCATTTCCCCCTGCTGTTCTTGGAATTACTCAGCGATTTGGGGACACCAGGAGATTTCCTGGGTTGGTCGCATCGCAGCAGTCAAAATGAACCTGATCCCATGTTTGCTCTACCTGTGCTCAGCAGTGGCAGTGAGAGTCCCAGACTCAGACCTTCGTTCATTTCAGGGGAAGATTTTCTGCTTCATTTGGGGGAACAAGCGGGCTAGAATATCCAAGAGGGTTTTGCTAAAGCTGGTGATGGGTTTGGGGGTCCCGGTTGTGTTTCGGCACAATCTCGCAGCGCAGCTCTCGCACACTTTCAACTGGGGAGGGCCCACCTCAATGCCAAAATGGAAAATGATTGAACATGCCCAATCAGCTGTCAACCTATCTCGGCTGCCTTACATAGAGGGAGATATCTGGGTTAGGAATGTGGCTTCTCTCTGATCGCAACAACCAAAAGTACACTATTACATGAGAAGGGCTTTTCGCAGATTGTGAATCTGTAAGGGTTTGGGGCCCTTTTTTCGCCCGTGTGGAACAATCCAGGTTTCCTGCCGGGATGTGGGGGGAGGCTTTAATAAATGGGCAGAGGGATGACTGGAATGCTTACGGCAGCTCTATAAAGACAATAGGCCATTGACATTCGAAGAATGCAAGCTTCCTTTTAACCTACAAGAGTCAGAGTGTTTCAGATATACGCAGCGAAGGCACTAGGACTCCCAGCTAAACACGAGGAAGGGTGCTATTAGGCCTCTCTCTGCCCTCGAGCTGACATCACAGGAGGGTACCATGGTGGGGCGGATCTCTAAGTTATGCAAACTCCTGGACATGGGAGCTCCTGTTACGCGCTTGCTATATATGTCTAAATGGGAAGACGACTTGGGGAGCCCCATTGAGGATGAGGCATGGTTGAGAATATGGGGCCGGATGTTCAAGTCCTCCCATTGTGTCACGGACAGGGAATGCACCTATATGTTTTGCTACAGATGGTATCTTACTCCAGAGAAGCCGCCTCACATAAACAGTGAGAATAGTGATGTAAAATAGTGACAACTGGGGATGTTGTAGTGACGCGCGCCGCGGTGCGGCACGATGGCACGCTGTGAATGATGGAGCACGCAGGCGGCATGGGTGCAGCAATGTGCGGTGGTTGCACTGTGGTGTGGGTACAGTGTTAGTGGCGGTTGGGGTTTCTTGGGAGTTTGGTTAGTGCCTGCATGTGTGGGTACTGGGCGAACATCATCTCTCCAGGTGGAAATCACTGGCTCCTGATCTTTGGGAGGCACCCCAAGAAGAAGGGCTGCACCACCAGAGCCCCAGAGGACCGCAGCGGATATAGATCTATTCTTTAGTGGTGTTTATAGGCACACACACATCATGTAATAATACAGCGAATGCAGGGGTTATGGGCAATGAAGGTGTTTGATATTCATGTAGAAACATATCATGGAGAGACAGGAAATGCACCGTGACGGGTGTCTCTCTGGGCGCTCGGACAGGCACGTGACGCCGCGGGCGTGCAGCTGTGGCCCTGCGTGCGTGCGTGACACGCGCACAGCACAGCTCCTGCACGCGGCCAGGGCCAGGTGACACGCGCGGGGAGCGGTCACGCGCCTGGGCACGCGCCTGGGCACGCGTCCCCCCCCTCCCCCGTGAAGCCCCCCCCTTACCGGCTCTGGTGCAGGCTCAGGCTGGACATGGTGGCGGCTTCTGGCAGCACCGGAAGCCGCGGCGGCGTGCAACCGCCAAAGGGCTCCGGCCGGGAACTGCGACCAGAGGGAGCCCGCGGGGCGGGGGACTCACCCGGGCAAGGGGAGGGGACCCCGACCCCCGGAGCCAGAGAGTCGCCTCCTTTAGTAACATTCAGGGGAAGCGGACTCTGCAACCCGGGGGTTAGGGGCAAGGAGTGTGTGTGGTCCTGCACCCCAGGGGTGGGGATTTGGGGCAATCCTGCACCCCAGGAGTGGGGATTTGGGACAATCCTGCACCCCAGGAGTGGGGATTTGGGGTAATCCTGCACCCCAGGAGTGGGGATTTGGGGTAATCCTGCACCCCAGGAGTGGGGATTTGGGGGGACTCTGCATCTTAGAGTGAGTGGCAAAGGGGGCATTTCTGCAACTTCTGCCCATCAGAAGGCAGCATGATGCACATTCTGCATCTCAGCCTGGGAGGCATAGGGGATGGGTGGTCCTACGGCGCGGGGTGAAGCTGGAGCTACTCTCCATCTCACACCTAGAGGTAGAGGGACGGGCTTTTCTGCACCTGAGAATCAGCAGTAGGCCGAGAAGGAGGGTGATGTGTACCTTAGAGTTGGGGCAATAGGAGATGGAGGTTTCCTCACCTCATGGGTCAGCAGGATGTACTCTGCATCTTGATGACAGTGGTACCTGGGGTGGGTGTTCCCGCACCTCAGGGAGAAGCTACAAGTACTCTCCATCTCAGAGTTTGGGGTATAAGGAATAGCCGATACTGCATCTCAGAGGGGGCAGCAGGATATATTCCGCATCTCAGAACTATGGGTATAGGTGATGGATACATGCTCTTCATCTCACAGTGCACCAAGGGGAGATGCAGGAGTTGTCCTTCATCTCAGAGTTCAAGGTAGAGGAGATGGTCAGTCCTACACCCCAGAGGTGCCTATCACTAGATCTGCACCTTCTTCCTCAGCAGCGGCAAAAACCCTGGTGCTTAAACTACTTTATCTTAAAAGACGTTGCCATGAGACTCCACATAACGGAAACGTTAACCAACTATTTTGCGAGAACAATGTCAATGGCATCGGCAAGCATCTCTTATGGGATGCAGGAAAGGCAGTCCTATGGGGAGTGATAATCAGTCAAACTGCGGCATACATGAGAGCAACAAAAAAAATCCAGAGGAATAATATTAGGGAGAGAGCGAGGTCAATTGCTTAGAAAAGATGCACAAAAGGAAGAACTCACGTAACTCCCTGAGAGAGTTAAGATTAGCCCAGAAAATCCTAGAAGCCCACTTGGCCGAGAATGCACCACAAGTCCCACTGAACACAAAACAATACTACTATGTAAAGGGGAACAAAGTTAACAGATTGCTGGACGAAAAACTGCGTAAGCTATCTAAACGTAATCACTGAGCAAGAGGTTCAACAGGCCATGCAAAGCCTCCCAACAGGCAAAGCCCCTAGGCCAGATGGCTTCTCAGCCCAGTTCTACAAAAGTTTTCATACAGCTGGTTTTCTCCCATCTCACCAAATTATTCAACTTCTTCCTGGGGGGGTGCCGGTTTCAGACACAATATCGGAAACGGAAACCTGGGAAAAATAAGGACGAATGTTCAGCATATAGGATGATTGCTCTTGTTAAAACGGACGCAATAATCTATGGGAAGGTGATCGCCACCTGGCTGATGGGAATTGTACCAATGTTAGACGCAAACAAAGCATTTGATAGCATCAGCTGGGAGTACCTCGAGACACTCTTAAAGGAATACAATTTCGGCACAACCTTTATACACTACATTATGCTCAACTTTAAAATACCATAATAAACGTCAATGGTCAATGTTCCCCATCTATTCTGATTGAAAGAGGGACGAGGCAAGGTTGCCCGCTATCGCCCCTGATATTCGCCCTGGCGATGGAATCCCTGGCCCAACATTTTCGCTGCAGCCTACAGATCCACGGAATAACACAGAAGGGTGCAACGCCTAAAGTAGCGCTATACGCAGACGTATTCTTTGTTTTCTTGAGGAACCCGCCACCTCACTGAAAGAGTTGACCAACACTCTGCATGCTTTTGGAGATGTCTTAGGTTTCGGTATAAACAAAGATAAATCGGTAGGCTTAAACATCACTGACGCTCCCCTATTAGATGTGCAGACAAAGACATAATGTACCTGGGCATTAACCTCACCACCTTATACGACTCCTTAGCAGGAGAAAATATACCTGATCTCTGGAGAGAATCCAAGGAACAGTTATCTCACTGGGGCCGACAGGCGATTTCCTGGCTGAGAAGAATTCAGGCAGTGAAAATGACCTTTCTTCTTCTTATATGTTTTCCAAGCCCAGTCAAAGGGGCTGGAGGCAGTCCAGAAAGCGGTTACTACATTTATTTGGGCTGATAAACCCCCTAGAATACCAAGGAAGGTTATAACGAGATCCCTGAGCGAGGGTGGATTGGGTGTCCCGTCCATACGGAAATACTAACTAGCTGCACAGCTAGCCCAGATGCTAGACTGGCTGATAAACACGAGGAACCCAAAAAGGAAGGCGATCGAAGCGACAGGTCTAAATCTCGCTCTCCGCATGCTTCCGTATATAACGAAAGAGATGAGGCAGAACTTGATCAGACTGTTGCCATCAAATGCATGTACACTAAAACATTGGGACGCGGCGGGACAGCTTCTCGGGATTCAAATAGGCCTTGGCCCACTATCGCCCCCACTCACTGAAAACCCAGAGTTCTTTGCAGGGAAGAATAAGGGCACTTTCAAAAATTTGGAAAGAGACTCTCCATTAAAACAAAGTGACTTTTATAAGGAAGGGGAAACCTTAACTTTTGCAGAATGTAAGATGAAGTTTATGCTCCCTGAAATAGAAAGGTTTAGGTACACACAGATTAGACACTGGATCACAAATGCGTTTGTCGAAAAAGCAGCAACCAGAAGTCCTACGGCAGTGGAACTAACACTGCTAGAAGGTAGGGGGTCTAGGAAATGTTCCCAAACATATAGGGCCTCATCAGGGGTTGGGCGGAGTGGTACAAATGCAGCGGTAATGCTATTACCGCTGCATTACCGCTCTGCCCAATCCCGAGTTTGGGTGGAAAGTAGCAGCTTTACCTCCAGCTTTCAGCTGGAGTTCAATCTTGCCACTTTCTGCCCATTTGCGGCGCTGTTTGTACCGGCGGTAATAGCGCTGATACTGCCCCATAGAGCCCTATGGACTATTAACAAAATGGGGACTAACAGCCTTACCACAAATGGGTCAGCACTGGGCCGAGTTGCAGTACTGCTATTTACAGTGGCAGTATCCTGGTGGATTTAACGCCAGGATACCACCAAACCTCTGATGAGGCCTGTAAGCTAGTAGAGAAGATGGTGGAGAGGGAGAAATTGCCCTACATGCTCAAGTGGGAACAAGAATTCGGATAGGAAATCTCTGAAGACTCATGGAGCAAAATCTGTCCGCGAGCACATGAGCTTCAGATGCATGCAAGGCCCCGAAGTGGTGATTCTGGGAATGATCCGGATGATGACTTATTCCCTCTCTCTACAGACCACAGGTGACACTGATCACCGTCTTATTGCTAGCGGTGAAAAAAACGAGACCACAGTTTTGCAAATCGCATGAGGCCCCCCCCCCAATAACATACTGGTCGACCAAACTGTGGGATTTTGGCCATGGAGAGAATCACAGCGCTAGTGTCCAACCCGATACCCAAGTACCCCCGGGTACGGGCTCCCTCCGTAGACTTCGTCAGAGACAGGGAAGCAGCCCTATTGAGACAACACTTACAGGGTAATTCATAGAAATTTGCACAAAAGTGGCGCACGCGGCTGGCGCACAGGGTTCCCGTGCGAATGTCTGAGCCAGCCGCGTGCGCTAAAATCGATTTCCACGCACAGCGTATTCATGGATTTTAGCCTCCAAAAGCAGCCGTGGCGCAGAGTGGCGCAGCGACCCTGCAGCAGTGACAGTTACACCCCCAAGAACGCCCTCGCGCAAGGAAAAGCCATCAAAATCCCCAATCCAGCGCAAAGGGCTGCGCCAACCCTGGACCAGTTTACCGGACTGCCAAACAGCAAATGCCAAGCGGGGAACGTGTATTACGGGTTTCGCGGTAACTTCCACACGCGAAAGGGCCTGTGCGAGTGGGTTACGTCTATAACTGTGGTTCACGTGAATTTTTACACGCAATTGGCCTGGGTACGTGTATTCCAGGGGTGCGCGGGTAGTTTCACACGCGATTGGCCTGGGTACGTGTATTTCAGGGGTGCGCGGGTAGTTCCACACGCGACTGGGCTGGGTACGTGTCTTTCAGGGGTGCGTGGGAAGTTTCACACGCGATCGGCCTGGGTACGTGTATTTCAGGGGTGCGCGGGTAGTTTCACACACGATTGGCCTTGGTACGTGTATTTCAGGGGTGCGCGGGAAGTTTCACTCGCGATCGGCCTGGGTACGTGTATTTCAGGGGTGCGCGGGTAGTTTCACACGCAATTGGCCTTGGTACGTGTATTTCAGGGGTGCGCGGGTAGTTCCACACGCGAATGGGCTGGGTACGTGTATTTCAAGGGTGCGTGGGAAGTTTCACACGCAAATGGGCTGGGTACGTGTATTTCAGGGGTGTGCGGGAAGTTTCACACGCTATCGGCCTGGGTACGTGTATTTCAGGGGTGCGCGGGTAGTTTCACACGTGATTGGTCTGGGTACGTGTATTTCAGGGGTGCGCGGGTAGTTCCACACGCAAATGGGCTGGGTACGTGTATTTCAGGGGTGCGCGGGTAGTTCCACACGCGAATGGGCTGGGTACGTCTATTTCAGGGGTGCGCGGGAAGTTTCACACGCGATCGGCCTCGGTACGTGTATTTCAGGGGTGCGCGGGTTTTTCCACACGCGAATGGGCTGGGTACGTGGATTTCAGGGGTGCGCGGGAAGTTTCACACGCAAATGGGCTGGGTACGTGTATTTCAGGGGTGCACGGAAAGTTTCACACGCAAATGGGCTGGGTACGTGTATTTCAGGGGTGCGCGGGAAGTTTCACACGCGATAGGCCTTGGTACATGTATTTCAGGGGTGCGCGGGTAGTTTCACACGCGATTGGCCTTGGTACCTGTATTTCAGGGGTGCGCGGGTAGTTCCACACGCGAATGGGCTGGGTACGTGTATTTCAGGGGTGCGTGGGAAGTTTCACACGCGAATGGGCTGGATACATTTATTTCAGGGGTGCGCGGCTAGTTTCACATGCGAATGGGCTGGGTACGTGTATTTCAGGGGTGCGCGGGAAGTTTCACACATGAATTGGCAATGTGGGTCCTCCCAGGTGTCCCCTCTACCCCCTCCACGGCCCCTGCAGGCAGCCCACACCACAGGGGACTACCCTGCACCCCTAGTCATGTCCCACTGGCAGCCCATCAACCATGGGCATTCCCCCCGGCCAAGCCACATGTCACGTTACAATATGATCACCAACTCATGTCTCCCAGCACCCCCACCCCCCAGCAGTCAGGGGCACCTGCCAGCAGGCCCCCACTCATGTCCCCCAGCACCCCCACTCCCCAGCAGTGAGGGGCACCTGCCAGCAGGCCCCCACTCATGTCCCACTCATGTCCCCCCCAACATGTCAACATGACCCACAATCATGGCCCTCAAGGCCAACAAAATCCCACGGCGCGCCACCCCTGCCCAAATAACCAACCAAGCATAACAGACATCCCACATTGAAATGCCCATTACATGACATAACCCAAATGGCATGTATGTACATCAACACATGTCCGTCACACACACAATGGGTGCCAGTGAATGTGAACACCCACATCGTGACATGCATGAAACCAATGAGAGAATACCACACATTGAAATCGTGACATGCATGAAACCAATGAGAGAATACCACACATTGAAGTACGGGAACAAATGAATTGAACAGAAAATGTGGTGAAAGAAAATCAAATAGCAAACAATGGACATGAGGAAAACAATGCAGAATGTCACATAATGATAAAAAAGGAAATCAGAATCCAAAATATATGAAATAAAAAATGTCTCCAAAGTCTCCTTCCAACAAAGCAAATCCAAACAGAAATGAAAAAGTAAAATCCATTGCTCCATGGAAAAATCAAAAAAGAAAAAGCCGACAAATGCACACTCCAACTATTTACAAGGATGAAATCCTGGGTCCATGAGCCCAACTGTCCAAAGGAAACCTACAAAAAAGCCTACAGAATAAACAACTATAGACAAAAATGTGGGGCATAGTCCATGCGCCCCAAAGGAAAGAAAAAAAGAAAGGAAACTTAACACTAATGAACTATATACAATGGCGGCGGGCAAGTCCAACGGCTCACTGGTTGATGTCATGGGCCAGGGCATCATCGAACTCCTGTTCAATGGCTTGGAGGCGGGCATGTTCACTGGCCCCGAGGTCTCGAGGGATAACGTGGTGTCCAGCTCCAACTCCCTGCGAATACCCTCGAGGCACTCGGCCCGCCTCAGGGCCCTGCGCATGGAGTTCTCCGCCCTGACCAGCGTGAGCCGTTCCTCCTCCGGCTGCCGCCGCTCCGCACCTATCTGCTGGCCCAACCGCTGCCACACGGAAGACACTCCCATTCCAGGGTTCTCCTGCCCTCCGGCAGATGCCTTCCCCTCTGATGTAGATGGCCCCGAGCCATGATGCCTCCCACGTCGAGCCTGCCGCTGCCTCCGACGCAACTGCCTCTGCCAGCACAACGGCATCCAGGCTGATGGAATCCACCAACGCCGTCGTGCACGTGCCCTGCCCGATGATGCCGGCACATCCTCCATCTGCTGGGGTCCAGTTGCTGGTGTGTCCACCCCTGCTGGACCTCCGACTCCCGACTGTGGCAGGGATGGGAGCCCCACCGAGCTGGCTGCGTTGGTCGGGGCAGGTCCACAGGGGGCCCTGGTGGCAGCTGGGCCGGAAGACGGCATGGAGAACGACTGGCGCGTAGCCTCCACAGAGGAGGAGAGGGTCGCCAGAGTGGCCGACACATGAACAAAAAACCCCCGACCATGGTCGCTCCCAACTGGGCCACGTTGGCACGCTGCTCTTCGTGATGACGTGCGTGCTCCCCCCGGAAAGCACGCACATCATCACGAATGACACCCGTGCGCAACGCGACACCAATCAGGACCTTCTCCATACGGCCAGGGGTCCCCTCGTCCGCAGGTAGGGGAGTGTCAGATGACATGGACATCCCCCCTACCTGCGGACGGGCCTGGGATGGGGCATCCCTGCTGGTGCATGGTGGTGCAGTCACAGTGTCAGGGACATTGACATGCACAGGCCCCTCCACCGCGACCTGTGCTGCCTCCTGCCCCTGGACTGCACCACTTGCACCAGTGGTACACCCCCACCAGGCCCCATGTGCAGCTCAGTAGCGGCCTCCTCCTCCTCTGTGGAAACCACCAACCTGGATGGCTCCACACCGTCTCCCGCCATTGCAAGCCCCTGTGGGGGCTCACCCACCCCTTCCGCTACAGCCGTGGAGGCATCCCCGCCTCTTTGCTCCACAGCGCCATCTCCGCCCTCTTCTTCACTTGCCGCGGTGTAGAGGGAGACATAGAACACAAGCATCAGGGTACTGTACAATGGTACCCTAGACAGGAAGCAATAGCAGATGAGTGGCACTGTCAAACATCACTTCTATCATGTCCCTCCACAACACATGGGTCAGTGCAGGCAATACACATGCAGTAACAGGCATGGCGCATGCTATGGACATTAGCATACATGTCCAAGGGACTCTTGAAACATACAATGTTGGTTTGAGACTCACATGCATCATGGGTCATGCCTATCACATTCACACACTTCACCGTAGTTTCATCCATCTGGCCTCATACACCCCAGACACAGTGGATACAAGGATGAATAGGCTGCATCAGTGAATCTGGACATTGTCACAGACATGTGTCATGCATCCATGGCATTCACATGTCACAGACACGCAGGTCATACACACAGACATGGACACCATACATGTACATGGCATCAGCACCCATCCCTCACCCCCACCCATGTCCAGGAACAGAGACTGGCATGCTCTCATGTGTCCATTCCGCATAGAGCTCCCCATGTTGCATTTAGACACATGCACCAACCATGCGGTTCACACATTACTGGTCTCACATGCATGACCATGATGTCCCTGCACACACACATACGTACATGGCCTATGTCACACATACAGGCAAGTATCAGACAACCAGCACACTGCAACATGCCCTGTCTCACACAGCAATGCTTGGCCACTTACCGCTCAACTCCAGACGGGTCTGCCTCTCAAGGATCTGGGTGTGGAGCGCTGGGCGTACGCGTTCCAGGACCCTCAGCTGGATGGTACTCATGCGGCCCCGGCCCCCCTCCACGAGGCGCCGGGCCTTTAAGAGGGTCCTGGACCTCAAGTCCTCCCAGCGCTTCTTGACTTGCTTGATGTTGCGGGTTGCCACCCCCTCCGCGTTGATGGTAACCACAAAGTCGTCCCAGATCCTGTCCCGTCCTTTCTTGTTGGCGCGTGATGATCCGAAGGGGGCATCATAATGCCCCAGGACAAGCTCCACCAGGACACCAACTTCCTTCTGACTGAAGATGGTGGCCCTCTGCCCCTCTGGCTGGGGGTCGCCAGTGGTCTCAGATGGTGTTTGCCCCGACATGGCGACCCCCGAGGCAGGCGTGGGTGGGCAACTGGGTACTGGGGCTGTGCTGTAGACCAATGGTATACCAGTCGGGAGTCTTCTGTTCCAGCAGGGGTGGACACAACAACTGGACCCCTGCAGATGGCAGATGTGCAGGCACAAAATGGCAGGGCACGATGGCAGCAGGCAGGCAGGCAGCAGCAGATGGCTCGTAGGAGGCTAGTCGGGGCTCTGGCGGCAGTAATTCAGCCTTTTGGGCAGGAGCGTGGTCTTCCGTGTGTTTGCGCGTGGCCAGCTTGATACGGAGTGATTTGGCACGTGAAATTCTTGCACGTCAGCGTGTAATTCGAGGAAAGTCCCTTAGCGCGTAGGCGCGTCAGCACGCATACGCGATTTCATTGGAACAAAGACCCTCAGTGCGTAAGCGCGTCTGTGACGTATCACGCACGGGCCTGGATGTGCTTTTCGTGGGGTGCGGTGCATGTGTTTTCCAGGTGTTGGGGTTCACACGCTATTACTTCACAGCGGGTGGATGTTAGTTACGCGTTCTTCTACACACAAGGCAGACGGTGAGTGGTACCCCGCTCGCCCAGGCCCAATCGCGTGTGAAACTTCACGCGCACCCCTGAAATACACGTACTCAGGCCAATCGCTTGTGAAACTTCACGCGCACCCCTGAAATACACGTACCCAGGCCAATCGCGTGTGAAACTTCACTTGCACCCCTGAAATACACGTACCCAGGCCAATCGCGTGTGAAACTTCACGCGCACCCCTGAAATACACGTACCCATGCGAAACGCATGTGAAACTTCACGTGCACCCCTGAAATACACGTACCCAGGCCAATCGCGTGTGAAACTTCACTTGCACCCCTGAAATACACGTACCCAGGCCAATCGCCTGTGTAACACCACGCAAACCCCTGAAATACACGTACCCTGCTCCCCCGGGGCAAATAGCGTGTAGAACTTCCCACGCACCCCCGAAATACACGCACACGCTATTTTTCACACAGCGGGTGTCCGTGTTTGTCGCATACCCCTTTGCATGTCATTTGTCCTAGAGGCCCACAGTATGGGATATTCTACATAGCTGTATATACCTGTTTTTTGTGGGCGCACATTTTGGTGCACATTTTTTTCGTGCGCAGTGACGCGACCGCCTGCCTTCGTGTGGCAGACGTGTTTAGGCCTGTGCGCGTCTTTGCCCGTGTGCTGTATTTCCCTATTCGATTCCATGAATACGTGTTGTAGGCGAGCGTGTGGGCGTTCTGCGCACTTGCCTCCTGTACTTCCCCCGTGACGCCCACATTTTCACGAGTTGTTCCCCATTCCACGTGTCAAGCCCCGTGTTCCCCCTACTTTTGTTATGTGCGCCACGCTATGTGCGCTTTCGCTGTGGCCTTAGCACACGCCGTTAGATGACCTGTGCGCCGGCGTGCGCCGCACACTTTTTCAGCACACATCCCAGATTTTACTCGCGCACGGACTTCCATGAATAGATGTGCGCTGGTTTCCCTGCGATATTCGCACTTGCACTGCGATTTTCGCTCTTTCACTGCGAATCGCACGTTTTCGCACACTTGCGCCGATATTTTCAGCGCACATTAATTCCATGAATCGGCCTGTGTATGAGACACTTGATCTTGGGTTAATGGAAATCTTGTGTGACGAATGGTGAGACCCCAGGTGCGATCCACAGATATGATGTAGAATGCCTGGCTAGGGAGGCATAGTCTGTTGTGGAGGGGGCTGTAATTGGGGCTCTCTAAGGGAGATTATACACTGGAAAAGACTACATCAGCGGTGCAGCAGTGAATTCCTTTCTTTTTATTTTATTTTTTGGTGGGGCCAGGGGGTAGAAAACCAGTTCTTCCTTCAAGATGATGCATCTTCGTTGTAGTTCACTGTTATGAACGTTGAATATGAAAATGAAATAAAGCTTATTAAAAAATAGGAAAGTAATACCAAGATATCCTAAAAAGACACTGTCAAAAAGAAAGAGTACCCGGGACACAGGAAGAATCCTCGATACTGAGGGGCCTTCTTGTTCAATACCTTCTGAGTAGAACTAGAGGCAGCAACAGGCATCGGCCCCACAGCAAGAAATGCACAAAACCCTTCTCAAAGCTCTCCATAGCCAGAGAAGAGAAACAACTGATGCTAGCCCAATGACACCTTGCCAACAGATTACACAGACTAGAAAACGTCACACAAGGCTCTTAGAGGTGCCAGGAGGATTGACAGATAGTAGTCCACCTGAAAAACCTAGAATTGGGCAAAGTACTTTGTCAAACACAACCACTTAAATGGCCAGAACATGACCACCCATTTCCTGCACTAGCCCTCTGTTGCCAAGGTTGTGGGCAAACTCCTTGCAGCGTTCTGTCTAAAAGACTTAAAAGCATCTGCAGCACCACCAAATGTTTTTCTGCAGCATTAAAGGCATTAGTTCAAAACAGAAGGATTTAGCACAGTACCACCAACCCTAATCGCCAATAATATTCAAAAATATGGGAGAAGAACAGATCACCCCAAATACATTAATGATGACCAACTAGAGCGAAAAAGCTACAAAGGCATCTGTGTAGGCAGCAGCCAACGGAAACCTCTGTGCCATCAAGAACAGGACATTCTAGACAGGAGCCAAGTGGGGGCTGTCGCCAAGCACAGGCCAACTGACCATATTTACATCGCAGATGTGCCAGTACACAAATACGCTCATGGGGCATGCTTACCTTACTTCAAAAAGGCGCCTGACACAATATGATACAGGAGTCGTCCTGACTTGCAGGAGACAAACGTGTAGTATGTGATCAGACAAATGTATTCCAAATCTGAATGCACAGCAAACATAAATAGCACAACCACAGACACATTCAAATAAGAACAGGGAGTGAGGCAAGGGTGAAGAGTTTGGCTAATTTAATTTGACATTTACATGGGTGACCTGGCAGTCACCCCAGACAAATCATTCAAGCCCAAACTACCAGTGTGATATACAGGGATCAGCGGCCTGCAGTCCTGGATCTCACCCCAGACAAATCACTCATGCCCAAACTACCAGTGTGAGATACAGGGATCAGCGGCCTGCAGTCCTGGATCTCGTCCCAGACAAATCACTGAAGCCCAAACTACCAGTGTGAGATACAGGGATCAGCGGCCTGCAGTCCTGGATCTCACCCCAGACAAATCACTCATGCCCAAACTACCAGTGTGAGATACAGGGATCAGCGGCCTGCAGTCCTGGATCTCGTCCCAGACAAATCACTGAAGCCCAAACTACCAGTGTGAGATACAGGGATCAGCGCCCTGCAGTCCTGGATCTCACCCCAGACAAATCACTCAAGCCCAAACCACCAATGTGAGATACAGGGATCAGCAGCCTGCAGTCCTGGATCTCACCCCAGACAAATCACTCAAGCCCAAACTACCAATGTGAGATACTGGGATCAGCAGCCTGCAGTAGGGCTATGACCTTGTCCCCTTGCATCCAGCAGAACACAGAGTACAGAACATTATAGATGTACTTAAAAGCTACTACACCCTACTGCGTCTAAGCGTCAACAAATGAAAGATCAACGTGATGGTCCTTCAGAAAAAAGAGAACAACAATCAACCAATACCAGTTCACGGGACAAAGGCACCACATTTCAACTACTCAGCAATAACATCCTATGGCTCCTGACGCGTCACCCAATCCATGACATACCCACAAGAGATGGCCTCTGAGCACCAAATGCCTAAAGCACAGACTCCAAAGCATGATCTCTGAGTGCATCATCACACCTGGTGAAACTTAAGAGGAAGCTACTAGACAGCGCAATAGAACCTATGCTACTGTATGACCATGAGGGCTGAGGCCCAAAATATACCAAAGACCACACAAAATGGGATATAGCCAAGCAGAAGGCATGCACCTACTGTGCTGCTAAAAAGTAGTCATGATTCACAGAGACAGCCCAGGCAATGTTTGCAGAGCACAGCTAAGGCAACACCATCTTCCAATGGATGGAGAGAAAAGAGCCATGAACTTCAGATGCATCTCAGGAAAAGCAGCAAAAGAATCTTCCAGGCCAGCGCCCCAACACCCCAAACTCCTAAGCAACCAAGAAAACCAACACGCACACAAATCCAAGCCCAGACGTCACCGTGAAGCAAAAGAAATCTGCTCTCAAAAGGGAAAAGCAAAGGTACAGAACTGACTTGCAAAATTTGATGCGGGCGCAAAGCATAATGAAATGCGATTGGCTGCTACTTGGAAAAGGGAAAAAACACAAACAAAGGCAGCTAATAACCAAGTTCTGGGACAGTGACACCAAATGCAAGGCACAGATAGACCTGAAAAGCAGAGCAAGGTGACATCTGTCAGCAATCTGTCAGCAATTGTACCAAGGCCTTGTTCAAAGTGATATCCACTTCCTCATGCAAGGCCCAAAGTACAAAAAAACATGGAAACGCTACTGCTAACAATACGGTTCTATGTGAAAAGAGCTCATTGTAAAGGTCTCAAGAGAAAAAGACTGATTTGGAAACTTGTTTGGAAAGATCATGCATTGCTTGCATCAGCTTGAATCTGTGCTTGTCTCACTACTTTGTGTGGGATAAAGGAAGAACCAGTGCGCATCCAGGGCGCGCGTCCTCGCAAATGGATTGTTAAGTGGTAGTCTTGTAGTCTGCCAGTGCTTGGAGATGTGTTTGGCAAGATTGTGTATTGCTTGCTTGAACCTGAACAAATGGACCAACCCGGAGGTCTAGCTGAAAGTCTTGCACCAAATCCCTCAACTATGTGTTCTGTTATCTGAGGATTTCGATTTCATCCAACCAATGACATGTAAAAACCCTAATGTGTCTAGAGTATACTGTGGAAATGTATAGGCGTGTTACAAATGCCATATCATATCATGTGACAACTGTGTCTTTACTACAGTCTTGTGGCCTTCAAATGTTGAACTCTGGCATTGAGCTTGATGTGGACTTGGAGAAAGAAAATCACGCTCTGCCATTAATAGGCATGAACAATAAGAATAGCAGGCAACTAAAATGATCCAGCACTGGGCAGTCGGATGAAGTTACATCATCTGCTGGTGTTCAAAAACGGTTTAAATGGTTGGTGGAGGCAACAGTGCCGGGTGAGTCCTGTTGAATTGTATCTATCATGTCCTGGAACACGCTGGGTTTTAGTCAAATCTTGGGCTCATCGGAAGCATGTGAAATGTTGACTGGAAACCTGATGTTTACCCTATGGGAAACATGGCTGAGAGATAATCTCTCAGTGGAAGGATTCGTAATCTACCAAACCTTGGCAAAGAAAGGGGAGAAAGGCAGGCCATTTGGTGCTCTTGTAGTGGGTGTTAGTCAATTGTTGAATGCCAGAAGGATTGTAAGGGGCTTGGTCTCTGAGTATTTACTGGCTGTTCAGATTGAGGGCATTAACCCCACCGCTGGTGGTAGTACATCTGTGGTGAATATGTACAATCCACCGGGAGGCGGGATGAGCGAACTGATCCAAGATGAACTGTTCGATTTGTTAGTGGGTTGGTAATATGCAGGTTTTAAGGATCTGGTTATACTATGTGGTGACTAACTGTAGATGCGTATGTAAAGAGGGAAATTGGTCCACGGAGTTAAGGTGTATGAATGTCCAAAACAGACCCTCCACAGAGGGGATTAGGTGGTTGAGATTTTTGGGAGAATGCGATTTGAGGATAACCAATGGCTGCGTAGAGGGTGACATGGCCGCCCCCGCACTTCTGTAGTGCAAACCCAACCCTAATGCTTACATCAGACCTGCCTCGGCGCGAGATTGGCTGTCTGCATCCTAATTTGGCCAATCCCTTGAGGGCAGGCAACAAGCCGGCCCACCCACAAAGGCACACCCATCAAGGCTGGTGCCTGTCCAGAGCCTGTCTAGGGTAGACAGAGGCCAGGGCCAAGAACTCTGTTCGTCTGCTGCCATATTACTCCTGGCTCAAAGCAAAGTATCCAGCTTTACTGGTAAAAAATGCTATGCCTTCAGCATGATTGAAACTTTATAAATCCTTAAATCCACTTGTTCATTGCTACTGATATTCATCTGCCTATCCGGTTATATGTGTTCCATTTGTTGCACTGCCTCCCGCCGCCGGGACTTAAGGTTTAACTGTATCCTCTTACAATGCTTCTGATGACACGCCACCTAAACGCATAGCGCCGTGCACCCTTTTACCTGCCCGTAATACCTGCACCACTACCTGCCTTACTACTAGCCTTAGTGGTACCCATCCGGACTTCTAAGTCCCCCTGCTGCTCTGACCTGGCCATGCTCTAGAGTCATGTGCCCGCACTGCAGAACTTGACCTCCTGCACATGTGCTAAACTTAGCCCTTACATGTCGCCTATGCCTACTTTGCAAGCATCACGCTGAGCTTAGTCTTTAACCTCTGCGACTACCCCGCCAGTAGCGACCTGATCTTGTGTAGCCCATGATCATTATGATAATACTGCTAGTGTTGCCCATATTACGTCCAGCACACTATTATTATGACTACTGCAACAGTACTTGCTTTATATTTAGTCGGTGGCCCTAATGTCCATATCGCTTTTGTGTTTGTGCCAGCCCTGCCTACTTCTGATTGTGCCTGCATTGCCTATCTCTGCAGAGCCTCATAGTTCTGTGATAGTACCGCCTGCCTATATTTAGTCGGTGACCCTAATGTCCATGTCACTAGTGTGATTGTGCCAGCACTGCCTACTTCTGATAGTGATTGTGCCTGCATTGCCTATCTCTGCACAGCCTTATAGTTCTGTGACCTTCACTCTGTGTTATCCATGATTTCTGTGAACACTGCACACATTGCCAGCTACGCCAATAGCACGCTGAGTATGTGAATTTATCGACCATTTTGATCTCTGTGAGCACGTTGCTAGCGCTGCCCATATCATGCCTGGTTTGTCTTACTTATGCACTTTACTTTGCCTATGTGTGCTAACAAGTGCCGTTTCTTGCACTACCTCATAGTGCTGTGACTACCGCACCGCTATTTGCTTGCCCACACCCTAACAGTCACTAGTGCCCACTCTGAGCTTACTCCTTATATATGGTACCTCCACCATTAGTCAGCCCACCTTTACACAAATCATGTATTTGCCAGCTACCTATACAGTCCTATTGAGGACTATCCTACACTTACTCATCACAATAGATGCTAATATGTCTCACACTTTGCCCTCCTTGGCATCTGCGACACCCCCGAACGATCCCAAAAACTTAAATGATATGATCTCTAGACCATGCAATCTCGCCCAAAGAAACCTCAAACTTCGCGCCAGACTTCCTAAAATTTACGAACCCACAGCCAAATCTCTAGACCTCCTCTCCAACAACTTGTCTAGGAACCTAAGAAGTGCCCAGCCTAATACCAAAACCTCTTTGTACAACTCTACTAATACTCAGCACCCACTCCAGCTCAACAGCCGACTCTCTCGAGACCCCACCACCTGCCCGAGATCCCCCACAATACTGCAATACCACCTACTAGTCCACACTGCCAGATATTAGAGGAGCCTTACTAAAGGCTCGGTCTCTGGTGGCACATGCCACAGAAATAGCTGACCTTATCACAACTGAAAACATGGACTTCCTCGCCATTACGGAATCCTGGCTTCACTCAGCAGCTGGCCCAGCAATTATGCTAGCTATCCCTGTGGACTACACTCTTTTAAGAATAGACCGCACCTCCTCCCGAGGCGGTGGCCTAGCCATAATTGCAAAAACTAGCCTAGCACTGAGACTTACGCCTCCACTAAAGGTAGACTCTTGCGAACTCCTGACCACCAAACTAACTATCTCAACCACTCAAACAATATCTATCCACCTTATATACAGGATCCTTTAGGATCCTTTGAAGAAGATCTTACCAATATCCTCTCAGATAACCTCAAAAATACATCACCAAGTCTTCTCCTAGGAGATTTTAATGTTGGTTACAAAGACCCCTCAGATCCTAATGCCACACAGATCAACGACTCCATCGAGGAATTAGGCTTCATCCAAAAGGTAACAGACGTCACTCACTCTAAGGGCAGAACCCTTGATTGGATAGCGGAACACCATTGTGAAACGTCCATCAATGCCATAACACCACTGCCCTGGTCTGACCACCACCTGATCTCTTTCTCCCTTGAAGTCACAGCCCCCCTTCATGCCATTAGTATAGCTCCTGCTATTCCCACCAGGAATAAAAAGAACATTACAGCTGACAAACTAATTCCGCTGATCATCCCCACCTTGACCTCCCTCCCTGACTCTGCAGACCCACTTACCTTGGTCGAAGAAAACAATAAGGCAATGTTAACCGCTTTGGATACCATAGCACCCTTGAAAATCAGAAAATGCAAACAGAGAAAACATGTTAACTCATGGTTCTCTCCCCACCTAAAAGCCATCAGACTTGAGAAAAACAAATATGAAAAGATATGGAGATTAAACCCTTCTGATACTAACAAAAATAACCTCTTAAAACTAGCCTCCCTATACAAAAAAGAAATAATCCTTGCTAAACAAGACTCCTACAATTCGCGCATCACTCAAGCTAACTCCAATACAAAATAACTATTCATAATCCTTAAAGAATTGGAAACACCTATCCAAGCCCCTGACACCTGCCTTAGGGACAAAACTTGGTGCACTAGCATTCAGAATGCCCTTGCTAATAAAATAACGACCCTGCAGGCTAAAATCAACAACAAAAAAGAATCCCTCCTCCTTGCCTCCAACTCCAACAACATCACGGCCCCTGTGCCCTTGGACACTTCACCCCTCACCCCCCAAATTACCTAAACCCCTTTTCAACTTTAAGAAAGTATCCACTCTAGAAGTTGAAAAAGTCATCTTAACTCTCAAACCGTATTGCCACGGCGACCACTGCCCTGCACAAATCATAAAGGATGCTGCAAGGGACCTTTCCCCATTCATAACAAAACTCATAAATGCTTCATTCTCCACCGGTACCATTCCCAACAATCTGAAACAATTGTGGGTCCTCCCACTTCTAAAAAAACAAACACTTGACCCGTCCATTCCCACTAATTATCGCCCCATTACGACAGTGCCATTCCTGCTTAAAATTCTGGACAAGGTAGCGTACCTCCAAGTTCAACAATATCTGGAATGCAACAACCTCCTAGGAGTACGTCAGTCAGGTTTTAGACCGCAACACGGAACGGAAACGGCATTGATCGACCTTAAAGCACAAATAGACACCCTGAGAGACAACGGTATCACAGCATTACTTCTACTGCTCGACCTTTCAGCGGCGTTTGACTTGGTCGATCAAAAGAATCTCTGCCACCACTTAGACTCAGCCACCCACCTCTCACAAGAAGCCATAGGTTGGATTCAATCCTTCTTAGATAATAGAACTATGCGGGTCTTCGCACCTTCAGCAGCTGCAGACCCTATTCCTATCACTTGCGGTGTGCCTCAGGGCTCTTGTGTTTCGCCCACTCTGTACAACATCTTCACGAAGCCCCTTTTTGATGATATAGATGGCCTGGGTATCACCTACACTAATTATGCAGATGATACACAGATCCTCATCCCATTGACGGGAGATTACAGCAAGGATTTGGCCTTTGTGAACAGAGTATATCTCATCATCCAGGCATGGATGGCCTCTCATGGACTATGCCTGAATGATGACAAAACGGAACTCCTCATTTTGGGCACCACGGCTAACCTAAATAAACTAGGCCACTTATATTCTAACTTCACCATAGACAACAACAACATCCCAGTAGCCAAGGAAGTGAAGACTCTTGGTTTCTACCTAGACTCCACTCTCACCTTCAAAAAACAAGTAAACTCTATGGCCTCAGCCACCGCCTACACGTGTAAGTAAATTAGAGCAGCTAAGCCATTCCTTACACCTAACAACTGCATTACTCTATACTCTAGACTTGGTTTTATCTAAATTGGATTATTGTAACGCCCTATACTTAGGCTGCAATAAATACATTACCAACAAGATCCAGATCTTACAAAATAATGCTTTGAGAGCAGCCCTCAACATTCCCAAGAAAGCTCACATATTAGACTTTAGAAGATCCAACAACTGGCTCTCCACCAAAGATAACATTCTCCTTAAATCAGCCTCCCTAACTCATAAATGTTTACACATGGCCAACCCCCAGTACCTCACTTCCAAATTCCCGAGACAATCCTCCAACCGCCCCTCCAGAACAGCTACTGCTAACCTACTTCAAGTCCCTAGATTCAAACGTATGAAGACTGGTGGTAGTAGCTTCCCGGTCAAAGCTGCCCAAAACTGGAACTCACTCCCACCCTCTTTAAGAGAAGACATGCCCTACCTACGCTTTAGATCTAACCTCATCCAATGGATCAAGGAGCATGACATTTGACCCCTGCCACACTGCCACACTACTGTCCACTACTGCGTTTAATTGTATATATTGTATATAATTGTTGTTTGATGTTTCCTGCTACCATTTGTTCTTTTGTATGACTTATGCCAACACTGTTTATTAATATATTGTAATGTAACGCACAGCAATGTAATCTAAGCTGAACAATCCTCTTTTCCTTCTTCTGCACCCTAATACCTTCAGGTCTGGTGCGCATTATAAATAATAAAACAAACAAACAAACAAACAGGGAAATCTTCCATGGAAATTGAGCTGGAAAAGCTACCCTTGATTACTTTCTCGTTACAACCTCAATATTCAGAAATATCATTGGATTGAGGATAAAAGGGAATTGCTGTCTTATAAGATACCTGAGCAAGTTAAAAAGCGTCTCATGGGTGGTGGTATCGAAGTGAATCACGCTGGGAATAAAGTAACTTGGCCAAGGAAAATGTTGACTGGGCGAGGGCGAAGGAACTGGAAGCTAAGAGTGCTGATGAAATCGAGGAATGTTTCACCGAATTCACTTTGAAGTTTGTATATCATAAATCAACACAAATAGCTGTTGAAGTTAAAGGTAAAATGAGATATGATTGGGCGATCAGAGACAAGAAACGAGAAATGAGCGGGAAGTGCGAAGAATTAGTAAGGGAGAGCTCTCCTTAAGGGCTAACATTTCCATGATGAATAGAATAAAAAATAAATACAGAAATTACATCTACTGGTGGAAACATACCTCTACAAGTGGGGATTGGCAACATCTGGTTAAGGCCCTGAAAGAAAAGAATGGGCGTAACATTTGGAAATCACCCGGTGAGGCAAAAGGAATGAAAAATAGAAGAGTCATTCATCCAATCAGTGAAATTCAATGGATCAATCATCTGTGGAAACCACCACCTAAGTACATAAGAAATCCTAGTTTTGTGATTGAGAATGTGGATATTGAGTATAAAATTAGAAGGCTCAAAACACCCAGGGCTCCCGGGCCCAACGGCCTGGTGAATCTAGTATTAAAACAAGAGCCTGAGGCCTCGGCCTGCATTCTAGGAATATTGTTTGAAAAGGTTATAAAGAAGGGGGTGATCCCTCATGTCTGGCAGTCAGCAATTGTGATCCCTGTGCACAAGAAGGGATACGCTATGGATCAGGCTAACTATCGAACTCTTTTGATGCTGAATGTGACTGGCAAAATTGTTGCCTCATTTCTGCTTCAAAAGATGCAGAAATGGGTACCAGAGAAGGGAATACAGGATCGTTTCCAGACAGGTTTCAGAGCTGGATGTGCTGCAGGGGACAATTGGCGGCTTATGGACATGACCACAGTGAGAAGACAGCATAAAGATAGTCCAGGGCTATACGCACTATGCATTGATTTCAAAACAGCCTTCAGATCAGTTAACCGAGAAGGCTTGTGGCAAAACCTGGAGACTTATGGCTGCCGCGAATATATCTTATATTTCGTGAAGATGTTTCACGGTAAGGGGACCGTAACGGCCCCGGTATCGATCTGTGGCGGAGTTAAGCAGGGCTGTGGTATGGCGCCCTTACTTTTCAACCTCTACTTGGCTGATCTGCCGCTAACCTTCAATAGGGTAGGAATGTGTCCCCCTTAGGTTGACGGTCATAGCTATACTACCCTGGCATATGCCGAGGACTCGGTCATTTTGGATCGCACATTTAGGAAACTAAAAAGAATATCAGAGAGCAATTATGGGCATATGCGAAGGAAAACAAATTGACTATTAATAGAGACAAGACCCAGGCGATTTTCTTTGGCAAAAAGGGGTCAGGAGAGTGGCTTTAGACATAGAGGGACATCATATTCAGTACACGGAGCAATACAGATACTTGGGCATTATCATGGAGCCCCAGCAGGGCAATCACAAATGCATTTGAGATCGGATAAGAAGAGCAAATCAGTTAACAGCTTTAATCTTGCATTACGTTTCTCGTACGGGTGGCTTCACACTGACAGGGTCCAGGATGCTGTACTGCCAGTGTTTTATACCCTCAGTACTATATGGGCTCGAGGCTTTGACAATGACCAACTGGAATTGGCTACAGGTGATTGAAATTAAATTCTGGATGAAAATACTGGCGTTATCCCAATGCGTTCCAATAGTAATCGCCTGGAGTTGAGGTTAATATCGTTGGATAGCCTCTTGAAGCAGAAAATAGCACTGGTTTATATAAGGAAAAAAAGCGGCTTCAAATTTGCTACTTCACTCGTTGGAAGGGAAATGCAACGAAAGCAGGGGAGGCATGTATGGCCCAATTTTTGAGACAATTTGAACATTCTGATTGGCTTTCTAATTGGGAGGGGAATAACCAGGTTTTGAAGAACAGCCTGGAAAGGAAAATGGAATTGGTGGATTGGGTAGAAAGTTTAGGTTTATACTGAAGATTGAAGCGGTTGCCAGTGCTGGCTAACACCGGGGTCATTTTGAAAATCCCAGAGCAACTTAGATATTGTAGATTGTGTAAGAATAAGGAGCGTCTGGAAACGGGAAACACGTGTTGACTGAATGCCCTACGATGGGGCCCATTTACATTCGTCATTTGAGTTTCTTGGCACATGATTTGGATGCCATAAAGGAACGTGATGTTTGTTTAAGGTGTCTGAATTCAAACTCAAAGTCAACCCAAATTGCACTGTATAGGATATGACTGGTGGTAAACGAAAAACTGAATTGGGACGAAATTAGAAATTTGAAAGTAGTTTAATTTCATGCATACATACATACATTTTGATATGGACTATTGTTTTAGATTGTTGATTTTTTTTATTGTACATTTTATGGAATGGAACATTTTAGGAAATGTGTATTTGTTTGTATTTATGTGTGAAGTTTTAATTAACTGTAACACATTAAATCAAATAAATAAATAAAAAGACCGATTTACAATGCCCGATTTTCTTTTGATCGTAAAAACAGCATTGTAAAGGTGTTTTTCACTTGAGACCTTTAAAATGTGTGTTTTTGTTTTTTAAATATTTGTTGGGTTTCACCCCTGCGCCACCATTGTCCATCCCTGCCCATCCCCACCCTCTCCCGTGGGATTTCCGCCCCAGCCCCCTCACCCACCCAAAGCAAAACACATACATACACACACACTTACCCGTTCTCCTGGTCCTGCGCTTCCGGGGTCCCGACCTGCCTGTCAGCTCCTGCGCACAGTCGTGTGCAGCAGGGGCGTGACAGTCCGATTTAGAAAGACTGCTCCCTGCGGTTATGTTATGTTATGTTGTTACTTGGCATTTGTATAGCACCTTATATGTCATTGGTATGACCTCAAAGCGCTGGTAGGTTGAACGCCCTCGGGAACCGTAGTTCAACTCAGTAGAGAGAGAGTGTCATACGGAGCGTGGGTGCACCAAATATGTGTGCAGCTGGTGTAGTTGTTGGATGATAGCTTCTTCCTAGCGATAGGTGTTGTGCTGAGGAAATCATTTGGATGTGTTCAGTCTGGTGGGTGGTCACCCAGACTGGGTTCTGGCTGCATTAGGCCTGAGGAACGCATATGCGAACAGTTAGCCGGAATGTGCTCAGCTAGCTGCGTTTTATTAGCGTGATGAGGTGATCATGGAGTCGTTTTCGTATGTGAACAGCTAGGCCGCATTAACAGGGGTATAGCTGTGTTCTGGTTGAATGATGGTGTATAGTAGAGAGTAAGCATAGTGGTGTCATTTGGTGGTTATCAGTATAAGCGCCTGAGAATAGACACGTGAGCAGGACAGTGGGGACGTACGTAGCGACATACGTAGCGACATAGAGATCTATAGCTGCAGGATGGATACAGGTATATATGGGATACAGATATATATGGGGATACAGGTAGGTAACATATCTAGGGGATACAGATATATGGCAACAACATGGTGAACAGGTGTTGCCTCCATCTGCTATATCCGCAACATCCGCACCATCCGTAACATCCGCACCATCCGTAACATCCACACCATCCATAACATCCGCACCATCCATAACATCTGCAACATCCATAACATCCGTAACATCCGCACCATCTGCACCATCCGTAACATCCACACCATCCGTTCCATTCACTCTATCCGTTCCAGTCATTCCATTTACTCCTTTATTTTCTCTACTCGGTCAACTCTGACATTCTGTTTACTGTGTTCATCCACTCTGTTTACTCCATCCATCGACTCCATTCACTCCAATCATTCCCTCTAATCCATCCATTCTGTCCTATCATGTGGGTGAGCACCAGGTAGGACAGCTTCATTGTGTGTTTCATCGTTCGGTTGCTGGGGGGTTTGGACACATCTTTGGTGGTCATCGGTGTTATGGGAAGAGCCACGTTTTTAGTAGTTTGCGGAATGACAAGTAGTCTTCGGTGTGTTGGATGTGGGGTGGAAGCGAGTTCCATAGAGTGGGGGCCAAGGGTGAGAACGAGGATCCTCCTGGTGGTTGGTATCACTAAAAGGAGGGCGGAGCTTGATCTTAGAGTGCGCGGTGGGTGGTAGGGTTTTAGCTTGTCTTGCAGGTATAGAGGGCCGGTCTTGTGCACTGCTCGGTGGGTGATGCATAGGGTTTTGAAAGCGGCCATTCGTCCAACTGGGAGCCAGTGGAGTGTTCTGAGAGCTGGAGAGGTGTGGTCTCTTGGGCCCAGTGCTGGTAGCATTTTGGCGGCAGAGTTTTGTGCTCTTTGTAATTTAATGAGGTGGCATGCCCAGACTCCGAGATAAAGGGAGTTAGCGTAGTTCAGTCTCGACATTACAATAGACGGAACAGCGGCAACTCTGTTAGGAAAGGAGAGGTAGGGAAAAATGCATCTAAGAATTTTGAGGTGGTAATGACAAGGCTTAGATACTTTGTTGATTTGGCGAGAGAGGGTTAGGTCAGAGTCCAGAGTGCATCCAAGGTTTTTTCTGTGGCAGAGGTGGTGGGTGGGTTTCCCATGGATGTGGGCCATGGTAAAGGGTTGGGGGAGAAGCTCGGTGTTGCCACACACCACGATTTCGGTTTTAGTGGGGTTTAGGAGGAGGTGGTTTGTAGTCATCCAACGATCAATGTGAAGGAGGCAGGCTGCGAGGTCGGGCTGAGAGTGGAGTCTGAGTTGAGGAGTTTTAGGATTATTGGCGTATCATCAGTGTAGTTATAACACAGGATATTGTGCTGGCGGATTATTCCAGGGAGGGTGGACATATAGAGGTTGAACAGGAGCGCTGATAGGCATGCTACTTGTGGTACTCCAGTATTGACTGGCCGAGCGGCGGAAGCAAAGGTGGAGAGGAGGGTTATTTGTTTCCTGTTGTTGAGGAAGGAGGCTATCCATTTGAGAGCGTTTCCACGGATTTCTAGGGAGTGGAGGCGGTCAAGTAGGATTGAGTGGTTAATTGTGTCGAGAGGTCTAGGAGGATTAGTGCAGTGCATCCTGCAGAGTCTGCAGTGATCTTAACATCGTCCCAGATTGAGGTCAGAGTGGTTTCGGTTCCGTGTCGTGGTCTGAAGCCTGATTGTGCGGGGTTCAGGAGGTTGTTGGATTCGACAAAGGCATTTAGTTGGGAGTATGCGGTTCGATCGATGAGTTTTGCAAGGAACCTGGTGTTTGAGATGGGGCGGTAGTTTTTGGGGTTGAGGGGTGTTTATTTTAGAAGAGGCTTGACATGTGCAATTTTGAAAGCGTCGGGGAAGATTCCCGAGCTGAGGGGTCGTTTAGGATGGTTCTTGCGTACTCTCCTGTGCAGGAGGATGAGAATATTACTTTGAGAACTGAGGCGGGGCAGGGGTTAAGGGGGGAGCCAGTTGGTTTTTGAGCAGAGAGAAGGTCTAGAAATTCATCTCTCGAGATTGGAATGAAGGAGTCAAAAGTGGGTGGAACTGTTGTTGCCGTGGCGGGCGGGGGGGTGATTTTGTGGCGGTGAGAGGAGGGCCAGTTTGTTGTTAAGAGAAGTTGTTCTGTTGAGAGCAATTATTTTGTAGAGTTCCTTGCTGCGGTTTCCACAGTTGAGAATTCGGGAGTTGTAATGGGCGTTTTTGGCTTTTCTGATTTCAGCTTTGTAGTGGCGATGGTGCAGGGCGAGGGTGGATCTACTCAGGTTGGTTTTACTTTTCCGCCATTTGCATTCGAGGGATTTATTCAGTTGTGTCGCAATCTTCCGTTCTGGTGAAAACCATCTGGGATAAGGACCATGGCGAGAGGAGGATTGGCAAGTGGGGGTGAGCGGTATTAGTGAGATATTGAGCCATGAGTGAAAGGAGTCGATGGTTAAGGGCTCATTACGTGGGATGGTTGAGGGAGGTCTTTGAAGCAGGGCTTCGGCTAGGTCAGGGAGGATCTTTAGTTTCTTCCAGCACTTATGGCGAAGGGGGGCAGCTGGCTCAAGGATGGGCGTGGAGGCAGGCGAGCGGATGGGGAAAAGGGACAATGAAGTGGTCAGTCCAGATGAGAGGTACAGGGGGGTTAGATGTATCTGGTCGTGGGAGCTGAAGATGGCATCAAGGTTGTGTCCTTTAGAGTGAGTTGGGCCGTTCATGTGAAGGTGGAGGTTAAGCGCATCTAGGCAGTCGGCCAGTGAGTGGGTCATGGGGTTTACATTATGTAAAAGATGATCTCTCTCTCTCCCTCCCTCTCTCTCTATACACTTTGTTCCTATGATGTTGCATCTGTTCCTTTACTGCTCTCATCTCTTAGTATACTGAAAATATGCTTAATCCATTTTATCCCACTTTGTAGGTGCTACGATGGTGGAGACAAGGCCACAGGTACTAGAACTCAGTCAGATAGCAGTAGGAATAACGTAAGCGCCACTAGGGCATATTCGTATGACTGTGTCCTTTACTTCACGGCCATAGTATTTTCTATAATATTGCTATGCTTAGGAATGTACTGGAGTATTTATTTTATTGTTGGTGACATAAGGGAGGGGGTCTAATACAAGAAGGGGGAAAACTAATATGGATGGTGTAAAACTGATATGGGAGCAGAACACAAACCTCACTACTTTATACATAAATCACACAAAGGCAGTACCACAACCTGGGCTAGTAGTGATAATGACAGAGAAAAAGTGATCTTTGTACAAAATGATGATTTGTTACTCCATCAATGTTTACATTGCTACAAGTGACTCATAGCCAACGAAAACCCTTGTTGATATTGTGTATACTCTGTCTCCCACTGTCATGCCAACGTGGACACAGGTATTTTTTGTATTTATCGCCTAAATACTGCAAGTACACGCAGAACCCCCAGTGTTAATAACAAACGGTTCAGAAGTTTATTTGCTGATGGTAGAGACAAATGTACAAAGACGAAAATGACAAATACAGCAACACAAATACGATACATATCATGGGTTGGACAAGGTAGAGGATCTTCATCATCCGGACCAGTCTAATAAGTGGTACTCTGATATGAGCGCCACAGGGAGACAGGCCACAAATGGTAGCTGTTATGTGTGTTCACTAATACCTCATGCATCAGGAACAGCCAAGGTTTTGGTGCCACAAGAATCCCCCCCTAGAAGAAGCCCAATGTCTCGTTCATCTCGCACTATGTAGAATCAGGAACACCTTCCAGGCACACACAGTACAACTACAACTGCTTCCTCCTGATGAGGAGTATGCAAGAAGAACCCTGAAGGTGCAACATGCTTTAAGGAGCCGTTCCTAGCAATTAAAGGGACAATGTTTGCTGACAACAAATGGCAAGATGCAACAGTAACGTGCAAGGCAGAAGCGCTACGTGGCCTTTCAGATAAGAGACTGTAATGGATGGAAGACACGTGTGCCCAGATATGGTCCCAACACATCACAAAGCTGACATGGGTCACAGCTCCTGAAAAACCAATCAAGATCCAGCATGAAGAAAAATATGAACTCTGTTTCACGTCGAAGGAAGTGTACCCATGGGCTCAAACACAAGCTGCAACACGGTCACAGAGCGGTCTTTCTAAATCGATCTGTTGGTGAAAAGATCTTTTCACTTAGAACGAAGAATACACCCACACGATCACTTGCTTCATAGAGCTTGAGGGTGAACAGAAGGTCTGAAATCTGCTGTGGTAAACCCAGAAACAGCAGAAAAACCAGAATAGCCAGAAACCTGAAACACCATCAGAAACGCAAGGGTTCGCAGTTTACAAATACTGTGATATTGCGCCAGAAAACCAGCCAGTACTTGTAAGTCCATAAGCCATGTCAATAGAGCATTACTGACTAATTGAATCAAGCACCCCAGTTGCACAAGGTGGAAACTAGTGACAGCACGCTTCCCCTAGAGACTGATATGGGCACTGGTAACCATAAAAGACACCAGTAGAGACAGAAATTAACACTACCGCTGCACACTACGCCCAGAGACTAAGATGAGCACTAGTGACCAAAAAAGAGCCCAGAAAGACAGAAATGAACACTACTGCAGCACACCACCCCCAGGGACTGAAATGGGAACTAGTGCATTCAGACAGAGAGATAGGTACCAGTGACTGCACAGAGACTTCAGGGAGAAGGACATGGACATGATTACTGTCACACTACCCCCAGAGACCAAGACGGGCGCTAGGGACAGCAGAGAGACTCCAGAGAGACAGACATGAACACTAGTAGCGGCACACTACCCCAGAGACCAAGAGGGAGGCTAGTGACAGCACAGAGACTCTGGAGAGACAGACATGAACATTAGTAGCTGCACACTACCCCCAGGGACGGGCATCAGTAATCATACAAAGACTCCAGAGAGATAAACAGTGACACAAGTTGCAGCACACTACCCCTAGAAAGCAAGATGGCCACTAGTGGCAGTACACTGCCCCCAGCTACCAAAATGGATAGTAGTGATGTCATGTGCACCCAGAGAGCAAGATGAGTACGTACTAGAGGCCAAACATAGAACTGCACGATTGGGTAACCCAACATCCAAAGGAAATCCGAGAAAGGAAATCCAAGATTACAATCTTGATTTAGTGAACGGATTACCTTACATTCAAGGCGTGTTATTCCTCCCTACTGAACAAACCTGTCTCAGGGCATTAAAGTGGGGTAATGACTCTTTGGTCGCTGCTCATCCAGGTCAGAAATAAACACTCAAATTGTTACGCAGATGGTGTTGGTGGCCTTCTATGACTCGCGATGTAGTGGATTATGTGAGGTCTTGCTCTGTCTGTGCACAGTGTAAATCCAATCCCCGAAAACCAATGGGGCTTTTGCATCAACTTCCTTTGCCTCACAAGCCGTGGCATATGGTATCAATGGATTTCGTCGTGGACTTGCCCATTGACTGTGGTTTGGATACCATCTGGGTCATCGTGGACTACTTTTTAAAGATGTCTTTGTTCGTGCCGTGTGCCAGAATTCCTACAACAGCACCCATGCTTGCTGATCTGTTTATGCAGCAGATTTTCTGGTTTTTTGGTCTGCGTTCCATTATCATAACCGACAAGGGATAGCAGTTCACGTCTCATTTCTGGAGAGCATTGAGTTCAGCTTTTTTCATCGACAACAGGCTCTCTAGTGCTTATCATCCTCAGACAGACGGCCAAACGGAGCACACAAACAGGATGATGGAACAGTATCTCTGTTGCCTCTGTTTACAACATCAAGCGACGTGGTTGTCTGTGCTGCCTTCGGCAGAATTTGCTTACAATAATTCCCTACATACATCCATTGGGACCTCACTGTTTTTTGCATTGTACGGTCAGCATCCACAATCTATTTCCCTGGACCTGCAGCTGTCTCCTGCCAACCCAGCCGCAGTGGCCTGTGCTCAGGATTTGGTTTCATTGCAACGTAAGATCGAAGGCCAATTGCGTCGGGCACAGGAATGCACCAAGTGGTATGCATACTCCCACAGATTCAAGGCTCTGTCATACCAAGTAGGCATGAAAGTCTGGTTGTCTACCAGAAACCTAAGGATCCTGGGTAAAAGATCCCTACTGCCTAGGTTTGTGGGTCCTTTTTCTATCACCAAGATCATCAATCCGGTGGCCGTGCGTGTAACGCTCACCTGGTATCCACGGGGACGCCACTCAGCCTGTTTGGACCTCCTACGACCTCAAACCGTTCCCTGGAGTCTACTTGACTGGAGGCTGGGCCTGAAACACAGGATTGTCAGAGTTTTACTCTCTATTGTCTCTGCGTGCTTGACCCCCCTCTTTCCTGGGGTCCAAACCTTCCCCTTGGTCCACTCCTCGCCTTGTTTTCTTGTGTAGCGTACTCTCCATCCTGGTTTCAGTGCAGGGGTGCGTTGATTGATGCGAGCTCGTTGCTGCCTAGCTGCTTCACTGGCGTGAGCCCGACGGACAGAGCTTGCTGTAACTTCAGTCCGACCGGTAAGTAGAATGAGTCTTATGAACAGTTCTGCAACTCTCGTTCCTTCTATAATGTGTCTTTCCTTCCTTAGTTGATGGACAGGGTTCGGAGATGGCGGCGTGCTGCTGAGGTGAATAGCACTAACGGTGAGTGAGGGCACGATGCGCAGTGCAGCCCCTTTGTACTTGTATTTATCAAAGTTCATCTCTGTGTCCTTTTAGGTGCCGCATTGTCTCAGCGTGGATGCTAGGTAAGAGGAAGAAGCGCGGTGAGTGAGCGTGATGTGCGGTGCCTCTGAATGCTTTCCACTCTAACCTGGTATGTCTTTTTCCTGTTGCAGATTGATAAGATGCTCCGGAGTTGAAGTTACCCCGAGCAGCTTGAATTCAGGTAAGCGTTTGAATCTCGTACAGTTTTCAAGTAAGCAAAGATATGCAGAATGCTTACTAATGTCCTCTCCTCTGTTCTTTTCCCTTTTCTTAGGAAGACAGAGTGCCGAGATGAAGATGACACCGACGTAGTTGTCCACAGGACTGGTGGAGCGATGGATGGAAGCTGGATGCTCCGCATGGTAAGGCTATTATTAATGGTGTTCTTGTTCTTGCAGGGGCGCTGGGCACGGAAGAAAGGAGCAGGCCTTCTGGAGATGGATCCGAGCACGGTGAGTGTCACGCTACAGGTGCAGAGAAACGCAAAGCATGTTTCTCAGCCTCGGCATGGCTTAAATAGTCTCTAGGTATCCCAGGTATCCCTGGGTTGAACCACACCCAAAAGGCTAGACTGCATATGCAGTTCTAGGAACCGGAAGATGTGGGGGCATCCATCTTGCCCCCCCCCCCTATGCACTACAAGTGCAATGTTCAATGCCATCCTAGGGAAGTGTGTGAGCTTGGCGCCACAGGCGCCAAGTCTGACTACAAGTGGCTCTTTGTAAGGATGGAGAGGCCCTTAGGGGCCATGTAGGTGACCGTGGCCTGGCTCCAGCCTGACATCTCGGAGGGCTGGGTGCAGGAATCATGACAGCACTCCCCCCCAAGGCCCCTCTCAAGGTGGCTCTTCTGTCTGGTCCTGGTTTGGTTGGATGGTTTTGATGAAATCTTCTAACTAAGCATGGTGTTTGGATATACAGGTTCCCATGTTCTGTCCTGCGGACCATACCCCTTCCAGTCCACTAAGTAGTATAGGTTGGATCTGATGTACTTTGAATCCAGATGTCCTTGACTTAAAATTCTGGCTCTCCGGCGACTACTACTGGCTTTGGTGGCGTTGCTATTCGGGTCCCAGGTTGAACAGGTTTAAGGAGAGACACGTGGAACACAGGATGAATCTGCATGTTTGATGGCAAGGCTAGTCTGACAGCCACTGGATTTATCACAGAGGGGACGGTGAATGGACCCAGGTATCTTGAACGGAAGGTTCGGGTTCCTTTAATGGGCACGTGTTTAGATGACAGCCAGACTTTCTCTCCAACATGGTAATTGGGGGCTTTTACTCGGTTTTGATCAGCAAACTTCTTTTGGCGATCCTTAGCTTGAAGTAGGTGTTCAGCAGCTCTTTTAAAGATTTGAGAAATGGTTGTGTGTAAGGTTTTGATTGCTGGCATTTCCAAGGTTGAAGGGACGTCCAACTCGGAAGCACGTGGATGCCTGCCATACATGTATAAAAGGGCGTCTGCCCAGTGCTGGTGTGTAGGGAATTATTATAAGCATATTCAGCTATCCATAATGGGTCTGACCAGTTTCCTTCAGCTTGATGTAACATGCAGCGCAGATACTGCTCGAGCGTTTGATTTGTCCATTCAGTTTGACCATCCATTTGGGAATGGTGACTGGTGGATAGTCAAATTTTGATTTGAGCCATAGAGCAGCACTTCCTCCAGAAGTTAGACACGAATTGAGTACCTCTGTCTGGGACCAGTATTGAAGGAAACCCATGGAGCCGTACGATGCCTTCAAGAAATACCTTTGCCAGAGTAGAAGCGTTTGGGAGCCCCTTAAGAGGAATGAAGTGTCCCATTTTCGAAAACAGGTCCACGACTACTAGAATGGTGTTAAACCTTTGACTTGGTGGTAAGTCAGCAATAAAATCGAGGGATAACTTTGCCAGGGTGCTGGTGGAATCTCCAATGGTTGTAAGAGCCCAGCCGGTTTCTGCCTGGATGATTTGTTTTGTGCACACACTCCACAAAATAGGATTAATTGGATAATGTCTTTATGCCACGTGGCCCACCAGTAATTTCGTTTCATATTGGCTAGGGTTTTTGCGATTCCGGGGTGGCCTTTGATTAAAGAATCATGATAACCGGACATGACTTGTTCTCGTAGTTCTTGGTTTGGCAAGAATAAACGGTTCCTGAAGTAGGGCAACAGGTCCTTTACCATGTAATGTTCTCCTTGTGTACTCCACTCTTGTAATTGCTCAGGACTCATCAAGTTTTGGATTTCTTCATGTAATTCCTTCTGAGTTATGGTTGCCGTGATTCCTAGGAGTTTGTCACTCGGGATGATGGCTATCAAGTCAGGGGTCCGATACCCGTGTGCTTCCACACCCATACGGGAAAGGGCATCGGCTTTCCCGTTTTTTACCCCTGGTCGAAATGTGATCATGCAGTCATATTCAGCGAAGAAAAGAGGCCAACATAGTTGTCGTGAGGATTGAGCCTTTGCTGTTTTTAGGTACTGGAGGTTCCGATGGTCAGTTATTACGGTGATTGTGTGTCTGGCACCCAGAAGGTAGTGTTGCCAGGCCTTAAAGGCTGACTTAATGGCCAGGAGTTATTTGTCCTTGATAGCGTAATTGAGCTCGGGGGGTGTGAATTTATGCGACCAGAAGGCAACAGGGTGTAACTGACCCGTTTCGGGGTCCTTTTGTGAGAGGACGGCTCCCATAGCCATGCTCGAGGCATCCGTCTCCACCAGTTACGGGATAGATCTGGGCGATGGTGACGTAGAATTGGGGTGGAAGTGAATCTTGCCTTGAGTTCCTGGAAAGCCTCCTCGGCTTCTTTTGTCCAATGAAACTTTTTATTGCATTTCCTTAACAATGATTTGATGGGATGCACAATTTGCGAAAACCCCGGGATGAACCGGCGGTAGAAGTTATACCAACATGCTTTGGACCCCCTTCAATGAATTTAGTGATGCCGGTTTAGTATAGCATCTACCTTGTGTACATCCGTTCAGATTCCATTCGGACTGAGGATGAAGGCAAGGAATTCCACCTCGGAGACATGAAATGAGCACTTTTCGAGCTTGGCATAGAGCTGGTGTTGACGGAGTTCTGCCAATACGGATCGCACGCGTTTGACGTGATCCTGTTTAATGCGGAATATACTAGGATATCGTCAATGTACACTAGAGCACAGACATCAATCAATTCCCGTAAGACATCGTTCATGAAGTATTGAAATGCAGCGGGCGCGTTGCAAAGGCCAAAGGGCACTACTTGATATTCGTATAAGCCGTACTTGGTACGAAAGGCGGCTTTCCATTTGTTACCCTTTTTCACATGAACGAGGTGGTATGCTCCTCTCAGGTCTAGTTTTGTGTAGATTTGGGCATCTTTGACTTGGTCAAGCAGTTCAGGGATTAGCGGCAGAGGATAACGATTTTTCATGGTAACCTGGTTCAGTGCGCGATAGTCGATGCATGTTCTCAAGTCCCCTTCCTTCTTCGGTACGAAGAATAGGGGACTGGCTGCTGGAGACTTCGAGGGACGGATGAACCCGTTTGCCAGGTATTGGTCGAGATAGGCCTTCAGGTGCTGGTTTTCTGGTTCTGTGAGTGCGTAGATTCGTCCACAAGGGATTTGTGCGCCGGGTATCAGGTCGATCTGGCAATCTTATGGTCTGTGCGGTGGTAGGGTATTAGCTTATTCTTTCATGAATATTCATCTTTGAAATCCTGGTATTCACGTGGTAGGGTACCGGTTGCCACTGTCCCAAGCGTAGAAGTTCTGGTATCAATTGGTTGTTTCCCTTGGCGATAACATGTGTGGGCGCAATTCTCGGAAAAGGCCACTTTTTTGCTCACCAATCGATTTGAGGATTATGAGCTACCAACCATGGCATTCCTAAAATCAACCGGAACTGCAGTGCCTTAATGAGGTCGAAAACGATAGATTATTAGTGTCCATCCTGGCACAAAAGGGTTAAGGCTGCAGACAGTTTATTGGGATACTGGACCAGAAGCTATTTCCGTGCCATCAACTGTGGTAACAGTGTCTGTGGTTCACTTAGGGCATAAAGGAAGCCCCATCTTTGTTGCGAGATCCTGGTCTATGTAATTCCCAACGGCTCCACTGTCTATGTACGCTCTTACTGCGTGCATCCAAGATGGTTCTTGGTGATTGATCAAGACCACAGTGCAAAATGGGAGGTCTGTAGTTCACCTTCTTCGCTCAACAAGTGGACCCCTACACTTGCCGGGCTTGGGAGTTTTCTGATTCCTTGATGGTATGTTCCTTGTCCGTGGCCCGTACCGTCCTCTTCGGTGGCTTCACAGGGCACTCTTTAAGGAGATGACCTGACCTTCCACAGTATAAACATAGCTGCTGCTGTCTCCTTTTATCCCTTTCCCCCTTAGTCAAAGGGGATCTGACCCCACCCCGATTTGCATTGGTTCCCCTGAGCCTTCTGTTGTTCGAGAGACATAGGGCCTCATTACGAGTCACCCGGTATGGAAATAGCGGTGGCGGTAAACCCCCCCTGCCACCGTTATTTCCATACCGGGTGATCTCGAGTCCTGCAGGCGGAGGTGTCATTCCCGCCAGGTCTGACCTGGCGGGTTTAACACCACCCACCTGCAGGCGGATGTGGAAACACCAGCACCATCACGAGATGGTGCCGGTGTTTCCATGGTCCCCATTCCCATTGAGTCCTATGGGACTCAATGGGAATGGGGATTTACCGAATTCCACCTCCGGAATTCCCGGGTCACCGGAGTTGTAATGCCCCGTTAATTCCGGGAATCACGGAGGCGGAATGGTAATACGAGTCCAGCAGTAACCGAGCCGGAAAAACCGGCAGGTTACCGCCAGACTCGTAATGAGGCCCATTGTATTTTGAACAGACATACATAGGGCGAGGGTCCGGTCTGGTTCGATCTGCTCTTCGATCTTGCAACCTATGATCCAGCTGAACAACAAGGTCAATAAATTCTGAACAATCTTTCGGGGGTTCACTACTTGCATGAGAACATCTTTGAGCTCTCCCCGCAGCCCCCGATGAAATAACGTGGTTCTCTTCTCCTCAGGCTATTCTGCTTCAACTACGAGTCTATTGAACGTGGCTATGTTTGTTAATAGGTCTTGGTTCCCTTGACGTAGAGCCAGAAGTACATTGTCTAATGCCTGCCCATGAGTACGACGGGCGCAAAGTTTTTCCATCTCCTGCTGAAAACCCCTGAAGTCATGCAGCAAAGGATCGTCTTGATTCACAAAGGGTACAGACCAATCTGCGGCGCTTCCGCTCAGATAGGATAGGACAAAAGCGACCCGTGATTGGTCATTCGGAAAGGCCCCTGGTCTTCAAAGGAAGTGCAGGCGGCATTGATTCATGAATGTTGCATACTTCTTGGGATCCCCCATGAATCGCTTTGGCGGGGCCAAGGTAACAGCCCCAGGAAGGGTTATCTGAACGGGGTTGGCTGATGGCACTGGCATTGAGGGCATGTTTCCCGGCAACGGTGCATGCCCCGCTTGTGACTGGAGAAGTTGCCGGCTTAAATCATCAGTGCGTTCTTTAGCAACTATCAACTCTCTCCTCAGGGTGTTGGTCTTCTGCCTGGCTGCATGTACTTCGGCATGTAGCTGCCCCAACATTTGGGCTAACTGGTCGATTTCTGACGTTTCCATGACGCGCAGGTGGATTTTGGTGTGAGGCTTTGCGTTCTGTAACGCTCACCTGGTATACACAGGGACGCCACTCAGCCTGTTCGGACCTCCTACAACCTCTAACCCTTCCCTGGAGTCTACTTGACTGGAGGCTGGGCCTGAAACACAGGATTGTCAGAGTTTTACTCTCTATTGTTTCTGCATGCTTGACCCCCCTCTTTCCTGGGGTCCAAACCTTCCCCTTGGTCCACTCCTCATCTTGTTTTCTTGTGTAGCGCGCTCTTCGTCCTGCTTTCAGTGCTGGGGTGCGTTGATTGATGCGAGCTCGTTGCTGCCTAGTTGCTTCACTGGCGTGAGCCCGACGGACAGTGGTTGCTGTAACTTCAGCCAGACCGGTAAGTAGAATGAGTCTTATGAACAGTTCTGTAACTCTCGTTCCTTCTATAATGTGTCTTTCCTTCCTTAGGTGATGGATGGGGTTTGGAGATGGCGGCGTGCTGCTGAGGTGAGTAGCACTAACGGTGAGTGAGGGCACGATGCACAGTGCAGCTCCTTCGTACTTGTATTTATCAAAGTTCATCTCTGTGTCCTTTTAGGTGCCACAATGTCTCAGCGTGGATGCCAGGTAAGAGGAAGAAGAGCGGTGAGTGAGCGCGATGTGCAGTGCCTCTGACTGCTTTCCACGCTAACCTGGTATGTCTTTTTCCTGTTGCAGATTGATGAGATGCTCCAGAGTTGAAGTTACCCCGAGCGGCTTGAATTCAGGTAAGCGTTTGAATCTCGTACAGTTTTCAAGTAAGCGAAGATATGCAGAATTCTTACTAATGTCTTCTCCTCTGTTCTTTTCCCTTTTCTTAGGAAGCGCCGTGCCGAGATGAAGATGACACCGCCGTAGTTGCCCACAGGACTGGAGGAGCAATGGATGGAAGCTGGATGCTCCGCAAGGTAAGGCTATTATTAATGGTGTTCTTGTTCTTGCAGGGGTGCTGGGCTCGAAGAAAGGAGCAGGCCTTCTGGAGACTGATCCAAGCACGGTAAGTGTCACGCTGCAGGTGCAGAGAAACGCAAAGCATGTTTCTCGGCCTGGGCGTAGCTTAAATAGTCTCTAGGTATCCCAGGTATCCCTGGGTTGAACCACACCCAAAAGGCTAGACTGCATATGCAGTTCTAGGAACCGGAATATGTGGGGGCATCCATCTTCCCCTACACCCCTATGCACTACAAGTCCAATGTTCAATGCCATCCTAGGGAAGTGTGTGAGCCTGGCGCCACATGCGCCAAGTCTGACTCCAAGTGGGTCTTTGGAAGGATGGAGAGGCCCTTAGGGGCCATCTAGGTGATCGTGGCCTGGCTCTAGATGAAAGATGATAGGTAATAGTGTGGAACCCTGTGTTCCACTGCCATTGACAGTATGGAGTGTGGGTCTCATGGAATAGAAACCCCTGGGGGTTTCCACCTAAAGATGAACGATGATAGGTAATAGTGTGGAACCCTGCAATCCACTGCCATTGACAGTATGGAGTGTGGGTCTCATGGAATAGAAACCACTGGGGGTTTCCACCTAAAGATGAAAGATGATAGGTAATAGTGTGGAACCCTGCGTTCCACTGCCATTGACAGTATGGAGTGCGGGTCTCATGGAATAGAAACCCCTTGGGTTCCACCTAAAGATGAAAGATGATAGGTAATAGTGTGGAACCCTGTGTTCCACTGCCATTGACAGTATGGAGTGTGGGTCTCATGGAATAGAAACCCCTTGGGTTCCACCTAAAGATGAAAGATGATAGGTAATAGTGTGGAACCCTGTGTTCCACTGCCATTGACAGTATGGAGTGTGGGTCTCATGGAATAGAAACCCCTGGGGGTTTCCACCTAAAGATGAACAATGATAGGTAATAGTGTGGAACCCTGCGTTCCACTGCCATTGACAGTATGGAGTGTGGGTCTCATGGAATAGAAACCCCTGGGGGTTTCCACCTAAAGATGAACGATGAAAGGTAATAGTGTGGAACCCTGCGTTCCACTGCCATTGACAGTATGGAGTGTGGGTCTCATGGAATAGAAACCCCTGGGGATTTCCACCTAAAGATGAACGATGATAGGTAATAGTGTGGAACCCTGCGTTCCACTGCCATTGACAGTATGGAGTGTGGGTCTCATGGAATAGAAACCCTTGGGGTTTCCACCTAAAGATGAAAGATTGTTGTTATTGTTATTGTTATTGTTATTTTGCATTTATATAGCGCCTTATATACCATTGGTATGGTCTGAAGGCGCTGGTAGGTTGAACGCCCTTGGGAAGCGAGGTTCGGGTCAGTGGAGAGATTAGAGAGGGCCAAAGGTGCGTGTGCGCACCAGGTATGTGTGCAGCTGGTGCGGAATTTCTGTGGTAGCTGCTTCCTAGCGATAGGTGTGGTGGTTGAGGAATCAGGAGTATGTGTTCGGTCTGGCAGGAGTTATCCAGTCCGAGTGAGGCAACGTTAGGCCTGACGAGAACGCTTGGCTGGGGGTGAGAAACCAGCAATGTTTACTTAGAGTGATGGGGAGTGAGCGGCGGATGTTGATATGAGAACAGTTATACCAAATGGTGTCATAGTATCTCTGTGTTCTACTTGAGTGGTGGTGTAAGGAGAGAGTAAGCGTGGCGTGTGAAATGAAGTATGCTCTTACAACGGTTCCTTGCGTTCCACATCAAAGTCTGCACATTACGCAATTCAGAGGGGTCCGGTCCGGTCCGTGCGATGTGTTTTGTTTCTCATCTGCTCTTATGCACTATTCATCGGGTCAGCGAATTCTTCCGTATAGCGTACTCCTCCATCTAGCATAATCATGCGCTCTGGTCCATTCATTCACTTGTTTCGTGCGTTCACCCGCTCCCCAGGCTCATCTGTTACGCACTCATTCGCATCAGATACTCATCCGCCACTTGTCAGTTCTGCATTCATCAGCTCCGTTCACTCTTCCGTACAATGTACTTATCTGTTTTGTGAACACTTGTTTTCTCGCTCTTATTTCTCGTTCGTTCGACGCATACCCGTTCTCTTGCCATACTCAGCCGCTTGCTACACTCGGTCGCCCGACATATTCAGCTGCTTGCCATACTCAGCCGCTCGCTACATTCCGTCGCTCGCCAGATTCAGCCGATAGCTGTACTCATCCGTTCCCTAAGCTCCTCCGCGGTCCATGTTCTTCCCCTCATTACACTCAACCGTTTTCTACATTCATGTGCTCTCCATATTCATTCAGCCGCATTCTACACTCATGTGTTCTCCACATTCATCTGTCCACCACATTTATTGGCTCTTCATATTCGTTCGCTCGGTACGCTCACCGCCCTCCACAGTCATCCGCCCTCCACAGTCATCAGCCCTCCGCAATCATCTGCCCTCTGCAATCATCCGCCCTCCGCAATCATCCGCCCTCCGCAATCATCCGCCCTCCGCAATCATCCGCCTTCCGCAATCATCCGCCCTCCGCAGTCATCCGCCCTCCGCAGTCATCCGCCCTCCGCAGTCATCCGCCCTCCGCAGTCATCTGCCCTCCGCAGTCATCCGCCCTCCACAGTCATCCGCCCTCCACAGTCATCCGCCCTCCACAGTCATCCGCCCTCCACAGTCATCCGCCCTCCGCAATCATCCGCCCTCCGCAATCATCCGCCCTCCGCAATCATCGGTATGACTATTACCTATCATCTTTCATCTTTCAGTATGGAGTGTGGGTCTCATGGAATATAAACCCTTAGGGGTTCCACCTAAAGATGAAAGATGATAGGTAATAGTGTGGAACCCTGTGTTCCACTGCCATTGACAGTATGGAGTGTGGGTCTCATGGAATAGAAACCCCTTCGGTTCCACCTAAAGATGAAAGATGATAGATAATAGTGTGGAACCCTGCATTCCACTGCCATTGACAGTATGGAGTGTGGGTCTCATGGAATAGAAACCCTTGGGGTTTCCACCTAAAGATGAAAGATGATAGGTAATAGTGTGGAACCCTGTGTTCCACTGACATTGACAGTATGGAGTGTGGTCTCATGGAATAGAAACCCCTGGGGGTTTCCACCTAAAGATGAAAGATGATAGGTAATAGTGTGGAACCCTGTGTTCCACTGACATTGACAGTATGGAGTGTGGGTCTCATGGAATAGAAACCCCTGGGGGTTTCCACCTAAAGATGAACGATGATAGGTAATAGTGTGGAACCCTGCGTTCCACTGCCATTGACAGTATGTAGTGTGGGTCTCATGGAATAGAAACCCCTTGGGTTCCACCTAAAGATGAAAGATGATAGGTAATAGTGTGGAACCCTGTGTTCCACTGACATTGACAGTATGGAGTGTGGGTCTCATGGAATAGAAACCACTTCGGTTCCACCTAAAGATGAAAGATGATAGGTAATAGTGTGGAACCCTGCGTTCCACTGCCATTGACAGTATAGAGTGTGGGTCTCATGGAATATAAACCCTTAGGGGTTCCACCTAAAGATGAAAGATGATAGGTAATAGTGTGGAACCCTGTGTTCCACTGCCATTGACAGTATGGAGTGTGGGTCTCATGGAATAGAAACCCTTGGGGTTTCCACCTAAAGATGAAAGATGGTAGGTAATAGTGTGGAACCCTGTGTTCCACTGACATTGACAGTATGGAGTGTGGGTCTCATGGAATAGAAACCCCTTGGGTTCCATCTAAAGATGAAAGATGATAGGTAATAGTGTGGAACCCTGTGTTCCACTGACATTGACAGTATGGAGTGTGGGTCTCATGGAATATAAACCCTTAGGGGTTCCACCTAAATATGAAAGATGATAGGTAATAGTGTGGAACCCTGCGTTCCACTGCCATTGACAGTATGGAGTGTGGGTCTCATGGAATAGAAACCCCTTGGGGTCCACCCAAAGATGAAAGATGATAAGTAATAGTGTAGAACCCTGTGTTCCACTGCCATTGACAGTATGGAGTGTGGGTCTCATGGAATAGAAACCACTTGGGTTCCACCTAAAGATGAAAGATGATAGGTAATAGTGTGGAACCCTGTGTTCCACTGACATTGACAGTATGGAGTGTGGGTCTCATGGAATAGAAACCCCTGGGGGTTTCCACCTAAAGATGAACGATGATAGGTAATAGTGTGGAACCCTGTGTTCCACTGACATTGACAGTATGGAGTGTGGGTCTCATGGAATAGAAACCCCTTGGGTTCCACCTAAAGATGAAATATGATAGGTAATAGTGTGGAACCCTGCGTTCCACTGCCATTGACAGTATGGAGTGTGGGTCTCATGGAATATAAACCCTTAGGGGTTCCACCTAAAGATAAAAGATGATAGGTAATAGTGTGGAACCCTGTGTTCCACTGCCATTGACAGGATGGAGTGTGGGTCTCATGGAATAGAAACCCCTGGGGGTTTCCACCTAAAGATGAACGATGATAGGTAATAGTGTGGAACCCTGTGTTCCACTGTGTTCTGACTTGAGTGTCGTGTAGACCGATGAGACCTTCCTCCCCAAGTGACGCACAGGGGAACTAAAGAAACCCGCTGTACGACCTTTGAGGCCACAGGTGGGAGATGACTTCCCAGATCCACGGAACCTCTGGAACACCGATGCTGCTGGCAAAAAGGAACGAGGTTAAGTACCAGGCAACTACAATACATATACAGTAAACCAAGGATCTAAAAGGTCTTACCTATCGGGTGTTAGGAAAACCCAGGAAACCTAGTAGAGGTTTGAGACTCTGATGATGCGGCAGTCCCTGAAATAGTAGGACCGCAAGATAGCGTGGATGTAGGAACAGCCACCTGTAGGAGTGAAGGCGTGACTTGAATCCCCAGAAGGGAAATGGCGTAGGAGTTCAGTGAAGTACCAAAGGATGATCCAAAGACAAGTCAGGAAGTAGTCCAAAATCCGGCAACAGGTAAACAGTTCCAAGCAAAGGTACAAGGGGTATCCGAAGGAGTCCGAGGTAGAGTTCCGTGATCAAAGGCAACAGTGGAGCAATGCGTAACGCCAAACAGAGTCTGAAGACAGCTGAGAAGCAATGAGTGTTCTGTCTCTCAGATCTTTATACTGTGCGTCTCTGGGTCATGTGACGTCTCTGGGTCACGTGACGTCCACCAAGATCACGTGAGGAACGCCACTCTGGATCACATGATCGACATGGAGACGTAACACCGCCCCTTCTGCTGTACGTTCTCCAAGGCAATTGCCAATGCAGAAAGGGTTGCAATCGAGCCCGTACACCATAGCTGGTACGGAGTTTCTGGTCCTTTGGGTTCACCGAATCACCTGAGCCTCGAACCGTGGGAGGAGATGTTGGGGAAATGTGAGCAGTGTTCTGGTGTGTAGCGGACTGGTGTGCAGAGGATCGCCTAACATAGCCCCTCCCCAACGGCCCACGACCCCGTGGGCAGGACGGATGATCCCTATGGAAGCGGGCCACCAACTGAGGGGCGTCTAGATCCCAGGTGGAAACCCAAGAACGCTCCTCCGGGCCGTAACCCTTCCAATCCACTAGATACTGGAGCCTACCCCTAAACCATCGGGACCCCAAAATGGCCGACACCTCAAAGACATCAGGAGAGGCTAGGGACACCGGTGCAACAGGGGTACGGAGACGGACAGAGTCGGGACAAGGCTTGAGGAGGGAGACATGAAATACAGGATGGATACGCCAAGAACTAGGAAGCACTAGACGAAACGCCACCGGGTTAACAACCTGAGAAATCACATATGGGCCGACAAAACGAGGCAGCAATTTCCGGCAACCCACTAGGCGAAGATGACGTGAAGACAATCAGACCCGAGAACCCACCACCAAAGGAGGAGCAGCTAGACGTTTTCCATCCACACGGGCCTTCATAGAAGCCTTTGCTTCAGTGAGATGGACCACAGTACTAGCATGTATAGCAGACAGATCCCTAAGACATGTCGTGGCCGCAGGATTCGAAGAAAGAGAAGCATCGGGGACCGGCAAGACCTTGGGATGTTGGCCGTAGAGGGCGTAGAAAGGCAAATAACCTGTAGCCGAATGAGCCGCGTTATTATATGCGAACTCAGCAAGCCGTAAAACGGCCAACCAGGAGGTCTGGTGTTGCAATATAAGGCAGCGAAGATACTGCTCCATGGATTGATTCGTCCTTTCAGTCTGCCCATCAGTCTCAGGATGATAGGCCGAAGAATACCTGGTATCAATGCCCAACAATTTAGTCAACGACCTCCAAAAACGAGAGGTGAACTGTGATCCTCGATCGGATATAATGACCGAAGGGAGTCCAAATAACATGAACACGTGTTCAAAAAACAAGTCCGCCACGACCGGAGCCGAAGGAATACCCTTACAAGGAACAAAACGAGCCATTTTTGTGAACGTGTCCACCACTACCCAGATGGAGTCAAAACCTTGTGACTTGGGGAGGTCGGTAACGAAATCCATAGACAGTGTATGCCAAGGTCTGGGAGCTACCGGAAGTAGCAACCCAACCGGTCGGCCTCTCCGATGTTTAGCCTGAGCACACACTGCGCACGAATTGACATAACACTCCACGTCGCGCTTCATAGAGGGCCACCAACACCAGCGCTTGAGAAGATCTAAAGTGCGCTCCTGACCAGGATGGGCATTAAAAGGAGCATCATGAGACCACTCAAGGGCCAGATTACGAGTGTCAGGTGTGGGAAGGAACAGACGTTCATGCACGAAAGGCAACCCATCAGAATACACGGGGTCCCATTCTCGCAACTGTTCGGAATGAATGCTAGTCCAGGATCGGATCAAGTCTAATAATGACAATGAGGGTGTACAGAGGCAAATTACATGACTCTTTTCGAGAACAGTGTCGGGGAATGTTGGCAACTGGACCCCACCTGGGGAACGTGACAAGGCGTCTGCTTTACCATGTGAGGTTCCAGGACGATGCGTAATATGAAAATCAAAAGAGGAAAAGAAAAGATGCCACCGAACCTGTCTGCTATTAATGCACTTCAATGAAGCCAGATCCTGTAAATTACGATGATCTGAGTATACAGTGATGGGATGTTTAGCCCCCAGAAGATGATGGCGCCAAACACGAAAGGCGTCCATGACAGCCAGGAGTTCCTTCTCCGTAACGGTGTAGTGTGTCTCAGTACTGGAGAACTTACGGGAATGGTATGCCACTGGGTGTAATTTGCCTGTTGTAGGACAAGATTGGGACAATACCGCACCGAGAGCAAAAGAAGAGGCATCCGCCTCAACTATGAATGGAAGATCAGGATTGGGGTGTTGGAGCACCGGTGCAGTAGTGAAAGCGTTTTTCAAAGCCTCAAAAGCCTCCTGATGTTCTCTTTGCCAACGGTAGGGTACCTGAGGGCTGGTCAGGGCCGTGAGCGGGGCAACGATTGTGGAAAAGGAGGAAATGAAACGCCTATAGAAATTGGCGAAGCCCAAAAAGGACTGCAATGACTTGAGTGTTTGAGGTACTGGCCACTCTAAGACTGCTCTGACCTTGGAATCGTTCATGGATAATGCTCCCGGGGTAATGTGAAATCCCAGAAACTCAACAGACGTTTTATGAAACTGACATTTCTCAGGTTTGGCAAATAAGGAATGTTCTCTGAGACGGGATAATACCTCTCGGACATGTTTTACATGGTCATCAAGGTTACGAGAAAAGATCAAGATGTCGTCCAGGTACACAACCATGTATACATCCAAAATATCCCTGAATATGTCATTCATAAAGCGTTGGAATGTGGCCGGGGCATTACACAGACCAAAGGGCATGACTAGGTATTCATACAAGCCGTAACGAGTACAGAAAGCAGTTTTCCACTCATCGCCCTCGCGAACGCGTACTAGATTGTATGCGCCGCGCAGATCAAGCTTGGTGAAAACAGTAGCATGTGATAAGTGGTCCAGAAGGGGTGTGATTAACGGAATTGGATACCTATCCTTTTTTGTGATGGCATTAAGACGTTGATAATCCACACAAGGACGTAAATCCCCCTCTTTCTTAGGTACAAAAAATATAGGGCTTGCCGCTGGTGAAGTAGAGGGGCGGATGTGTCCTAAACGAAGGGCGTTCTGTACATACTCTTTCAATGCTAGTTCCTCCGAAGGAGATAAAGAATAAATCCTGCCCGAAGGAATAGAGGAATCAGGGATTAATTTGATTGGGCAGTCGTATGGTCTATGCGGAGGTAGTACCTCAGCAGAGCCACGATCAAAAACTGATTCGAATGCTTTGTACTCCGATGGTATCCCAGACACCAACCCCCCAACTGTATGTGGAGTCACAAGCTCAGATCCATCAACACTCAGCGTGAGTTGAGCTAAGGCTCCCAAAGCCCGAGAAGGAGTATCAGTTGTTTGATGGGTCGGGAGACAATAATTCTGACAGATCTCGGATTCGAAGAGCACAGTGCCTGATTGCCAATTAATCAATGGATTGTGTTCACGTAACCATGGTATCCCTAATATGATACCGAATTGAGGTGTGGTGATTAAGTCAAAACTTAAGGTCTCTGTGTGAATATCTTGTATGGTCAACAAGAGAGGCGCAGTTTGGTGTCTAACAGGACCAGAAACTAACTCAGAACCATCTACGGCTTGAACAGGTTCAGGTCGGGTTTTTACCACTAAAGGTAGATAGAGGGAATGGGCTAACGCAATGTCTATGTAATTTCCAGTGGCACCTGAATCAATGATGATTGTGACTGCATGAAGAAGACCTGTAGAGGGACATAGAGTAGCGTTTACAGAGACGGTTGAACCCGAGCAAAGGCAAGAGAGGTACCCGGAGATGGAGACTGAACACTCGACCTGCTCTCCGGATCTAAGGTCGAGCTGTCCGAAAAACCTGACTCTTCTTGGGACGTCGAGGACACTCTTTCACATAATGTCCCGTGGTGCCACAATAAAAGCAGGCATTATCCACCCTTCTCCGTTCCCTCTCCGATGTTGTAATAGGGCTACGTAAACCTCCCACTTGCATAGGTTCTTCCGTACTGGAAGCAGGAGTACTGGCAAGTGTAGGATGGGAAGAAACCCCCAACTCGGCTCTACGCTCCGATCGCCGTGCATCTACTTGTAGTGCAAGATCAACTAGTTCCTGATACTGAGTGGGCATAGAAGGGATCATTGCTAAAGCGTCTTTCATTATGTTACTCAACCCTCTATAAAAGACAACTGCCCGCTTGTTTTCTGGCCATGATGTTTCAGCTACTAATTGATTGAACCGGGTGATGTATTCTATCAAGGTCCTTCTACCCTGGGTTAGTTCTAACAACTCCAAATCCCTAGACTGTGCCTTGTGTCGGGTATCAAATACTCGAGACATTTCTAGAACCAACAGATCAAAGTCATAAAGGACTGGGTTATTATTTCCTTATGACACATGGCCAATGCCTCAACCAATGTAGATTTTTTCCCCATACCATTTATTACCATTGGCGACTTAGTCATGTTCTCCTCCTCTTCTATGATATTGATTATTTCATCTCCTTCAACCTTCCCTATTTTACCAATGCCGTTTACAGCAACTACGGATTTATTTTTGGTCTGTTTGGAAATAATGTCTACAGAGGGTTCAATAGTCACATTCCTTGAACATACTTCACTGTAGGTTTTCTTGGTTAGTGAAATCAAACTGGGTTATTATTCTCCAACAGAGGATTAGCCCAAGCGGCAGCTGTCCCGGCTAAATGGGAAAGGGCAAAGGCGGCTTTAGCAGTGGAAGTAGGAAAGGACAAAGGTCTGCACAAAAAATGTAACTTGCACTGGTTAATGAAGGTCCTGAATTTCTTGGGGTCACCTTGAAAACGTTCAGGAGCGGCCAGGGGGGAAGGGGTTGGGAGGATCACCGGAGTTGGGACTGTAGAATTAGTCAAGGGAGGAGGTGTGGTTGAGGAACTAGCGTCTCCGAACTCAGGGTCTGCAGGAAGGGAATGTTGAACACTCTGTATGGAGTCTAACCTTTGGTGGATCACCGTATTCGCGGCGGCCATATCTGCCCTTAACACTGTAATCGCCTGGACTAAAGCAGCTATGGGTTCTTCCGTGGATCCCTGCATTGTCTGACACGACTATATGGCTTCTCAGTCTGTTCTGACTTGAGTGTCGTGTAGACCGATGAGACCTCCGTCCCCAAGTGACGCACAGGGGAACTAAAGAAACCTGTTGTACGACCTTTGAGGCCACAGGTGGGAGATGACTTACCAGATCCACGGAACCTCTGGAACACCGATGCTGCTGTCAAAAAGGAACGAGGTTAAGTACCAGGCAACTACAATACATATACAGTAAACCAAGGATATAAAAGGTCTTACCTATCGGGTGTTAGGAAAACCCAGGAAACCTAGTAGAGGTTCGAGACTCTGATGATGCGGCAGTCCCTGAAATAGTAGGACCGCAAGATAGCGTGGATGTAGGAACAGCCACCTGTAGGAGTGAAGGCGTGACTTGAATCCCCAGAAGGGAAATGGCGTAGGAGTTCAGTGAAGTACCAAAGGATGATCCAAAGACAAGTCAGGAAGTAGTCCAAAGTCCGGCAACAGGTAAACAGTTCCAAGCAAAGGTACAAGGGTTATCTGAAGGAGTCCGAGGTAGAGTTCCGTGATCAAAGGCAACAGTGGAGCAATGCGTAACGCCAAACAGAGTCTGAAGACAGCTGAGAAGCAATGAGTGTTCTGTCTTTCAGATCTTTATACTGTGCGTCTCTGGGTCATGTGACGTCTCTGGGTCACGTGACGTCCACCAAGATCATGTGAGGAACGCCACTCTGGATCACATGATCGACGTGGAGACGTAACACCGCCCCTTCTGCTGTACGTTCTCCAAGGCAATTGCCAATGCAGAAAGGGTTGCAATCGAGCCCGTACACCATAGCTGGTACGGAGTTTCCGGTCCTTTGGGTTCACCGAATCACCTGAGCCTCGAACCGTGGGAGGAGATGTTGGGGAAATGTGAGCAGTGTTCTGGTGTGTAGCGGACTGGTGTGCAGAGGATCGCCTAACACACTGACATTGACAGTATGGAGTGTGGGTCTCATGGAATAGAAACCCCTTGGGTTCCATCTAAAGATGAAAGATGATAGGTAATAGTGTGGAACCCTGTGTTCCACTGACATTGACAGTATGGAGTGTGGGTCTCATGGAATATAAACCCTTAGGGGTTCCACCTAAAGTTGAAAGATGATAGGTAATAGTGTGGAACCCTGCGTTCCACTGCCATTGACAGTATGGAGTGTGGGTCTCATGGAATAGAAACCCCTTGGGTTCCATCTAAAGATGAACGATGATAGGTAATAGTGTGGAACCCTGTGTTCCACTGCCATTGACAGTATGGAGTGTGGGTCTCATGGAATAGAAACCCCTTTGGTTCCACCTAAAGATGAAAGATGATAGGTAATAGTGTGGAACCCTGCGTTCCACTGCCATTGTCAGTATGGAGTGTGGGTCTCATGGAATAGAAACCCCTGGGGGTTCCACCTAAAGATGAACGATGATAGGTAATAGTGTGGAACCCTGTGTTCCACTGCCATTGACAGTATGGAGTGTGGGTCTCATGGAATAGAAACCCCTTGGGTTCCACCTAAAGATGAAAGATGATAGGTAATAGTGTGGAACCCTGCGTTCCACTGCCATTGACAGTATGGAGTGTGGGTCTCATGGAATAGAAACCCCTTGGGTTCCACCTAAAGATGAAAGATGATAGGTAATAGTGTGGAACCCTGCGTTCCACTGCCATTGACAGTATGGAGTGTGGGTCTCATGGAATATAAACCCTTAGGGGTTCCACCTAAAGATGAAAGATGATAGGTAATAGTGTGGAACCCTGCGTTCCACTGCCATTGACAGTATGGAGTGTGGGTCTCATGGAATAGAAACCACTTGGGTTCCACCTAAAGATGAAAGATGATAGGTAATAGTGTGGAACCCTGCGTTCCACTGCCATTGACAGTATGGAGTGTGGGTCTCATGGAATAGAAACCCCTGGGGGTTTCCACCTAAAGATGAAAGATGATAGGTAATAGTGTGGAACCCTGCAATCCACTGCCATTGACAGTATGGAGTGTGGGTCTCATGGAATAGAAAGCCCTGGGGGTTCCACCTAAAGATGAAAGATGATAGGTAATAGTGTGGAACCCTGCTTTCCACTGCCATTGACAGTATGGAGTGTGGGTCTAATGGAATAGAAACCCCTGGGGGTTTCCACCTAAAGATGAAAGATGATAGGTAATAGTGTGGAACCCTGTGTTCCACTGCCATTGACAGTATGGAGTGTGGGTCTCATGGAATAGAAACCCTTTGGGTTCCATCTAAAGATGAAAGAGGATAGGTAATAGTGTGGAACCCTGCAATCCACTGCCATTGACAGTATGGAGTGTGGGTCTCATGGAATATAAACCCTTAGGGGTTCCACCTAAAGATGAAAGATGATAGGTAATAGTGTGGAACCCTGTGTTCCACTGCCATTGACAGTATGGAGTGTGGGTCTCATGGAATAGAAACCCTTGGGGTTTCCACCTAAAGATGAAAGATGATAGGTAATAGTGTGGAACCCTGTGTTCCACTGACATTGACAGTATGGAGTGTGGGTCTCATGGAATAGAAACCCCTTGGGTTCCATCTAAAGATGAACGATGATAGGTAATAGTGTGGAACCCTGTGTTCCACTGACATTGACAGTATGGAGTGTGGGTCTCATGGAATATAAACCCTTAGGGGTTCCACCTAAATATGAAAGATGATAGGTAATAGTGTAGAACCCTGTGTTCCACTGCCATTGACAGTATGGAGTGTGGGTCTCATGGAATAGAAACCCCTTGGGTTCCACCTAAAGATGAAAGATGATAGGTAATAGTGTGGAACCCTGTGTTCCACTGACATTGACAGTATGGAGTGTGGGTCTCATGGAATAGAATCCCCTGGGGGTTTCCACCTAAAGATGAACGATGATAGGTAATAGTGTGGAACCCTGAGTTCCACTGACATTGACAGTATGGAGTGTGGGTCTCATGGAATAGAAACCCCTTGGGTTCCACCTAAAGATGAAAGATGATAGGTAATAGTGTGGAACACTGTGTTCCACTGCCATTGACAGTATGGAGTGTGGGTCTCATGGAATATAAGCCCTTAGGGCTTCCACCTAAAGATGAAAGATGATAGGTAATAGTGTGGAACCCTGTGTTCCACTGACATTGACAGTATGGAGTGTGGGTCTCATGGAATAGAAAACCCTTGGGTTCCATCTAAAGATGAAAGATGATAGGTAATAGTGTGGAACCCTGTGTTCCACTGACATTGACAGTATGGAGTGTGGGTCTCATGGAATATAAACCCTTAGGGGTTCCACCTAAAGATGAAAGATGATAGGTAATAGTGTGGAACCCTGCGTTCCACTGCCATTGACAGTATGGAGTGTGGGTCTCATGGAATAGAAACCCCTTGGGGTCCACCCAAAGATGAAAGATGATAGGTAATAGTGTAGAACCCTGTGTTCCACTGCCATTGACAGTATGGAGTGTGGGTCTCATGGAATAGAAACCCCTTGGGTTCCACCTAAAGATGAAAGATGATAGGTAATAGTGTGGAACCCTGTGTTCCACTGACATTGACAGTATGGAGTGTGGGTCTCATGGAATAGAAACCCCTGGGGGTTCCACCTAAAGATGATAGATGATAGGTAATAGTGTGGAACCCTGCGTTCCACTGCCATTGACAGCATGGAGTGTGGGTCTCATGGAATAGAAACCCCTTGGGTTCCACCTAAAGATGAAAGATGATAGGTAATAGTGTGGAACCCTGCGTTCCACTGCCATTGACAGTATGGAGTGTGGGTCTCATGGAATAGAAACCCCTTGGGTTCCACCTATAGATTAGAGATGATAGGTAATAGTGTGGAACCCTGTGTTCCACTGCTATTGACAGTATGGAGTGTGGGTCTCATGGAATAGAAACCCCTTGGGTTCTACCTAAAGATGAAAGATGATAGGTAATAGTGTGGAACCCTGTGTTCCACTGACATTGACAGTATGGAGTGTGGGTCTCATGGAATAGAAACCCCTGGGGGTTCCACCTAAAGATGAAAGATGATAGGTAATAGTGTGGAACCCTGCCTTCCACTGCCATTGACAGTATGGAGTGTGGGTCTCATGGAATAGAAACCCCTTGGGTTCCACCTAAAGATGAAAGATGATAGGTAATAGTGTGGAACCCTGCGTTCCACTGCCATTGACAGTATGGAGTGTGGGTCTCATGGAATAGAAAACCCTGGGGGTTTCCACCTAAAGATGAACGATGATAGGTAATAGTGTGGAACCCTGTGTTCCACTGCCATTGACAGTATGGAGTGTGGGTCTCATGGAATATAAGCCATTAGGGGTTCCACCTAAAGATGAAAGATGATAGGTAATAGTGTGGAACCCTGCATTCCACTGCCATTGACAGTATGGAGTGTGGGTCTCATGGAATATAAACCCTTAGGGGTTCCACCTAAAGATGAACGCTGATAGGTAATAGTGTGGAACCCTGTGTTTCACTGCCATTGACAGTATGGGGTGTGGGTCTCATGGAATATAAGCCCTTAGGGCTTCCACCTAAAGATGAAAGATGATAGGTAATAGTGTGGAACCCTGTGTTCCACTGACATTGACAGTATGGAGTGTGGGTCTCATGGAATAGAAACCCCTGGGGGTTCCACCTAAAGATGACAGATGATAGGTAATAGTGTGGAACCCTGCGTTGCACTGCCATTGACAGCATGGAGTGTGGGTCTCATGGAATAGAAACCCCTTGGGTTCCACCTAAAGATGAAAGATGATAGGTAATAGTGTGGAACCCTGCGTTCCACTGCCATTGACAGTATGGAGTGTGGGTCTCATGGAATAGAAACCCCTTGGGTTCCACCTATAGATTAGAGATGATATGTAATAGTGTGGAACCCTGTGTTCCACTGCCATTGACAGTATGGAGTGTGGGTCTCATGGAATAGAAACCCCTTGGGTTCTACCTAAAGATGAAAGATGATAGGTAATAGTGTGGAACCCTGTGTTCCACTGACATTGACAGTATGGAGTGTGGGTCTCATGGAATAGAAACCCCTGGGGGTTCCACCTAAAGATGAAAGATGATAGGTAATAGTGTGGAACCCTGCCTTCCACTGCCATTGACAGTATGGAGTGTGGGTCTCATGGAATAGAAACCCCTTGGGTTCCACCTAAAGATGAAAGATGATAGGTAATAGTGTGGAACCCTGCGTTCCACTGCCATTGACAATATGGAGTGTGGGTCTCATGGAATAGAAAACCCTGGGGGTTTCCACCTAAAGATGAACGATGATAGGTAATAGTGTGGAACCCTGTGTTCCACTGCCATTCACAGTATGGAGTGTGGGTCTCATGGAATATAAACCATTAGGGGTTCCACCTAAAGATGAAAGATGATAGGTAATAGTGTGGAACCCTGCATTCCACTGCCATTGACAGTATGGGGTGTGGGTCTCATGGAATATAAACCCTTAGGGGTTCCACCTAAAGATGAAAGATGATAGGTAATAGTGTGGAACCCTGCGTTCCACTGCCATTGACAATATGGAGTGTGGGACTCATGGAATATAAACCCTTGGGGGTTCCACCTAAAGATGAACGATGATAGGTAATAGTGTGGAACCCTGCGTTCCACTGCCATTGACAGTATGGGGTGTGGGTCTCATGGAATAGAAACCCCTTGGGTTCCACCTAAAGATGAAAGATGATAGGTAATAGTGTGGAACCCTGCATTCCACTGCCATTGACAGTATGGAGTGTGGGTCTCATGGAATAGAAACCCTTGGGGTTTCCACCTAAAGATGAACAATGATAGGTAAAAGTGTGGAACCCTGCATTCCACTGCCATTGACAGTATGGAGTGTGGGTCTCATGGAATAGAAACCCTGGGGGTTTCCACCTAAAGATGAACGATGATAGGTAATAGTGTGGAACCCTGCAAAACACTGCCATTGACAGTATGGAGTGTGGGTCTCATGGAATCGAAACCCTGGGGGTTTCCACCTAAAGATGAACGATGATAGGTAATAGTGCGGAACCCTGTGTTCCACTGCCATTGACAGCATGGAGTGTGGGTCTCATGGAATATAAACCCCTGGGGGTTTCCACCTAAAGATGAAAGATGATAGGTAATAGTGTGGAACCCTGCATTCCACTGCCATTGACAGTATGGAGTGTGGGTCTCATGAAATAGAAACCCCTTGGGTTCCACCTAAAGATGAAAGATGATAGGTAATAGTGTGGAACCCTGTGTTCCACTGCCATTGACAGTATGGAGTGTGGGTCTCATGGAATAGAAACCCCTTGGTTTCCATCTAAAGATGAAAGATGATAGGTAATAGTGTGGAACCCTGCATTCCACTGCCATTGACAGTATGGAGTGTGGGTCTCATGAAATAGAAACCCCTTGGGTTCCACCTAAAGATGAAAGATGATAGGTAATAGTGTGGAACCCTGCATTCCACTACCATTGACAGTATGGAGTGTGGGTCTCCTGGAATAGAAACCCCTGGGGGTTTCCACCTAAAGATGAACGATGATAGGTAATAGTGTGGAACCCTGTGTTCCACTGACATTGACAGTAAGGAGTGTGGGTCTCATGGAATATAAACCCTTAGGGGGTCCACCTAAAGATGAAAGATGATAGGTAATAGTGTGGAACCCTGCATTCCACTGCCATTGACAGTATGGAGTGTGGGTCTCATGGAATAGAAACCCCTGGGGGTTTCCACCAAAAGATGAAAGATGATAGGTAATAGTGTGGAACCCTGTGTTCCACTGACATTGACAGTATGGAGTGTGGGTCTCATGGAATAGAAACCCCTTGGGGTTTCCACCTAAAAATGAACGATGATAGGTAATAGTGTGGAACCCTGCGTTCCACTGCCATTGACAGTATGTAGTGTGGGTCTCATGGAATAGAAACCCCTTGGGTTCCACCTAAAGATGAAAGATGATAGGTAATAGTGTGGAACCCTGTGTTTCACTGCCATTGACAGTATGGGGTGTGGGTCTCATGGAATATAAGCCCTTAGGGCTTCCACCTAAAGATGAAAGATGATAGGTAATAGTGTGGAACCCTGTGTTCCACTGACATTGACAGTATGGAGTGTGGGTCTCATGGAATAGAAACCCCTGGGGGTTCCACCTAAAGATGACAGATGATAGGTAATAGTGTGGAACCCTGCGTTGCACTGCCATTGACAGCATGGAGTGTGGGTCTCATGGAATAGAAACCCCTTGGGTTCCACCTAAAGATGAAAGATGATAGGTAATAGTGTGGAACCCTGCGTTGCACTGCCATTGACAGCATGGAGTGTGGGTCTCAAGGAATAGAAACCCCTTGGGTTCCACCTAAAGATGACAGATGATAGGTAATAGTGTGGAACCCTGCGTTGCACTGCCATTGACAGCATGGAGTGTGAGTCTCATGGAATAGAAACCCCTTGGGTTCCACCTAAAGATGAAAGATGATAGGTAATAGTGTGGAACCCTGCGTTCCACTGCCATTGACAGTATGGAGTGTGGGTCTCATGGAATAGAAACCCCTTGGGTTCCACCTATAGATTAGAGATGATATGTAATAGTGTGGAACCCTGTGTTCCACTGCCATTGACAGTATGGAGTGTGGGTCTCATGGAATAGAAACCCCTTGGGTTCTACCTAAAGATGAAAGATGATAGGTAATAGTGTGGAACCCTGTGTTCCACTGACATTGACAGTATGGAGTGTGGGTCTCATGGAATAGAAACCCCTGGGGGTTCCACCTAAAGATGAAAGATGATAGGTAATAGTGTGGAACCCTGCCTTCCACTGCCATTGACAGTATGGAGTGTGGGTCTCATGGAATAGAAACCCCTTGGGTTCCACCTAAAGATGAAAGATGATAGGTAATAGTGTGGAACCCTGCGTTCCACTGCCATTGACAATATGGAGTGTGGGTCTCATGGAATAGAAAACCCTGGGGGTTTCCACCTAAAGATGAACGATGATAGGTAATAGTGTGGAACCCTGTGTTCCACTGCCATTCACAGTATGGAGTGTGGGTCTCATGGAATATAAACCATTAGGGGTTCCACCTAAAGATGAAAGATGATAGGTAATAGTGTGGAACCCTGCATTCCACTGCCATTGACAGTATGGGGTGTGGGTCTCATGGAATATAAACCCTTAGGGGTTCCACCTAAAGATGAAAGATGATAGGTAATAGTGTGGAACCCTGCGTTCCACTGCCATTGACAATATGGAGTGTGGGACTCATGGAATATAAACCCTTGGGGGTTCCACCTAAAGATGAACGATGATAGGTAATAGTGTGGAACCCTGCGTTCCACTGCCATTGACAGTATGGGGTGTGGGTCTCATGGAATAGAAACCCCTTGGGTTCCACCTAAAGATGAAAGATGATAGGTAATAGTGTGGAACCCTGCATTCCACTGCCATTGACAGTATGGAGTGTGGGTCTCATGGAATAGAAACCCTTGGGGTTTCCACCTAAAGATGAACAATGATAGGTAAAAGTGTGGAACCCTGCATTCCACTGCCATTGACAGTATGGAGTGTGGGTCTCATGGAATAGAAACCCTGGGGGTTTCCACCTAAAGATGAACGATGATAGGTAATAGTGTGGAACCCTGCAAAACACTGCCATTGACAGTATGGAGTGTGGGTCTCATGGAATCGAAACCCTGGGGGTTTCCACCTAAAGATGAACGATGATAGGTAATAGTGCGGAACCCTGTGTTCCACTGCCATTGACAGCATGGAGTGTGGGTCTCATGGAATATAAACCCCTGGGGGTTTCCACCTAAAGATGAAAGATGATAGGTAATAGTGTGGAACCCTGCATTCCACTGCCATTGACAGTATGGAGTGTGGGTCTCATGAAATAGAAACCCCTTGGGTTCCACCTAAAGATGAAAGATGATAGGTAATAGTGTGGAACCCTGTGTTCCACTGCCATTGACAGTATGGAGTGTGGGTCTCATGGAATAGAAACCCCTTGGTTTCCATCTAAAGATGAAAGATGATAGGTAATAGTGTGGAACCCTGCATTCCACTACCATTGACAGTATGGAGTGTGGGTCTCCTGGAATAGAAACCCCTGGGGGTTTCCACCTAAAGATGAACGATGATAGGTAATAGTGTGGAACCCTGTGTTCCACTGACATTGACAGTAAGGAGTGTGGGTCTCATGGAATATAAACCCTTAGGGGGTCCACCTAAAGATGAAAGATGATAGGTAATAGTGTGGAACCCTGCATTCCACTGCCATTGACAGTATGGAGTGTGGGTCTCATGGAATAGAAACCCCTGGGGGTTTCCACCAAAAGATGAAAGATGATAGGTAATAGTGTGGAACCCTGTGTTCCACTGACATTGACAGTATGGAGTGTGGGTCTCATGGAATAGAAACCCCTTGGGGTTTCCACCTAAAAATGAACGATGATAGGTAATAGTGTGGAACCCTGCGTTCCACTGCCATTGACAGTATGTAGTGTGGGTCTCATGGAATAGAAACCCCTTGGGTTCCACCTAAAGATGAAAGATGATAGGTAATAGTGTGGAACCCTGTGTTCCACTGACATTGACAGTATGGAGTGTGGGTCTCATGGAATAGAAACCCCTTCGGTTCCACCTAAAGATGAAAGATGATAGGTAATAGTGTGGAACCCTGCGTTCCACTGCCATTGACAGTATGGAGTGTGGGTCTCATGGAATATAAACCCTTAGGGGTTCCACCTAAAGATGAAAGATGATAGGTAATAGTGTGGAACACTGTGTTCCACTGCCATTGACAGTATGGAGTGTGGGTCTCATGGAATAGAAACCCTTGGGGTTTCCATCTAAAGATGAAAGATGATAGGTAATAGTGTGGAACCCTGTGTTCCACTGACATTGACAGTATGGAGTGTGGGTCTCATGGAATAGAAACCCTTGGGGTTTCCACCTAAAGATGAAAGATGATAGGTAATAGTGTGGAACCCTGTGTTCCACTGACATTGACAGTATGGAGTGTGGGTCTCATGGAATATAAACCCTTAGGGGTTCCACCTAAAGATGAAAGATGATAGGTAATAGTGTAGAACCCTGTGTTCCACTGCCATTGACAGTATGGAGTGTGGGTCTCATGGAATAGAAACCCCTTGGGTTCCACCTAAAGATGAAAGATGATAGGTAATAGTGTGGAACCCTGTGTTCCACTGACATTGACAGTATGGAGTGTGGGTCTCATGGAATAGAATCTCCTGGGGGTTTCCACCTAAAGATGAACGATGATAGGTAATAGTGTGGAACCCTGTGTTCCACTGACATTGACAGTATGGAGTGTGGGTCTCATGGAATAGAAACCCCTTGGGTTCCACCTAAAGATGAAAGATGATAGGTAATAGTGTGGAACACTGTGTTCCACTGCCATTGACAGTATGGAGTGTGGGTCTCATGGAATATAAGCCCTTAGGGCTTCCACCTAAAGATGAAAGATGATAGGTAATAGTGTGGAACCATGTGTTCCACTGACATTGACAGTATGGAGTGTGGGTCTCATGGAATAGAAACCCCTTGGGTTCCATCTAAAGATGAAAGATGATAGGTAATAGTGTGGAACCCTGTGTTCCACTGACATTGACGGTATGGAGTGTGGGTCTCATGGAATATAAACCCTTAGGGGTTCCACCTAAAGATGAAAGATGATAGGTAATAGTGTGGAACCCTGCGTTCCACTGCCATTGACAGTATGGAGTGTGGGTCTCATGGAATAGAAACCCCTTGGGGTCCACCCAAAGATGAAAGATGATAGGTAATAGTGTAGAACCCTGTGTTCCACTGCCATTGACAGTATGGAGTGTGGGTCTCATGGAATAGAAACCCCTTGGGTTCCACCTAAAGATGAAAGATGATAGGTAATAGTGTGGAACCCTGTGTTCCACTGACATTGACAGTATGGAGTGTGGGTCTCATGGAATAGAATCCCCTGGGGGTTTCCACCTAAAGATGAACGATGATAGGTAATAGTGTGGAACCCTGTGTTCCACTGACATTGACAGTATGGAGTGTGGTTCTCATGGAATAGAAACCCCTTCGGTTCCACCTAAAGATGAAAGATGATAGGTAATAGTGTGGAACCCTGTGTTCCACTGCCATTGACAGTATGGAGTGTGGGTCTCATGGAATATAAACCCTTAGGGGTTCCACCTAAAGATGAAAGATGATAGGTAATAGTGTGGAACCCTGTGTTCCACTGCCATTGACAGTATGGAGTGTGGGTCTCATGGAATAGAAACCCTTGGGGTTTCCACCTAAAGATGAAAGATGATAGGTAATAGCGTGGAACCCTGCATTCCACTGCAATTGACAGTATGGAGTGTGGGTCTCATGGAATATAAACCCTTAGGGGTTCCACCTAAAGATGAAAGATGATAGGTAATAGTGTGGAACCCTGTGTTCCACTGCCATTGACAGTATGGAGTGTGGGTCTCATGGAATAGAAACCCTTGGGGTTTCCACCTAAAGATGAAAGATGATAGGTAATAGTGTGGAACCCTGTGTTCCACTGACATTGACAGTATGGCGTGTGGGTCTCATGGAATAGAAACCCCTTGGGTTCCATCTAAAGATGAAAGATGATAGGTAATATAATAGTGTGGAACCCTGTGTTCCACTGACATTGACAGTATGGAGTGTGGGTCTCATGGAATAGAATCCCCTGGGGGTTTCCACCTAAAGATGAACGATGATAGGTAATAGTGTGGAACCCTGTGTTCCACTGACATTGACAGTATGGAGTGTGGGTCTCATGGAATAGAAACCCCTTCGGTTCCACCTAAAGATGAAGGATGATAGGTAATAGTGTGGAACCCTGTGTTCCACTGCCATTGACAGTATGGAGTGTGGGTCTCATGGAATAGAAACCCTTAGGGGTTCCACCTAAAGATGAAAGATGATAGGTAATAGTGTGGAACCCTGTGTTCCACTGCCATTGACAGTATGGCGTGTGGGTCTCATGGAATAGAAACCCCTTGGGTTCCATCTAAAGATGAAAGATGATAGGTAATAGTGTGGAACCCTGTGTTCCACTGACATTGACAGTATGGAGTGTGGGTCTCATGGAATAGAATCCCCTGGGGGTTTCCACCTAAAGATGAACGATGATAGGTAATAGTGTGGAAACCTGTGTTCCACTGACATTGACAGTATGGAGTGTGGGTCTCATGGAATAGAAACCCCTTCGGTTCCACCTAAAGATGAAAGATGATAGGTAATAGTGTGGAACCCTGTGTTCCACTGCCATTGACAGTATGGAGTGTGGGTCTCATGGAATAGAAACCCTTGGGGTTTCCACCTAAAGATGAAAGATGATAGGTAATAGCGTGGAACCCTGCATTCCACTGCAATTGACAGTATGGAGTGTGGGTCTCATGGAATATAAACCCTTAGGGGTTCCACCTAAAGATGAAAGATGATAGGTAATAGTGTGGAACCCTGTGTTCCACTGCCATTGACAGTATGGAGTGTGGGTCTCATGGAATAGAAACCCTTGGGGTTTCCACCTAAAGATGAAAGATGATAGGTAATAGTGTGGAACCCTGTGTTCCACTGACATTGACAGTATGGCGTGTGGGTCTCATGGAATAGAAACCCCTTGGGTTCCATCTAAAGATGAAAGATGATAGGTAATATAATAGTGTGGAACCCTGTGTTCCACTGACATTGACAGTATGGAGTGTGGGTCTCATGGAATAGAATCCCCTGGGGGTTTCCACCTAAAGATGAACGATGATAGGTAATAGTGTGGAACCCTGTGTTCCACTGACATTGACAGTATGGAGTGTGGGTCTCATGGAATAGAAACCCCTTCGGTTCCACCTAAAGATGAAGGATGATAGGTAATAGTGTGGAACCCTGTGTTCCACTGCCATTGACAGTATGGAGTGTGGGTCTCATGGAATATAAACCCTTAGGGGTTCCACCTAAAGATGAAAGATGATAGGTAATAGTGTGGAACCCTGTGTTCCACTGCCATTGACAGTATGGAGTGTGGGTCTCATGGAATAGAAACCCTTGGGGTTTCCACCTAAAGATGAAAGATGATAGGTAATAGTGTGGAACCCTGTGTTCCACTGACATTGACAGTATGGCGTGTGGGTCTCATGGAATAGAAACCCCTTGGGTTCCATCTAAAGATGAAAGATGATAGGTAATAGTGTGGAACCCTGTGTTCCACTGACATTGACAGTATGGAGTGTGGGTCTCATGGAATAGAATCCCCTGGGGGTTTCCACCTAAAGATGAACGATGATAGGTAATAGTGTGGAAACCTGTGTTCCACTGACATTGACAGTATGGAGTGTGGGTCTCATGGAATAGAAACCCCTTCGGTTCCACCTAAAGATGAAAGATGATAGGTAATAGTGTGGAACCCTGTGTTCCACTGCCATTGACAGTATGGAGTGTGGGTCTCATTGAATATAAACCCTTAGGGGTTCCACCTAAAGATGAAAGATGATAGGTAATAGTGTGGAACCCTGTGTTCCACTGCCATTGACAGTATGGAGTGTGGGTCTCATGGAATAGAAACCCTTGGGGTTTCCACCTAAAGATGAAAGATGATAGGTAATAGTGTGGAACCCTGTGTTCCACTGCCATTGACAGTATGGCGTGTGGGTCTCATGGAATAGAAACCCCTTGGGTTCCATCTAAAGATGAAAGATGATAGGTAATAGTGTGGAACCCTGTGTTCCACTGACATTGACAGTATGGAGTGTGGGTCTCATGGAATATAAACCCTTAGGGGTTCCACCTAAAGATGAAAGATGATAGGAAATAGTGTGGAACCCTGCGTTCCACTGCCATTGACAGTATGGAGTGTGGGTCTCATGGAATAGAAACCCCTTGGGTTCCACCTAAAGATGAACGATGATAGGTAATAGTGTGGAACCCTGTGTTCCACTGACATTGACAGTATGGAGTGTGGGTCTCATGGAATAGAAACCCCTTGGGTTCCACCTAAAGATGAACGATGATAGGTAATAGTGTGGAACCCTGTGTTCCACTGACATTGACAGTATGGAGTGTGGGTCTCATGGAATAGAAACCCCTGGGGGTTTCCTCCTAAAGATGAAAGATGATAGGTAATAGTGTGGAACCCTGCAATCCACTGCCATTGACAGTATGGAGTGTGGGTCTCATGGAATAGAAACCCCTGGGGGTTTCCACCTGAAGATGAAAGATGATAGGTAATAGTGTGGAACCCTGCTTTCCACTGCCATTGACAGTATGGAGTGTGGGTCTCATGGAATAGAAACCCCTGGGGGTTTCCACCTAAAGATGAAAGATGATAGGTAATAGTGTGGAACCCTGTGTTCCACTGCCATTGACAGTATGGAGTGTGGGTCTCATGGAATAGAAACCCCTTGGGTTCCATCTAAAGATGAAAGATGATAGGTAATAGTGTGGAACCCTGCGTTCCACTGCCATTGGCAGTATGGGGTGTGGGTCTCATGGAATATAAACCCTTAGGGCTTCCACCTAAAGATGAACGATGATAGGTAATAGTGTGGAACCCTGTGTTCCACTGCCATTGACAGTATGGAGTGTGGGTCTCATGGAATAGAAACCCCTTCGGTTCCACCTAAAGATGAACGATGATAGGTAATAGTGTGGAACCCTGCGTTCCACTGCCATTGACAGTATGGAGTGTGGGTCTCATGGAATAGAAACCCCTTGGGTTCCACCTAAAGATGAAAGATGATAGGTAATAGTGTGGAACCCTGCGTTCCACTGCCATTGACAGTATGGAGTGTGGGTCTCATGGAATAGAAACCCCTTGGGTTCCACCTAAAGATGAAAGATGATAGGTAATAGTGTGGAACCCTGCGTTCCACTGCCATTGACAGTATGGAGTGTGGGTCTCATGGAATATAAACCCTTAGGGGTTCCACCTAAAGATGAAAGATGATAGGTAATAGTGTGGAACCCTGCGTTCCACTGCCATTGACAGTATGGAGTGTGGGTCTCATGGAATAGAAACCCCTTGGGTTCCACCTAAAGATGAAAGATGATAGGTAATAGTGTGGAACCCTGCGTTCCACTGCCATTGACAGTATGGAGTGTGGGTCTCATGGAATAGAAACCTCTGGGGGTTTCCACCTAAAGATGAAAGATGATAGGTAATAGTGTGGAACCCTGCAATCCACTGCCATTGACAGTATGGAGTGTGGGTCTCATGGAATAGAAACCCCTGGGGGTTTCCCCTTAAAGATGAAAGATGATAGGTAATAGTGTGGAACCCTGCAATCCACTGCCATTGACAGTATGGAGTGTGGGTCTCATGGAATAGAAACCCCTGGGGGTTTCCACCTAAAGATGAAAGATGATAGGTAATAGTGTGGAACCCTGCAATCCACTGCCATTGACAGTATGGAGTGTGGGTCTCATGGAATAGAAACCCCTTGGGTTCCATCTAAAGATGAAAGATGATAGGTAATAGTGTGGAACCCTGCAATCCACTGCCATTGACAGTATGGAGTGTGGGTCTCATGGAATAGAAACCCCTTGGGTTCCACTTAAAGATGAACGCTGATAGGTAATAGTGTGGAACCCTGTGTTTCACTGCCATTGACAGTATGGGGTGTGGGTCTCATGGAATATAAGCCCTTAGGGCTTCCACCTAAAGATGAAAGATGATAGGTAATAGTGTGGAACCCTGTGTTCCACTGACATTGACAGTATGGAGTGTGGGTCTCATGGAATAGAAACCCCTTGGGTTCCACCTAAAGATGAAAGATGATAGGTAATAGTGTGGAACCCTGCGTTCCACTGCCATTGACAGCATGGAGTGTGGGTCTCATGGAATAGAAACCCCTTGGGTTCCACCTAAAGATGAAAGATGATAGGTAATAGTGTGGAACCCTGCGTTCCACTGCCATTGACAGTATGGAGTGTGGGTCTCATGGAATATAAGCCATTAGGGGTTCCACCTAAAGATGAAAGATGATAGGTAATAGTGTGGAACCCTGCATTCCACTGCCATTGACAGTATGGAGTGTGGGTCTCATGGAATATAAACCCTTAGGGGTTCCACCTAAAGATGAACGCTGATAGGTAATAGTGTGGAACCCTGTGTTTCACTGCCATTGACAGTATGGGGTGTGGGTCTCATGGAATATAAGCCCTTAGGGCTTCCACCTAAAGATGAAAGATGATAGGTAATATTGTGGAACCCTGTGTTCCACTGACATTGACAGTATGGAGTGTGGGTCTCATGGAATAGAAACCCCTGGGGGTTCCACCTAAAGATGACAGATGATAGGTAATAGTGTGGAACCCTGCGTTCCACTGCCATTGACAGCATGGAGTGTGGGTCTCATGGAATAGAAACCCCTTGGGTTCCACCTAAAGATGAAAGATGATAGGTAATAGTGTGGAACCCTGCGTTCCACTGCCATTGACAGTATGGAGTGTGGGTCTCATGGAATAGAAACCCCTTGGGTTCCACCTATAGATTAGAGATGATAGGTAATAGTGTGGAACCCTGTGTTCCACTGCCATTGACAGTATGGAGTGTGGGTCTCATGGAATAGAAACCCCTTGGGTTCTACCTAAAGATGAAAGATGATAGGTAATAGTGTGGAACCCTGTGTTCCACTGACATTGACAGTATGGAGTGTGGGTCTCATGGAATAGAAACCCCTGGGGGTTCCACCTAAAGATGAAAGATGATAGGTAATAGTGTGGAACCCTGCCTTCCACTGCCATTGACAGTATGGAGTGTGGGTCTCATGGAATAGAAACCCCTTGGGTTCCACCTAAAGATGAAAGATGATAGGTAATAGTGTGGAACCCTGCGTTCCACTGCCATTGACAGTATGGAGTGTGGGTCTCATGGAATAGAAAACCCTGGGGGTTTCCACCTAAAGATGAACGATGATAGGTAATAGTGTGGAACCCTGTGTTCCACTGCCATTCACAGTATGGAGTGTGGGTCTCATGGAATATAAACCATTAGGGGTTCCACCTAAAGATGAAAGATGATAGGTATAGTGTGGAACCCTGCATTCCACTGCCATTGACAGTATGGGGTCTGGGTCTCATGGAATATAAACCCTTAGGGGTTCCACCTAAAGAGGAAAGATGATAGGTAATAGTGTGGAACCCTGCGTTCCACTGCCATTGACAGTATGGAGTGTGGGACTCATGGAATATAAACCCTTGGGGGTTCCACCTAAAGATGAAAGATGATAGGTAATAGTGTGGAACCCTGCATTCCACTGCCATTGACAGTATGGAGTGTGGGTCTCATGGAATATAAACCCTTAGGGGTTCCACCTAAAGATGAACGCTGATAGGTAATAGTGTGGAACCCTGTGTTTCACTGCCATTGACAGTATGGGGTGTGGGTCTCATGGAATATAAGCCCTTAGGGCTTCCACCTAAAGATGAAAGATGATAGGTAATATTGTGGAACCCTGTGTTCCACTGACATTGACAGTATGGAGTGTGGGTCTCATGGAATAGAAACCCCTGGGGGTTCCACCTAAAGATGACAGATGATAGGTAATAGTGTGGAACCCTGCGTTCCACTGCCATTGACAGCATGGAGTGTGGGTCTCATGGAATAGAAACCCCTTGGGTTCCACCTAAAGATGAAAGATGATAGGTAATAGTGTGGAACCCTGCGTTCCACTGCCATTGACAGTATGGAGTGTGGGTCTCATGGAATAGAAACCCCTTGGGTTCCACCTATAGATTAGAGATGATAGGTAATAGTGTGGAACCCTGTGTTCCACTGCCATTGACAGTATGGAGTGTGGGTCTCATGGAATAGAAACCCCTTGGGTTCTACCTAAAGATGAAAGATGATAGGTAATAGTGTGGAACCCTGTGTTCCACTGACATTGACAGTATGGAGTGTGGGTCTCATGGAATAGAAACCCCTGGGGGTTCCACCTAAAGATGAAAGATGATAGGTAATAGTGTGGAACCCTGCCTTCCACTGCCATTGACAGTATGGAGTGTGGGTCTCATGGAATAGAAACCCCTTGGGTTCCACCTAAAGATGAAAGATGATAGGTAATAGTGTGGAACCCTGCGTTCCACTGCCATTGACAGTATGGAGTGTGGGTCTCATGGAATAGAAAACCCTGGGGGTTTCCACCTAAAGATGAACGATGATAGGTAATAGTGTGGAACCCTGTGTTCCACTGCCATTCACAGTATGGAGTGTGGGTCTCATGGAATATAAACCATTAGGGGTTCCACCTAAAGATGAAAGATGATAGGTAATAGTGTGGAACCCTGCATTCCACTGCCATTGACAGTATGGGGTCTGGGTCTCATGGAATATAAACCCTTAGGGGTTCCACCTAAAGATGAAAGATGATAGGTAATAGTGTGGAACCCTGCGTTCCACTGCCATTGACAGTATGGAGTGTGGGACTCATGGAATATAAACCCTTGGGGGTTCCACCTAAAGATGAACGATGATAGGTAATAGTGTGGAACCCTGCGTTCCACTGCCATTGACAGTATGGGGTGTGGGTCTCATGGAATAGAAACCCCTTGGGTTCCACCTAAAGATGAAAGATGATAGGTAATAGTGTGGAACCCTGCATTCCACTGCCATTGACAGTATGGAGTGTGGGTCTCATGGAATAGAAACCCTTGGGGTTTCCACCTAAAGATGAACAATGATAGGTAATAGTGTGGAACCCTGCATTCCACTGCCATTGACAGTATGGAGTGTGGGTCTCATGGAATAGAAACCCTGGGGGTTTCCACCTAAAGATGAACGATGATAGGTAATAGTGTGGAACCCTGCAATCCACTGCCATTGACAGTATGGAGTGTGGGTCTCATGGAATCGAAACCCTGGGGGTTTCCACCTAAAGATGAACGATGATAGGTAATAGTGCGGAACCCTGTGTTCCACTGCCATTGACAGCATGGAGTGTGGGTCTCATGGAATATAAACCCCTGGGGGTTTCCACCTAAAGATGAAAGATGATAGGTAATAGTGTGGAACCCTGTATTCCACTGCCATTGACAGTATGGAGTGTGGGTCTCATGGAATAGAAACCCCTTGGGTTCCACCTAAAGATGAAAGATGATAGGTAATAGTGTGGAACCCTGTGTTCCACTGCCATTGACAGTATGGAGTGTGGGTCTCATGGAATAGAAACCCCTTGGTTTCCATCTAAAGATGAAAGATGATAGGTAATAGTGTGGAACCCTGCATTCCACTACCATTGACAGTATGGAGTGTGGGTCTCCTGGAATAGAAACCCCTGGGGGGTTCCACCTAAAGAGGAACGATGATAGGTAATAGTGTGGAACCCTGTGTTCCACTGACATTGACAGTAAGGAGTGTGGGTCTCATGGAATATAAACCCTTAGGGGGTCCACCTAAAGATGAAAGATGATAGGTAATAGTGTGGAACCCTGCATTCCACTGCCATTGACAGTATGGAGTGTGGGTCTCATGGAATAGAAACCCCTGGGGGTTTCCACCAAAAGATGAAAGATGATAGGTAATAGTGTGGAACCCTGTGTTCCACTGACATTGACAGTATGGAGTGTGGGTCTCATGGAATAGAGACCCCTGGGGGTTTCCACCTAAAGATGAACGATGATAGGTAATAGTGTGGAACCCTGCGTTCCACTGCCATTGACAGTATGTAGTGTGGGTCTCATGGAATAGAAACCCCTTGGGTTCCACCTAAAGATGAAAGATGATAGGTAATAGTGTGGAACCCTGTGTTCCACTGACATTGACAGTATGGAGTGTGGGTCTCATGGAATAGAAACCCCTTCGGTTCCACCTAAAGGTGAAAGATGATAGGTAATAGTGTGGAACCCTGCGTTCCACTGCCATTGACAGTATGGAGTGTGGGTCTCATGGAATATAAACCCTTAGGGGTTCCACCTAAAGATGAAAGATGATAGGTAATAGTGTGGAACACTGTGTTCCACTGCCATTGACAGTATGGAGTGTGGGTCTCATGGAATAGAAACCCTTGGGGTTTCCACCTAAAGATGAAAGATGATAGGTAATAGTGTGGAACCCTGTGTTCCACTGACATTGACAGTATGGAGTGTGGGTCTCATGGAATAGAAACCCTTGGGGTTTCCACCTAAAGATGAAAGATGATAGGTAATAGTGTGGAACCCTGTGTTCCACTGACATTGACAGTATGGAGTGTGGGTCTCATGGAATATAAACCCTTAGGGGTTCCACCTAAAGATGAAAGATGATAGGTAATAGTGTAGAACCCTGTGTTCCACTGCCATTGACAGTATGGAGTGTGGGTCTCATGGAATAGAAACCCCTTGGGTTCCACCTAAAGATGAAAGATGATAGGTAATAGTGTGGAACCCTGTGTTCCACTGACATTGACAGTATGGAGTGTGGGTCTCATGGAATAGAATCTCCTGGGGGTTTCCACCTAAAGATGAACGATGATAGGTAATAGTGTGGAACCCTGTGTTCCACTGACATTGACAGTATGGAGTGTGGGTCTCATGGAATAGAAACCCCTTGGGTTCCACCTAAAGATGAAAGATGATAGGTAATAGTGTGGAACGCTGTGTTCCACTGCCATTGACAGTATGGAGTGTGGGTCTCATGGAATATAAGCCCTTAGGGCTTCCACCTAAAGATGAAAGATGATAGGTAATAGTGTGGAACCATGTGTTCCACTGACATTGACAGTATGGAGTGTGGGTCTCATGGAATAGAAACCCCTTGGGTTCCATCTAAAGATGAAAGATGATAGGTAATAGTGTGGAACCCTGCGTTCCACTGCCATTGACAGTATGGAGTGTGGGTCTCATGGAATAGAAACCCCTTGGGGTCCACCCAAAGATGAAAGATGATAGGTAATAGTGTAGAACCCTGTGTTCCACTGCCATTGACAGTATGGAGTGTGGGTCTCATGGAATAGAAACCCCTTGGGTTCCACCTAAAGATGAAAGATGATAGGTAATAGTGTGGAACCCTGTGTTCCACTGACATTGACAGTATGGAGTGTGGGTCTCATGGAATAGAATCCCCTGGGGGTTTCCACCTAAAGATGAACGATGATAGGTAATAGTGTGGAACCCTGTGTTCCACTGACATTGACAGTATGGCGTGTGGTTCTCATGGAATAGAAACCCCTTCGGTTCCACCTAAAGATGAAAGATGATAGGTAATAGTGTGGAACCCTGTGTTCCACTGCCATTGACAGTATGGAGTGTGGGTCTCATGGAATATAAACCCTTAGGGGTTCCACCTAAAGATGACAGATGATAGGTAATAGTGTGGAACCCTGTGTTCCACTGCCATTGACAGTATGGAGTGTGGGTCTCATGGAATAGAAACCCTTGGGGTTTCCACCTAAAGATGAAAGATGATAGGTAATAGCGTGGAACCCTGCATTCCACTGCAATTGACAGTATGGAGTGTGGGTCTCATGGAATATAAACCCTTAGGGGTTCCACCTAAAGATGAAAGATGATAGGTAATAGTGTGGAACCCTGTGTTCCACTGCCATTGACAGTATGGAGTGTGGGTCTCATGGAATAGAAACCCTTGGGGTTTCCACCTAAAGATGAAAGATGATAGGTAATAGTGTGGAACCATGTGTTCCACTGACATTGACAGTATGGAGTGTGGGTCTCATGGAATAGAAACCCCTTGGGTTCCATCTAAAGATGAAAGATGATAGGTAATAGTGTGGAACCCTGTGTTCCACTGACATTGACAGTATGGAGTGTGGGTCTCATGGAATATAAACCCTTAGGGGTTCCACCTAAAGATGAAAGATGATAGGTAATAGTGTGGAACCCTGCGTTCCACTGCCATTGACAGTATGGAGTGTGGGTCTCATGGAATAGAAACCCCTTGGGGTCCACCCAAAGATGAAAGATGATAGGTAATAGTGTAGAACCCTGTGTTCCACTGCCATTGACAGTATGGAGTGTGGGTCTCATGGAATAGAAACCCCTTGGGTTCCACCTAAAGATGAAAGATGATAGGTAATAGTGTGGAACCCTGTGTTCCACTGACATTGACAGTATGGAGTGTGGGTCTCATGGAATAGAATCCCCTGGGGGTTTCCACCTAAAGATGAACGATGATAGGTAATAGTGTGGAACCCTGTGTTCCACTGACATTGACAGTATGGAGTGTGGTTCTCATGGAATAGAAACCCCTTCGGTTCCACCTAAAGATGAAAGATGATAGGTAATAGTGTGGAACCCTGTGTTCCACTGCCATTGACAGTATGGAGTGTGGGTCTCATGGAATATAAACCCTTAGGGGTTCCACCTAAAGATGACAGATGATAGGTAATAGTGTGGAACCCTGTGTTCCACTGCCATTGACAGTATGGAGTGTGGGTCTCATGGAATAGAAACCCTTGGGGTTTCCACCTAAAGATGAAAGATGATAGGTAATAGCGTGGAACCCTGCATTCCACTGCAATTGACAGTATGGAGTGTGGGTCTCATGGAATATAAACCCTTAGGGGTTCCACCTAAAGATGAAAGATGATAGGTAATAGTGTGGAACCCTGTGTTCCACTGCCATTGACAGTATGGAGTGTGGGTCTCATGGAATAGAAACCCTTGGGGTTTCCACCTAAAGATGAAAGATGATAGGTAATAGTGTGGAACCCTGTGTTCCACTGACATTGACAGTATGGAGTGTGGGTCTCATGGAATAGAAACCCCTTGGGTTCCACCTAAAGATGAAAGATGATAGGTAATAGTGTGGAACACTGTGTTCCACTGCCATTGACAGTATGGAGTGTGGGTCTCATGGAATATAAGCCCTTAGGGCTTCCACCTAAAGATGAAAGATGATAGGTAATAGTGTGGAACCATGTGTTCCACTGACATTGACAGTATGGAGTGTGGGTCTCATGGAATAGAAACCCCTTGGGTTCCATCTAAAGATGAAAGATGATAGGTAATAGTGTGGAACCCTGTGTTCCACTGACATTGACAGTATGGAGTGTGGGTCTCATGGAATATAAACCCTTAGGGGTTCCACCTAAAGATGAAAGATGATAGGTAATAGTGTGGAACCCTGCGTTCCACTGCCATTGACAGTATGGAGTGTGGGTCTCATGGAATAGAAACCCCTTGGGGTCCACCCAAAGATGAAAGATGATAGGTAATAGTGTAGAACCCTGTGTTCCACTGCCATTGACAGTATGGAGTGTGGGTCTCATGGAATAGAAACCCCTTGGGTTCCACCTAAAGATGAAAGATGATAGGTAATAGTGTGGAACCCTGTGTTCCACTGACATTGACAGTATGGAGTGTTGGTCTCATGGAATAGAATCCCCTGGGGGTTTCCACCTAAAGATGAACGATGATAGGTAATAGTGTGGAACCCTGTGTTCCACTGACATTGACAGTATGGAGTGTGGTTCTCATGGAATAGAAACCCCTTCGGTTCCACCTAAAGATGAAAGATGATAGGTAATAGTGTGGAACCCTGTGTTCCACTGCCATTGACAGTATGGAGTGTGGGTCTCATGGAATATAAACCCTTAGGAGTTCCACCTAAAGATGACAGATGATAGGTAATAGTGTGGAACCCTGTGTTCCACTGCCATTGACAGTATGGAGTGTGGGTCTCATGGAATAGAAACCCTTGGGGTTTCCACCTAAAGATGAAAGATGATAGGTAATAGCGTGGAACCCTGCATTCCACTGCAATTGACAGTATGGAGTGTGGGTCTCATGGAATATAAACCCTTAGGGGTTCCACCTAAAGATGAAAGATGATAGGTAATAGTGTGGAACCCTGTGTTCCACTGCCATTGACAGTATGGAGTGTGGGTCTCATGGAATAGAAACCCTTGGGGTTTCCACCTAAAGATGAAAGATGATAGGTAATAGTGTGGAACCCTGTGTTCCACCGACATTGACAGTATGGAGTGTGGGTCTCATGGAATAGAATCTCCTGGGGGTTTCCACCTAAAGATGAACGATGATAGGTAATAGTGTGGAACCCTGTGTTCCACTGACATTGACAGTATGGAGTGTGGGTCTCATGGAATAGAAACCCCTTGGGTTCCACCTAAAGATGAAAGATGATAGGTAATAGTGTGGAACACTGTGTTCCACTGCTATTGACAGTATGGAGTGTGGGTCTCATGGAATATAAGCCCTTAGAGCTTCCACCTAAAGATGAAAGATGATAGGTAATAGTGTGGAACCATGTGTTCCACTGACATTGACAGTATGGAGTGTGGGTCTCATGGAATAGAAACCCCTTGGGTTCCATCTAAAGATGAAAGATGATAGGTAATAGTGTGGAACCCTGGTTTCCACTGACATTGACAGTATGGAGTGTGGGTCTCATGGAATATAAACCCTTAGGGGTTCCACCTAAAGATGAAAGATGATAGGTAATAGTGTGGAACCCTGCGTTCCATTGCCATTGACAGTATGGAGTGTGGGTCTCATGGAATAGAAACCCCTTGGGGTCCACCCAAAGATGAAAGATGATAGGTAATAGTGTAGAACCCTGTGTTCCACTGCCATTGACAGTATGGAGTGTGGGTCTCATGGAATAGAAACCCCTTGGGTTCCACCTAAAGATGAAAGATGATAGGTAATAGTGTGGAACCCTGTGTTCCACTGACATTGACAGTATGGAGTGTGGGTCTCATGGAATAGAATCCCCTGGGGGTTTCCACCTAAAGATGAACGATGATAGGTAATAGTGTGGAACACTGTGTTCCACTGCCATTGACAGTATGGAGTGTGGGTCTCATGGAATATAAGCCCTTAGGGCTTCCACCTAAAGATGAAAGATGATAGGTAATAGTGTGGAACCATGTGTTCCACTGACATTGACAGTATGGAGTGTGGGTCTCATGGAATAGAAACCCCTTGGGTTCCATCTAAAGATGAAAGATGATAGGTAATAGTGTGGAACCCTGTGTTCCACTGACATTGACAGTATGGAGTGTGGGTCTCATGGAATATAAACCCTTAGGGGTTCCACCTAAAGATGAAAGATGATAGGTAATAGTGTGGAACCCTGCGTTCCACTGCCATTGACAGTATGGAGTGTGGGTCTCATGGAATAGAAACCCCTTGGGGTCCACCCAAAGATGAAAGATGATAGGTAATAGTGTAGAACCCTGTGTTCCACTGCCATTGACAGTATGGAGTGTGGGTCTCATGGAATAGAAACCCCTTGGGTTCCACCTAAAGATGAAAGATGATAGGTAATAGTGTGGAACCCTGTGTTCCACTGACATTGACAGTATGGAGTGTTGGTCTCATGGAATAGAATCCCCTGGGGGTTTCCACCTAAAGATGAACGATGATAGGTAATAGTGTGGAACCCTGTGTTCCACTGACATTGACAGTATGGAGTGTGGTTCTCATGGAATAGAAACCCCTTCGGTTCCACCTAAAGATGAAAGATGATAGGTAATAGTGTGGAACCCTGTGTTCCACTGCCATTGACAGTATGGAGTGTGGGTCTCATGGAATATAAACCCTTAGGAGTTCCACCTAAAGATGACAGATGATAGGTAATAGTGTGGAACCATGTGTTCCACTGCCATTGACAGTATGGAGTGTGGGTCTCATGGAATAGAAACCCTTGGGGTTTCCACCTAAAGATGAAAGATGATAGGTAATAGCGTGGAACCCTGCATTCCACTGCAATTGACAGTATGGAGTGTGGGTCTCATGGAATATAAACCCTTAGGGGTTCCACCTAAAGATGAAAGATGATAGGTAATAGTGTGGAACCCTGTGTTCCACTGCCATTGACAGTATGGAGTGTGGGTCTCATGGAATAGAAACCCTTGGGGTTTCCACCTAAAGATGAAAGATGATAGGTAATAGTGTGGAACCCTGTGTTCCACTGACATTGACAGTATGGAGTGTGGGTCTCATGGAATAGAATCTCCTGGGGGTTTCCACCTAAAGATGAACGATGATAGGTAATAGTGTGGAACCCTGTGTTCCACTGACATTGACAGTATGGAGTGTGGGTCTCATGGAATAGAAACCCCTTGGGTTCCACCTAAAGATGAAAGATGATAGGTAATAGTGTGGAACACTGTGTTCCACTGCCATTGACAGTATGGAGTGTGGGTCTCATGGAATATAAGCCCTTAGAGCTTCCACCTAAAGATGAAAGATGATAGGTAATAGTGTGGAACCATGTGTTCCACTGACATTGACAGTATGGAGTGTGGGTCTCATGGAATAGAAACCCCTTGGGTTCCATCTAAAGATGAAAGATGATAGGTAATAGTGTGGAACCCTGGTTTCCACTGACATTGACAGTATGGAGTGTGGGTCTCATGGAATATAAACCCTTAGGGGTTCCACCTAAAGATGAAAGATGATAGGTAATAGTGTGGAACCCTGCGTTCCACTGCCATTGACAGTATGGAGTGTGGGTCTCATGGAATAGAAACCCCTTGGGGTCCACCCAAAGATGAAAGATGATAGGTAATAGTGTAGAACCCTGTGTTCCACTGCCATTGACAGTATGGAGTGTGGGTCTCATGGAATAGAAACCCCTTGGGTTCCACCTAAAGATGAAAGATGATAGGTAATAGTGTGGAACCCTGTGTTCCACTGACATTGACAGTATGGAGTGTGGGTCTCATGGAATAGAATCCCCTGGGGGTTTCCACCTAAAGATGAACGATGATAGGTAATAGTGTGGAACCCTGTGTTTCACTGACATTGACAGTATGGAGTGTGGTTCTCATGGAATAGAAACCCCTTCGGTTCCACCTAAAGATGAAAGATGATAGGTAATAGTGTGGAACCCTGTGTTCCACTGCCATTGACAGTATGGAGTGTGGGTCTCATGGAATATAAACCCTTAGGGGTTCCACCTAAAGATGACAGATGATAGGTAATAGTGTGGAACCCTGTGTTCCACTGCCATTGACAGTATGGAGTGTGGGTCTCATGGAATAGAAACCCTTGGGGTTTCCACCTAAAGATGAAAGATGATAGGTAATAGCGTGGAACCCTGCATTCCACTGCAATTGACAGTATGGAGTGTGGGTCTCATGGAATATAAACCCTTAGGGGTTCCACCTAAAGATGAAAGATGATAGGTAATAGCGTGGAACCCTGTGTTCCACTGCCATTGACAGTATGGAGTGTGGGTCTCATGGAATAGAAACCCTTGGGGTTTCCACCTAAAGATGAAAGATGATAGGTAATAGTGTGGAACCCTGTGTTCCACTGACATTGACAGTATGGCGTGTGGGTCTCATGGAATAGAAACCCCTTGGGTTCCACCTAAAGATGAAAGATGATAGGTAATAGTGTGGAACCCTGTGTTCCACTGCCATTGACAGTATGGAGTGTGGGTCTCATGGAATAGAAACCCTTGGGGTTTCCACCTAAAGATGAAAGATGATAGGTAATAGTGTGGAACCCTGCGTTCCACTGCCATTGACAGCATGGAGTGTGGGTCTCATGGAATAGAAACCCCTTGGGTTCCACCTAAAGATGAAAGATGAGAGGTAATAGTGTGGAACCCTGCGTTCCACTGCCATTGACAGTATGGAGTGTGGGTCTCATGGAATAGAAACCCCTTGGGTTCCACCTATAGATTAGAGATGATAGGTAATAGTGTGGAACCCTGTGTTCCACTGCCATTGACAGTATGGAGTGTGGGTCTCATGGAATAGAAACCCCTTGGGTTCTACCTAAAGATGAAAGATGATAGGTAATAGTGTGGAACCCTGTGTTCCACTGACATTGACAGTATGGAGTGTGGGTCTCATGGAATAGAAACCCCTGGGGGTTCCACCTAAAGATGAAAGATGATAGGTAATAGTGTGGAACCCTGCCTTCCACTGCCATTGACAGTATGGAGTGTGGGTCTCATGGAATAGAAACCCCTTGGGTTCCACCTAAAGATGAAAGATGATAGGTAATAGTGTGGAACCCTGCGTTCCACTGCCATTGACAGTATGGAGTGTGGGTCTCATGGAATAGAAAACCCTGGGGGTTTCCACCTAAAGATGAACGATGATAGGTAATAGTGTGGAACCCTGTGTTCCACTGCCATTCACAGTATGGAGTGTGGGTCTCATGGAATATAAACCATTAGGGGTTCCACCTAAAGATGAAAGATGATAGGTAATAGTGTGGAACCCTGCATTCCACTGCCATTGACAGTATGGGGTCTGGGTCTCATGGAATATAAACCCTTAGGGGTTCCACCTAAAGATGAAAGATGATAGGTAATAGTGTGGAACCCTGCGTTCCACTGCCATTGACAGTATGGAGTGTGGGACTCATGGAATATAAACCCTTGGGGGTTCCACCTAAAGATGAACGATGATAGGTAATAGTGTGGAACCCTGCGTTCCACTGCCATTGACAGTATGGGGTGTGGGTCTCATGGAATAGAAACCCCTTGGGTTCCACCTAAAGATGAAAGATGATAGGTAATAGTGTGGAACCCTGCATTCCACTGCCATTGACAGTATGGAGTGTGGGTCTCATGGAATAGAAACCCTTGGGGTTTCCACCTAAAGATGAACAATGATAGGTAATAGTGTGGAACCCTGCATTCCACTGCCATTGACAGTATGGAGTGTGGGTCTCATGGAATAGAAACCCTGGGGGTTTCCACCTAAAGATGAACGATGATAGGTAATAGTGTGGAACCCTGCAATCCACTGCCATTGACAGTATGGAGTGTGGGTCTCATGGAATCGAAACCCTGGGGGTTTCCACCTAAAGATGAACGATGATAGGTAATAGTGCGGAACCCTGTGTTCCACTGCCATTGACAGCATGGAGTGTGGGTCTCATGGAATATAAACCCCTGGGGGTTTCCACCTAAAGATGAAAGATGATAGGTAATAGTGTGGAACCCTGTATTCCACTGCCATTGACAGTATGGAGTGTGGGTCTCATGGAATAGAAACCCCTTGGGTTCCACCTAAAGATGAAAGATGATAGGTAATAGTGTGGAACCCTGTGTTCCACTGCCATTGACAGTATGGAGTGTGGGTCTCATGGAATAGAAACCCCTTGGTTTCCATCTAAAGATGAAAGATGATAGGTAATAGTGTGGAACCCTGCATTCCACTACCATTGACAGTATGGAGTGTGGGTCTCCTGGAATAGAAACCCCTGGGGGTTTCCACCTAAAGAGGAACGATGATAGGTAATAGTGTGGAACCCTGTGTTCCACTGACATTGACAGTAAGGAGTGTGGGTCTCATGGAATATAAACCCTTAGGGGGTCCACCTAAAGATGAAAGATGATAGGTAATAGTGTGGAACCCTGCATTCCACTGCCATTGACAGTATGGAGTGGGGGTCTCATGGAATAGAAACCCCTGGGGGTTTCCACCAAAAGATGAAAGATGATAGGTAATAGTGTGGAACCCTGTGTTCCACTGACATTGACAGTATGGAGTGTGGGTCTCATGGAATAGAAACCCCTGGGGGTTTCCACCTAAAGATGAACGATGATAGGTAATAGTGTGGAACCCTGCGTTCCACTGCCATTGACAGTATGTAGTGTGGGTCTCATGGAATAGAAACCCCTTGGGTTCCACCTAAAGATGAAAGATGATAGGTAATAGTGTGGAACCCTGTGTTCCACTGACATTGACAGTATGGAGTGTGGGTCTCATGGAATAGAAACCCCTTCGGTTCCACCTAAAGGTGAAAGATGATAGGTAATAGTGTGGAACCCTGCGTTCCACTGCCATTGACAGTATGGAGTGTGGGTCTCATGGAATATAAACCCTTAGGGGTTCCACCTAAAGATGAAAGATGATAGGTAATAGTGTGGAACACTGTGTTTCACTGCCATTGACAGTATGGAGTGTGGGTCTCATGGAATAGAAACCCTTGGGGTTTCCACCTAAAGATGAAAGATGATAGGTAATAGTGTGGAACCCTGTGTTCCACTGACATTGACAGTATGGAGTGTGGGTCTCATGGAATAGAAACCCTTGGGGTTTCCACCTAAAGATGAAAGATGATAGGTAATAGTGTGGAACCCTGTGTTCCACTGACATTGACAGTATGGAGTGTGGGTCTCATGGAATATAAACCCTTAGGGGTTCCACCTAAAGATGAAAGATGATAGGTAATAGTGTAGAACCCTGTGTTCCACTGCCATTGACAGTATGGAGTGTGGGTCTCATGGAATAGAAACCCCTTGGGTTCCACCTAAAGATGAAAGATGATAGGTAATAGTGTGGAACCCTGTGTTCCACTGACATTGACAGTATGGAGTGTGGGTCTCATGGAATAGAATCTCCTGGGGGTTTCCACCTAAAGATGAACGATGATAGGTAATAGTGTGGAACCCTGTGTTCCACTGACATTGACAGTATGGAGTGTGGGTCTCATGGAATAGAAACCCCTTGGGTTCCACCTAAAGATGAAAGATGATAGGTAATAGTGTGGAACACTGTGTTCCACTGCCATTGACAGTATGGAGTGTGGGTCTCATGGAATATAAGCCCTTAGGGCTTCCACCTAAAGATGAAAGATGATAGGTAATAGTGTGGAACCATGTGTTCCACTGACATTGACAGTATGGAGTGTGGGTCTCATGGAATAGAAACCCCTTGGGTTCCATCTAAAGATGAAAGATGATAGGTAATAGTGTGGAACCCTGCGTTCCACTGCCATTGACAGTATGGAGTGTGGGTCTCATGGAATAGAAACCCCTTGGGGTCCACCCAAAGATGAAAGATGATAGGTAATAGTGTAGAACCCTGTGTTCCACTGCCATTGACAGTATGGAGTGTGGGTCTCATGGAATAGAAACCCCTTGGGTTCCACCTAAAGATGAAAGATGATAGGTAATAGTGTGGAACCCTGTGTTCCACTGACATTGACAGTATGGAGTGTGGGTCTCATGGAATAGAATCCCCTGGGGGTTTCCACCTAAAGATGAACGATGATAGGTAATAGTGTGGAACCCTGTGTTCCACTGACATTGACAGTATGGAGTGTGGTTCTCATGGAATAGAAACCCCTTCGGTTCCACCTAAAGATGAAAGATGATAGGTAATAGTGTGGAACCCTGTGTTCCACTGCCATTGACAGTATGGAGTGTGGGTCTCATGGAATATAAACCCTTAGGGGTTCCACCTAAAGATGACAGATGATAGGTAATAGTGTGGAACCCTGTGTTCCACTGCCATTGACAGTATGGAGTGTGGGTCTCATGGAATAGAAACCCTTGGGGTTTCCACCTAAAGATGAAAGATGATAGGTAATAGCGTGGAACCCTGCATTCCACTGCAATTGACAGTATGGAGTGTGGGTCTCATGGAATATAAACCCTTAGGGGTTCCACCTAAAGATGAAAGATGATAGGTAATAGTGTGGAACCCTGTGTTCCACTGCCATTGACAGTATGGAGTGTGGGTCTCATGGAATAGAAACCCTTGGGGTTTCCACCTAAAGATGAAAGATGATAGGTAATAGTGTGGAACCATGTGTTCCACTGACATTGACAGTATGGAGTGTGGGTCTCATGGAATAGAAACCCCTTGGGTTCCATCTAAAGATGAAAGATGATAGGTAATAGTGTGGAACCCTGTGTTCCACTGACATTGACAGTATGGAGTGTGGGTCTCATGGAATATAAACCCTTAGGGGTTCCACCTAAAGATGAAAGATGATAGGTAATAGTGTGGAACCCTGCGTTCCACTGCCATTGACAGTATGGAGTGTGGGTCTCATGGAATAGAAACCCCTTGGGGTCCACCCAAAGATGAAAGATGATAGGTAATAGTGTAGAACCCTGTGTTCCACTGCCATTGACAGTATGGAGTGTGGGTCTCATGGAATAGAAACCCCTTGGGTTCCACCTAAAGATGAAAGATGATAGGTAATAGTGTGGAACCCTGTGTTCCACTGACATTGACAGTATGGAGTGTGGGTCTCATGGAATAGAATCCCCTGGGGGTTTCCACCTAAAGATGAACGATGATAGGTAATAGTGTGGAACCCTGTGTTCCACTGACATTGACAGTATGGAGTGTGGTTCTCATGGAATAGAAACCCCTTCGGTTCCACCTAAAGATGAAAGATGATAGGTAATAGTGTGGAACCCTGTGTTCCACTGCCATTGACAGTATGGAGTGTGGGTCTCATGGAATATAAACCCTTAGGGGTTCCACCTAAAAATGACAGATGATAGGTAATAGTGTGGAACCCTGTGTTCCACTGCCATTGACAGTATGGAGTGTGGGTCTCATGGAATAGAAACCCTTGGGGTTTCCACCTAAAGATGAAAGATGATAGGTAATAGCGTGGAACCCTGCATTCCACTGCAATTGACAGTATGGAGTGTGGGTCTCATGGAATATAAACCCTTAGGGGTTCCACCTAAAGATGAAAGATGATAGGTAATAGTGTGGAACCCTGTGTTCCACTGCCATTGACAGTATGGAGTGTGGGTCTCATGGAATAGAAACCCTTGGGGTTTCCACCTAAAGATGAAAGATGATAGGTAATAGTGTGGAACCCTGTGTTCCACTGACATTGACAGTATGGAGTGTGGGTCTCATGGAATAGAAACCCCTTGGGTTCCACCTAAAGATGAAAGATGATAGGTAATAGTGTGGAACACTGTGTTCCACTGCCATTGACAGTATGGAGTGTGGGTCTCATGGAATATAAGCCCTTAGGGCTTCCACCTAAAGATGAAAGATGATAGGTAATAGTGTGGAACCATGTGTTCCACTGACATTGACAGTATGGAGTGTGGGTCTCATGGAATAGAAACCCCTTGGGTTCCATCTAAAGATGAAAGATGATAGGTAATAGTGTGGAACCCTGTGTTCCACTGACATTGACAGTATGGAGTGTGGGTCTCATGGAATATAAACCCTTAGGGGTTCCACCTAAAGATGAAAGATGATAGGTAATAGTGTGGAACCCTGCGTTCCACTGCCATTGACAGTATGGAGTGTGGGTCTCATGGAATAGAAACCCCTTGGGGTCCACCCAAAGATGAAAGATGATAGGTAATAGTGTAGAACCCTGTGTTCCACTGCCATTGACAGTATGGAGTGTGGGTCTCATGGAATAGAAACCCCTTGGGTTCCACCTAAAGATGAAAGATGATAGGTAATAGTGTGGAACCCTGTGTTCCACTGACATTGACAGTATGGAGTGTTGGTCTCATGGAATAGAATCCCCTGGGGGTTTCCACCTAAAGATGAACGATGATAGGTAATAGTGTGGAACCCTGTGTTCCACTGACATTGACAGTATGGAGTGTGGTTCTCATGGAATAGAAACCCCTTCGGTTCCACCTAAAGATGAAAGATGATAGGTAATAGTGTGGAACCCTGTGTTCCACTGCCATTGACAGTATGGAGTGTGGGTCTCATGGAATATAAACCCTTAGGAGTTCCACCTAAAGATGACAGATGATAGGTAATAGTGTGGAACCCTGTGTTCCACTGCCATTGACAGTATGGAGTGTGGGTCTCATGGAATAGAAACCCTTGGGGTTTCCACCTAAAGATGAAAGATGATAGGTAATAGCGTGGAACCCTGCATTCCACTGCAATTGACAGTATGGAGTGTGGGTCTCATGGAATATAAACCCTTAGGGGTTCCACCTAAAGATGAAAGATGATAGGTAATAGTGTGGAACCCTGTGTTCCACTGCCATTGACAGTATGGAGTGTGGGTCTCATGGAATAGAAACCCTTGGGGTTTCCACCTAAAGATGAAAGATGATAGGTAATAGTGTGGAACCCTGTGTTCCACTGACATTGACAGTATGGAGTGTGGGTCTCATGGAATAGAATCTCCTGGGGGTTTCCACCTAAAGATGAACGATGATAGGTAATAGTGTGGAACCCTGTGTTCCACTGACATTGACAGTATGGAGTGTGGGTCTCATGGAATAGAAACCCCTTGGGTTCCACCTAAAGATGAAAGATGATAGGTAATAGTGTGGAACACTGTGTTCCACTGCCATTGACAGTATGGAGTGTGGGTCTCATGGAATATAAGCCCTTAGAGCTTCCACCTAAAGATGAAAGATGATAGGTAATAGTGTGGAACCATGTGTTCCACTGACATTGACAGTATGGAGTGTGGGTCTCATGGAATAGAAACCCCTTGGGTTCCATCTAAAGATGAAAGATGATAGGTAATAGTGTGGAACCCTGTGTTCCACTGACATTGACAGTATGGAGTGTGGGTCTCATGGAATATAAACCCTTAGGGGTTCCACCTAAAGATGAAAGATGATAGGTAATAGTGTGGAACCCTGCGTTCCACTGCCATTGACAGTATGGAGTGTGGGTCTCATGGAATAGAAACCCCTTGGGGTCCACCCAAAGATGAAAGATGATAGGTAATAGTGTAGAACCCTGTGTTCCACTGCCATTGACAGTATGGAGTGTGGGTCTCATGGAATAGAAACCCCTTGGGTTCCACCTAAAGATGAAAGATGATAGGTAATAGTGTGGAACCCTGTGTTCCACTGACATTGACAGTATGGAGTGTGGGTCTCATGGAATAGAATCCCCTGGGGGTTTCCACCTAAAGATGAACGATGATAGGTAATAGTGTGGAACCCTGTGTTTCACTGACATTGACAGTATGGAGTGTGGTTCTCATGGAATAGAAACCCCTTCGGTTCCACCTAAAGATGAAAGATGATAGGTAATAGTGTGGAACCCTGTGTTCCACTGCCATTGACAGTATGGAGTGTGGGTCTCATGGAATATAAACCCTTAGGGGTTCCACCTAAAGATGACAGATGATAGGTAATAGTGTGGAACCCTGTGTTCCACTGCCATTGACAGTATGGAGTGTGGGTCTCATGGAATAGAAACCCTTGGGGTTTCCACCTAAAGATGAAAGATGATAGGTAATAGCGTGGAACCCTGCATTCCACTGCAATTGACAGTATGGAGTGTGGGTCTCATGGAATATAAACCCTTAGGGGTTCCACCTAAAGATGAAAGATGATAGGTAATAGTGTGGAACCCTGTGTTCCACTGCCATTGACAGTATGGAGTGTGGGTCTCATGGAATAGAAACCCTTGGGGTTTCCACCTAAAGATGAAAGATGATAGGTAATAGTGTGGAACCCTGTGTTCCACTGACATTGACAGTATGGCGTGTGGGTCTCATGGAATAGAAACCCCTTGGGTTCCATCTAAAGATGAAAGATGATAGGTAATATAATAGTGTGGAACCCTGTGTTCCATTGACATTGACAGTATGGAGTGTGGGTCTCATGGAATAGAATCCCCTGGGGGTTTCCACCTAAAGATGAACGATGATAGGTAATAGTGTGGAACCCTGTGTTCCACTGACATTGACAGTATGGAGTGTGGGTCTCATGGAATAGAAACCCCTTCGGTTCCACCTAAAGATGAAAGATGATAGGTAATAGTGTGGAACCCTGTGTTCCACTGCCATTGACAGTATGGAGTGTGGGTCTCATGGAATATAAACCCTTAGGGGTTCCACCTAAAGATGAAAGATGATAGGTAATAGTGTGGAACCCTGTGTTCCACTGCCATTGACAGTATGGAGTGTGGGTCTCATGGAATAGAAACCCTTGGGGTTTCCACCTAAAGATGAAAGATGATAGGTAATAGTGTGGAACCCTGTGTTCCACTGACATTGACAGTATGGCGTGTGGGTCTCATGGAATAGAAACCCCTTGGGTTCCATCTAAAGATGAAAGATGATAGGTAATAGTGTGGAACCCTGTGTTCCACTGACATTGACAGTATGGAGTGTGGGTCTCATGGAATAGAATCCCCTGGGGGTTTCCACCTAAAGATGAACGATGATAGGTAATAGTGTGGAAACCTGTGTTCCACTGACATTGACAGTATGGAGTGTGGGTCTCATGGAATAGGTAATAGTGTGGAACCCTGCATTCCACTGCCATTGACAGTATGGAGTGTGGGTCTCATGGAATAGAAACCCTTGGGGTTTCCACCTAAAGATGAACGATGATAGGTAATAGTGTGGAACCCTGCAATCCACTGCCATTGACAGTATGTAGTGTGGGTCTCATGGAATAGAAACCCCTTGGGTTCCATCTAAAGATGAAAGATGATAGGTAATAGTGTGGAACCCTGTGTTCCACTGCCATTGACAGTATGGAGTGTGGGTCTCATGGAATAGAAACTCATTGGGTTCCACCTAAAGATGAACGATGATAGGTAATAGTGTGGAACCCTGTTTTCCACTGCCATTGACAGTATGGAGTGTGGGTCTCATGGAATAGAAACCCCTTGGGTTCCACCTAAAGATGAAAGATGATAGGTAATAGTGTGGAACCCTGCGTTCCACTGCCATTGACAGTATGGAGTGTGGGTCTCATGGAATAGAAACCCCTTGGGTTCCACCTAAAGATGAAAGATGATAGGTAATAGTGTGGAACCCTGCGTTCCACTGCCATTGACAGTATGGAGTGTGGGTCTCATGGAATAGAAACCCCTTGGGTTCCACCTAAAGATGAACGATGATAGGTAATAGCGTGGAACCCTGCATTCCACTGCAATTGACAGTATGGAGTGTGGGTCTCATGGAATAGAAACCCCTTGGGGTTCCACCTAAAGATGAAAGATGATAGGTAATAGTGTGGAACCCTGTGTTCCACTGCCATTGACAGTATGGAGTGTGGGTCTCATGGAATAGAAACCCCTTGGGGTTCCACCTAAAGATGAAAGATGATAGGTAATAGTGTGGAACCCTGCATTCCACTGCCATTGACAGTATGGAGTGTGGGTCTCATGGAATAGAAACCCCTTGGGGTTCCACCTAAAGATGAAAGATGATAGGTAATAGTGTGGAACCCTGCGTTCCACTGCCATTGACAGTATGGAGTGTGGGTCTCATGGAATAGAAACCCCTTGGGGTTCCACCTAAAGATGAAAGATGATAGGTAATAGTGTGGAACCCTGCGTTCCACTGTCATTGGCAGTATGGAGTGTGGGTCTCATGGAATAGAAACCCCTGGGGGTTTCCACCTAAAGATGAAAGATGATAGGTAATAGTGTGGAACCCTGCGTTCCACTGCCATTGACAGTATGGAGTGTGGGTCTCATGGAATAGAAACCCCTTGGGTTCCACCTAAAGATGAAAGATGATAGGTAATAGCGTGGAACCCTGCATTCCACTGCAATTGACAGTATGGAGTGTGGGTCTCATGGAATAGAAACCCCTTGGGGTTCCACCTAAAGATGAAAGATGATAGGTAATAGTGTGGAACCCTGTGTTCCACTGCAATTGACAGTATGGAGTCTGGGTCTCATGGAATAGAAACCCCTTGGGGTTCCACCTAAAGATGAAAGATGATAGGTAATAGTGTGGAACCCTGTGTTCCACTGCCATTGACAGTATCGAGTGTGGGTCTCATGGAATAGAAACCCCTTGGGGTTCCACCTAAAGATGAAAGATGATAGGTAATAGTGTGGAACCCTGCATTCCACTGCCATTGACAGTATGGAGTGTGGGTCTCATGGAATAGAAACCCTTGGGGTTTCCACCTAAAGATGAACGATGATAGGTAATAGTGTGGAACCCTGCGTTCCACTGCCATTGATAGAATGGAGTGTGGGTCTCATGGAATAGAAACCCCTGGGGGTTTCCACCTAAAGATGAACGATGACAGGTAATAGTGTGGAACCCTGCGTTCCACTGCCATTGATAGAATGGAGTGTGGGTCTCATGGAATAGAAACCCCTGGGGGTTTCCACCTAAAGATGAACGATGATAGGTAATAGTGTGGAACCCTGTGTTCCACTGCCATTGACAGTATGGAGTGTGGGTCTCATGGAATATAAACCCTTAGGGGTTCCACCTAAAGATGAAAGATGATAGGTAATAGTGTGGAACCCTACGTTCCACTGCCATTGACCGTATGGAGTGTGGGTCTCATGGAATATAAACCCTTAGGGCTTCCACCTACAGATGAAAGTTGATAGGTAATAGTGTGGAACCCTGCATTCCACTGCCATTGACAGTATGGAGTGTGGGTCTCATGGAATAGAAACCCTGGGGGTTTCCACCTAAAGATGAGCGATGATAGGTAATAGTGTGGAACCCTGCAATCCACTGCCATTGACAGTATGGAGTGTGGGTCTTATGGAATAGAAACCCCTGGGGGTTTCCACCTAAAGATGAAAGATGATAGGTAATAGTGTGGAACCCTGTGTTCCACTGCCATTGACAGTATGGAGTGTGGGTCTCATGGAATATAAACCCCTTGGGTTCCACCTAAAGATGAAAGATGATAGGTAATAGTGTGGAACCCTGCATTCCACTGCCATTGACAGTATGGAGTGTGGGTCTCATGGAATAGAAACCCTGGGGGTTTCCACCTAAAGATGAACGATGATAGGTAATAGTGTGGAACCCTGCATTCCACTGCCATTGACAGTATGGAGTGTGGGTCTCATGGAATAGAAACCCCTGGGGGTTTCCACCTAAAGATGAACGATGATAGGTAATAGTGTGGAACCCTGCGTTCCACTGTCATTGACAGTATGGAGTGTGGGTCTCATGGAATATAAACCCTTAGGGGTTCCACCTAAAGATGAACGATGAAAGGTAATAGTGTGGAACCCTGCATTCCACTGCCATTGACAGTATGGAGTGTGGGTCTCATGGAATAGAAACCCCTGGGTTTCCATCTAAAGATAAAAGATGATAGGTAATAGTGTGGAACCCTGCATTCCACTGCCATTGACAGTATGGAGTGTGGGTCTCATGGAATAGAAACCCCTTGGTTTCCATCTAAAGATGAAAGATGATAGGTAATAGTGTGGAACCCTGCAATCCACTGCCATTGACAGTATGGAGTGTGGGTCTCATGGAATAGAAACCCCTTGGGTTCCACTTAAAGATGAACGCTGATAGGTAATAGTGTGGAACCCTGCGTTCCACTGTCATTGACAGTATGGAGTGTGGGTCTCATGGAATAGAAACCCCTTGGTTTCCACCTAAAGATGAAAGATGATAGGTAATAGTGTGGAACCCTGTGTTCCACTGCCATTGACAGTATGGAGTGTGGGTCTCATGGAATAGAAACCCTTGGGGTTTCCACCTAAAGATGAACGATGATAGGTAATAGTGTGGAACCCTGCGTTCCACTGCCATTGACAGTATGGAGTGTGGGTCTCATGGAATAGAAACCCCTTGGGTTCCATCTGAAGATGAACGATGATAGGTAATAGTGTGGAACCCTGTGTTCCACTGCCATTGACAGCATGGAGTGTGGGTCTCATGGAATAGAAACCCCTGGGGGTTTCCACCTAAAGATGAAAGAGGATAGGTAATAGTGTGGAACCCTGCATTCCACTGCCATTGACAGTATGGAGTGTGGGTCTCATGGAATAGAAACACTTTGGGTTCCACCTAAAGATGAAAGATGATAGGTAATAGTGTGGAACCCTGCGTTCCACTGCCATTGACAGTATGGAGTGTGGGTCTCATGGAATAGAAACCCCTTGGGTTCCACCTAAAGATGAAAGATGAAAGGTAATAGTGTGGAACCCTGCGTTCCACTGCCATTGACAGTATGGAGTGTGGGTCTCATGGAATAGAAACCCCTGGGTTTCCATCTAAAGATAAAAGATGATAGGTAATAGTGTGGAACCCTGCATTCCACTGCCATTGACAGTATGGAGTGTGGGTCTCATGGAATAGAAACCCCTTGGTTTCCATCTAAAGATGAAAGATGATAGGTAATAGTGTGGAACCCTGCAATCCACTGCCATTGACAGTATGGAGTGTGGGTCTCATGGAATAGAAACCCCTTGGGTTCCACTTAAAGATGAACGCTGATAGGTAATAGTGTGGAACCCTGCGTTCCACTGTCATTGACAGTATGGAGTGTGGGTCTCATGGAATAGAAACCCCTTGGGTTCCATCTAAAGATGAACGATGATAGGTAATAGTGTGGAACCCTGTGTTCCACTGCCATTGACAATATGGAGTGTGGGTCTCATGGAATAGAAACCCCTTGGTTTCCACCTAAAGATGAAAGATGATAGGTAATAGTGTGGAACCCTGTGTTCCACTGCCATTGACAGTATGGAGTGTGGGTCTCATGGAATAGAAACCCTTGGGGTTTCCACCTAAAGATGAACGATGATAGGTAATAGTGTGGAACCCTGCGTTCCACTGCCATTGACAGTATGGAGTGTGGGTCTCATGGAATAGAAACCCCTTGGGTTCCATCTGAAGATGAACGATGATAGGTAATAGTGTGGAACCCTGTGTTCCACTGCCATTGACAACATGGAGTGTGGGTCTCATGGAATAGAAACCCCTGGGGGTTTCCACCTAAAGATGAAAGAGGATAGGTAATAGTGTGGAACCCTGCATTCCACTGCCATTGACAGTATGGAGTGTGGGTCTCATGGAATAGAAACCCCTTGGGTTCCACCTAAAGATGAAAGATGATAGGTAATAGTGTGGAACCCTGCGTTCCACTGCCATTGACAGTATGGAGTGTGGGTCTCATGGAATAGAAACCCCTTGGGTTCCATCTAAAGATGAACGATGATAGGTAATAGTGTGGAACCCTGTGTTCCACTGCCATTGACAATATGGAGTGTGGGTCTCATGGAATAGAAACCCCTTGGTTTCCACCTAAAGATGAAAGATGATAGGTAATAGTGTGGAACCCTGTGTTCCACTGCCATTGACAGTATGGAGTGTGGGTCTCATGGAATAGAAACCCTTGGGGTTTCCACCTAAAGATGAACGATGATAGGTAATAGTGTGGAACCCTGCGTTCCACTGCCATTGACAGTATGTAGTGTGGGTCTCATGGAATAGAAACCCCTTGGGTTCCATCTACAGATGAACGATGATAGGTAATAGTGTGGAACCCTGTGTTCCACTGCCATTGACAGTATGGAGTGTGGGTCTCATGGAATAGAAACCCCTGGGGGTTTCCACCTAAAGATGAAAGAGGATAGGTAATAGTGTGGAACCCTGCATTCCACTGCCATTGACAGTATGGAGTGTGGGTCTCATGGAATAGAAACCCCTTGGGTTCCACCTAAAGATGAAAGATGATAGGTAATAGTGTGGAACCCTGCGTTCCACTGCCATTGACAGTATGGAGTGTAGGTCTCATGGAATAGAAACCCCTTGGGTTCCACCTAAAGATGAAAGATAATAATGTGGAACCCTGCGTTCCACTGCCATTGACAGTATGGAGTGTGGGTCTCATGGAATACAAACCCCTGGGGGTTTCCACCTAAAGATGAAAGATGATAGGTAATAGTGTGGAACCCTGCATTCCACTGCCATTGACAGTATGGAGTGTGGGTCTCATGGAATAGAAACACTTTGGGTTCCACCTAAAGATGAAAGATGATAGGTAATAGTGTGGAACCCTGCGTTCCACTGCCATTGACAGTATGGAGTGTGGGTCTCATGGAATAGAAACCCCTTGGGTTCCACCTAAAGATGAAAGATGAAAGGTAATAGTGTGGAACCCTGCGTTCCACTGCCATTGACAGTATGGAGTGTGGGTCTCATGGAATAGAAACCCCTGGGGGTTTCCACCTAAAGATGAAAGATGATAGGTAATAGTGTGGAACCCTGCATTCCACTGCCATTGACAGTATGGAGTGTGGGTCTCATGGAATAGAAACACTTTGGGTTCCACCTAAAGATGAAAGATGATAGGTAATAGTGTGGAACCCTGCGTTCCACTGCCATTGACAGTATGGAGTGTGGGTCTCATGGAATAGAAACCCCTTGGGGTTCCACCTAAAGATGAACGATGATAGGTAATAGTGTGGAACCCTGCGTTCCACTGCCATTGACAGTATGGAGTGTGGGTCTCATGGAATAGAAACCCCTTCGGTTCCACCTAAAGATGAACAATGATAGGTAATAGTGTGGAACCCTGTGTCCACTGCCATTGACAAGATGAACGATGATAGGTAATAGTGTGGAACCCTGCATTCCACTGCCATTGACAGTATGGAGTGTGGGTCTCATGGAATAGAAACCCCTTGGGTTCCACCCAAAGATGAAAGATGATAGGTACTAGTGTGGAACCCTGCGTTCCACTGCCATTGACAGTATGGAGTGTGGGTCTCATGGAATAGAAACCCCTGGGGGTTTCCACCTAAAGATGAACGATGATAGGTAATAGTGTGGAACCCTGTGATCAACTGCCATTGACAGTATGGAGTGTGGGTCTCATGGAATAGAAACCCCTGGGGTTTCCACCTATAGACTGAGAATGATAGGTAATAGGATGGAACCCTTTGTTGCACTGCCATTGACAGTATGGATTGTGGATCTCATATAGCTCTCACAGGACAAGGCTGCAGTGTTCAGTGACGCAGGTACGCAGGAGACGCTGCCCAACGATATGTAGTATGCTCCGCTACGTCCACGCACCCGTGCATATAAGAACTGCGGTATGGACCCTCTGCTGCAAAGCCCTCGCAGGACAAGGCCGTGGTGTTGAACAACGCAGGTGCACAGGAAATTGCTTTCTGGGGCTTGGACCCGCACTATATGCAATGCTCTCTTTCTAAATACTCTCCCTCTAGAGCCCTATGCTCATCATCCGCAGGTTGAGCCGTTTTTCCAAGCAGAGATTCGGAGTAGATCTTTATCCTCTGCAGGTCCTCCATCTGGAACAGGTTCACTGCTTCTATTCGCCTTGAGCCGGTGCTCCTTAAATTCCGGAGACTCCTCAAGACCTTCCCCTTCTCTTCCTCTTTCTGTCCCTCTCCCCTGCTATTCCCCTCTCACTTTCTCTCCTGCCTCCACACTCCTCCATCTCTTCCCTACCTCTAATCAGCTTTTGCTGACTGGTCGCCTGGCTCACCACCAGAGCCTCACAGGTCCCACAGGCTTCCCCTCCAGTCTTTGCACTTGCCTCCAGGCCTATGCACTATGGTCAGCACTACTGCACTTTCAGCATACTTTCCATGAGAGGGGCAACCTCTCTGCACTTAACCCAGGACCCTGCTGGACTGGGCGCAGAAGTCCAATTTTCAGCTTCTTCTCCGAAGGGGCATTCTACCTTTCCTCACCTTCCCCCGGAAGCTCAATGCCTTCAGAGCCCTAGCTACCTCAATTTTCCTCTTTCTCCCTTTGCCCCCTCCAACTAATCCAGAAGAGGACTGCAAGACTCATGGTTGGCCTCAAGCCTATGGACCATCTCTCCAGCCCTAAAATCGCTCCACTAGCTCCTGGTGACTGCAAGGATCAAATTCAAAACCCTTTGCATCATCCACAAGGCTGTCTGGGGCCTGGGACCTCTCTACATCCAGCTTTCTCTCCCGAAATACCTCCCAGCCCGAATCCTTCGGTCTTCTGGCTCCAACTCTCTGCAGGTCAAACGTTTCTCCAAGCAGAGAGTGGGAGGTAGATCCCTCTCCTCGGCTGATGCCTTCCTCTGGAACTGCCTCCCCCCCCCTCAGACTTGAGCCAGATCTTCTCAACTTCTGGGAACTTCTCAAAACCTTCCTTTTCTCCTCTTCCTTCCCTCTCCCCTCCCATACTCTCCACCTGCTGCTGCGACTGGGGCCTGGTCTCTTCTGAGTCATACAGGGACCAGACCACCCCCTCACAAGTCCCCCCCAACATCCTTGGCCAGCACTTGCCCTCAGGCTCCCTTTCCCAGACTATCCCAAACCAGTCCTCCTGTCCACTGCACTCCTCCCCCGTCCACACCTTTTCCCCCTGGCACTTGCCACCAGGGCTTGACCAGCACTTCCCACACCTCATCCGTGGGGGTAACCCTCTCTTGCTCTTCTCCCTCTTTCCCCCTCCTCCTTGCAACTATCAGCATGTCATGCACTTGCACGGTAGGATTGTCACAAGGCAAATATAACTGATTCTTTCTTCTTTGTTGTATTCTTATGATTCCAATGTCCCCACCACCCTGTCTTGTGGCGCCTGGAATAACCTGTGTGTAGGCGCCTTACAAATGTCCAATACAAAATAAATAAAAAGAAAAAACAGAATAAGGGCTGGAAAGAGTAGTGGAATGTATAGGATGACAGAGGGTGGTACACTCAGGAACAATCAAGGCACACAAAGGGGACTTAGGGACTGGAGCCTACCGCTTCGACTGATAGGGTCAAGTCCCTGACCTTGTCACAGTATTCCAGCATGGCCTACCCAATGTTCTGGCACTGCATAAGGCATTTGGCGATATTTATCCGGTGCAGTGATACAGCTGTTAGGTATTTGGTGAAGTTGGGTGGGTAGAGTAGCATGGTCTATCCAGTGAAGTGATATAGCTGTTAGGTGTTTGGTGAAGTTGGGTGGGTACAGCAGCATGGTTTATGCGGTGCAGTGAAACAGCTGTTAGGTATTTGGTGAAGTTGGGTGGGTACAGCAGCATGGATTATCCAGTGCAGTGATACAGCTGTTAGATATTTGGTGAAGTTGGGTGGGTAAAGCAGCTGTCATGACCCGGCAAAATTGCCCCTTCTGGACCTCATAGTCATTGTCATGAAGGGCTTGTAATCCTTGTTCCTCCCAACATGGCCGTACCAAGCTCTGTGCTAGGCACTAGCTTTCACGTCGTGGCATGTACTATAAATTGGTCACGCCCCTGCGGGTCCGCGCGTCTCAATGCTATCTTCGGTAATGACCCGACATGTGTTTACTCTCTACATTGGTTTCCTTTGATCCTCTTACTTCCTTCCTTGCCTTTTATCCTGTTCCTGGATTTCCCCCCTACTTACTCATTCATCGCTATCCTGGATACCCTGGAACCACGATTTTCCCGGAACTCTGAATGCGTCCTGCAACCTGACGAGGCTTGGGCGAGCCTATTCAAGACCCGAACCATCCACAGGAAGAGTCCTGCGGCTGAACAAGGGAAATCCCGATCACAGGTGAGACGGGGGGAGATTTACGACAGTTTGAGATGCCAAACGATCAATACGGATTCTACCATGGAGAATGCTATTCAGGACCTGATGCGCGGAATGCAAGAACTTTCCACAGAGATGCAGAATTTAAAAGCCGAGAATGCGGCGCTAAGACAGCTTGTCTTGTCACGTGACTCCGCGAACAAGGACAGCGTACTATTGGGAGGAGTGGTTGATAAATACGACGGTTCAACAAAGACCTTACATGGATTCCTGGATTCTTGTTTGGTACATTTTACCTTCAAGCCCTACTATTTCTCAACTCCTAGGGCTAAGGTGGGCTTCATAATATCGCATCTCTCCGGTAATGCCCTTACATGGGCCACTCCTTTACTCAATTCAGGGGATGCTTTCCTGGATGATTATGAAGGCTTCATCGCGGAACTCAAGACCATGTTCGAACGTCCAGAGCTGGTCCACGGTGCTCAAGAGAAGTTACTCGACTTCCAACAAGGATCCCAAGACATGTTGAACTATGTTACCAGATTCAAACAGCTAGCCAAAGAGGCGGACTGGCCCCTGGAAGCCAGTTTTACCTTATTTCGCAGAGGTCTAAATGAAGAGATTAAGGACGAATTAGCCAGAGTGGCACGTCCTAGTTCATTCCAGGCCCTCCTGGACTTGTCAATGCAAATAGACTTCAGAATCCAAGAAAGAAAGGCCGAAAAGAAAAAGAATAAAGTCTCAATTCAAAGAAACTCCCCAGAGAATACTACAAGGACCGAATCTGCCATGAATCCGAGCACTGATTCTGAACCCATGCAACTCGGAGCCTTTCGTGGACCAATTTCCCCGCAGGAAAGGTTAAGAAGGATACACACAGGCTTATGTATGTATTGTGCCTCAGATAAACATCTAGTTAAAGAGTGTCCTCTGGCTCCTCCCCGACGCTCGGGAAACGCCAGCTCCCGATCCTAAATGGAGCAAGGTTTCGGGAGAGCGATGTTTGCTCCACATCAATTCCATCCTTGAACTCTCCTGAACAAAACAAATTGATGATATTACAGGCCTTTTTATCGCCACCCCAGGACAAGGTCTACCCCATACTGGCCTTGGTGGATTGCGGAGCAATGGGAGTCTTCATTGATCAAGATTGGGTCAGAAGTCATAACATTCCATATGAAGCAAGAGGTTTTTCACAGCCAGTGGAAGCAATTGACGGAAGACCTCTTTCCTCAGGACCCATATGTCTGCAAACAAGGGAGATCCATCTCTCCATAAATCATCATCAAGAAAGAATTGTGTTTGACATTATAAAATCAGCCCATTACCCCTTGGTTCTGGGCATGCCCTGGTTACAAAGGCACCATCCATATATTAACTGGACGGCCGGATCCTTATTCCTGGGCTCGGAGTTCTGTATGAACCATTGTTTAAACCTGGATACCTCAGTCACAGCTCCTATAAGTCTACCAAGGTGTCCAGAGACACCACTCATGGTTTCCAATATTGTACAAGTTCCAGAGATCTATCAAGGGCATGCTGATGTATTATCTACTGCCATTGTTCAAGCCTTACCTCCACATAGACCCGAAGACTGTGCCATAGATACTGAACCCTCAGCAGTGATTCCCTTTGGCAGGATGTTTATCCTTTCAGAACACGAAAAGAGAGCCCTCCGGGAATACCTAGACACTAATCTTGAGAACGGCACCATAAGACCTTCAAAATCACCAGCTGGTGCTTCATTGTTCTTCGTTCCAAAAAAGGATACCAAAGAGCTTAGACCTTGCCTGGACTATCGGGGCCTAAATCAATACACCCTGAAAGACAGATACCCACTACCCCTGATCTCGGATATCCTTGAAGCTGTGAGAGGTGCAGTGATATTCACGAAACTGGATCTCCGAGGTGCTTACCATTTGATCCGTATCCGGGAAGGAGACGAATGGAAAACAGCCTTTAGAACACCCTTTGGTCACTTTGAATACCTAGTCATGCCCTTTGGTCTGACTAATGCTCCCGCAGTCTTCCAGCGTTTTATGGATAGGGTGTACTCTGACATGTTATTTCTCAATGTTATCGTCTACTTGGATGACATATTGATCTTCTCCAAGGACTCCTTGAAACATGAAGAACATGTAAAAGCAGTACTTCAACGTCTTCGTGAAAATCAACTCTTAGCCAAACCAGAAAAATGTTTGTTTCATGTTACATCAGTTCACTATCTGGGATTTGTCCTTAGTTCAGAAGGAATTAGTATGGACCCTTCAAAGGTGAAGACCATACTGGCTTGGCCCGCCCCAACATCTGTTAAGCAAATACAATCCTTCCTGGGCCTTGCCAACTTCTACCGGAAATTCATTCCCACCTTTTCCGAGATTGTTCAACCAATTGTTAATCTCCTGAAGAAAGACGTTCCATTTAACTGGTCCATACCACAAGACAAGGCATTCCAACGCTTGAAAGAAGAATTCACTCAGGCCCCCATCCTGGCCCAACCTGACATAAATCGTCCTTTTCTAGTGGAAACTGATGCCTCCAATTACACCATAGGACCAGTTTTAAAACAAGAATCCGATGATAAGTTGGAACATCCCATTGCTTATCTCTCACGGACCCTGACCACCAGCGAGACTCACTACTCAGTTCTGGAGAAGGAGTTATTGGCTATTCGTCATGCCTTCACTGAATGGAGACATCTACTCCTGGGTGCTAAATATCCAGTTCAGGTCCGTACTGATCATCGAAATCTTCAGGTCCTACAATCCATGGAGTGCAGGAACAGTAGACAAGCTCGATGGGCCTACTTCTTTGCTCAATATCAATTTCAAATTTCACATGTTCCTGGATCGCAAAACTTGATTGCCGATGCCCTTTCTAGGCGTCCCGACTACGTTCCCTTGGAGGATAAGATCTATCCTAAAATGCTTCCACCCACAATCTTTGTAGCTCAAGCAATCAATCTCCTGGAAGAAATCAGAGTACAGACTCAATTATCTGAACTCTGGAAGGACATATCGAAGAAAAATCCCTGGCTTCTGACAATCAAGGAAGGATATTTATTCAAGAACAATTCAGTGGTCATTCTGACAAAAGAACTTCAACAGAAGGTAATGAATCTATGCCATGATACTCTTCACTCCGGCCATCGAGGAGTAACCAACACCTTCCGTCTTATACAAAGACAGTTCTGGTGGCCAGGGATGAAGTCCAGTGTAGTTCAATACATCAAGACCTGTGCTATTTGTAGTCAGAACAAATACGATAATCAGAGGCCGGCGGGTCTGCTTCTACAACCTACGTTGCCAACCAGTCCCTGGGAAGTTATTGCCACTGACTTCATTGTTGAATTACCACCTTCCCAAGGATATACAACCATAATGGTAACCATTGACTTGTTCACTCATCTAGCTCATTTTACACCATTGTATAAACTACCATCTTCCTCAGAACTTGCTGGAATTTTCCTGGAACATATTTTTCGTCTTCATGGCCTTCCTTCCAAGATTATTTCGGATCGGGGAACTCAGTATATTTCAGAATTCTGGAAACATCTCTGTCGTGTTCTAGGAATCCAACGTGCCCTTTCTTCAGGCTATCATCCACAAACCAATGGGGCAACGGAACGAGTAAATCAAACCCTGGAACAATATCTTCGTTGTTTTGCCACCAAGGTTCAAGACGATTGGTCTCTCCTTATACCTTTAGCCGAATTCTCCTACAATAACTCAGATCATTCAGCTCTCAAGATCAGCCCTTTCTATTGCAGTCAAGGTTATCACCCGTCTGTTTTACCATCAGTTCTTCCAGAATCTACTCCGGTACCTACCCTTGACTCTTGGATTCAGACGCTGATCGACTTACAAAGAGAGGCCAAGGATCAGTTAGAACAGGCCCAGACTCGAACCAAAAGATATGCGGACTCTAAGAGAAGACCATCACCTTCCTATTCAGTCGGCGATCAAGTCTGGTTAGCCTCGAAAATGTTACCTCGACATCTACGACCAAACAAATTAGCTCCTCGCTATTATGGTCCATTTTCTATTAAGGAGATCATCAATCCTGTCTCCTTCCGACTTAAGCTCCCGGATTCCTGGAAGAAGATACATCCAGTCTTCCATACTTCCCTGTTGAAACCCTACGTTAGTTCTACTCGAAAACCCTTCAAACCCACACCTGTTGTTGTGGACGACCAGTTGGAATATGAGGTGTCCAGGATATATGATTCCAGGTATAGGAGGGGTCGACTACAATATCTGGTCGAGTGGAAAGGCTACCCCCCTAGCGAGAGAACATGGGAACCAGTTTCTAATTTAAAGACCCCTCGTTTGCTCAGAAGATTCCATCTTATTCACCTAGGCAAGCCTGGAGGAACCAGTCTTCGGAGGGGGCATGCTGTCATGACCCGGCGAAATTGCCCCTTCTGGACCTCATAGTCATTGTCACGAAGGGCTTGTACTCCTTGTTCCTCCCAACATGGTCGTACCAAGCTCCGTGCTACGCACTAGCTTTCACGTCGTGGCACGTACTATAAATTGGTCACGCCCCTGCGGGTCCGCGCGTCTCAACGCTATCTTCGGTAGTGACCTGACGTGTGTTTACTCTCTAGATTGGTTTCCTTTGATCCTCTTACTTCCTTCCTTGCCTTTTATCCTGTTCCTGGATTTCCCCCCCTACTTACTCGTTCATCGCTATCCTTGATACCCTGGAACCACGAACTTCCCGGAACTCTGAACGCGTCCTGCAACCTGACGAGGCTCGGGCAAGCCTATTCAAGACCCGAACCATCCACAGGAAGAGTCCTGCGGCCGAACAAGGGAAATCCCGATCACAGGTGAGACGGGGGGGAGATTTCCAACAGCAGCATGGATTATCCAGTGCAGTGATACAGCTGTTAGGTATTTGGTGTCGTTGGGTGGGTACAGCAGCATGGCTTATCCAGTTCAGTGATACAGCTGTTAAGCATTTGGTGAAGTTGGGTGGGTACAGCAGCATGGTTTATCCAGTACAGTGATACAGCTGTTAGGCATTTGGTGAAGTTGGGTGGGTACAGCAGCATGGTTTATCCAGTTCAGTGATACAGCTGTTAGGTATTTGGTGAAGTTGGGTGGGTACAGCAGCATGGTTTATCCAGTTCAGTGATATAACTGTCAGGTATTTGGTGAAGTTGGGTGGGTACAGCAGCATGGCTTATCAAGTTCAGTGATACAGCTGTCAGGTATTTGGTGAAGTTGGGTGGGTACAGCAGCATGGTCTATCCAGTGATGTGGTGATGGAGTCAGTCATTCAGCGAAGTAGGCTGTGTATTGTAACATGTTTTACCCTGCAGGTCTTTCCTGTTCATATTCCGAAGTGCACATTAGATATCACCTGATGAGGCCTGACTAGGTCGAAACACGTGTCTCGGTTTGCTGATGGTACACTTATTCAGAGGATAATTGTTATGAACGTTTTCTCTTTACTGCACCTTTCCTTCCATTTTAATGGACCACCAAACTTTTTGCTTTTATTTTTGATCCTGACCTGTACTTTTTACAGTGCAGTGAAGCCTTAAGCTTCACTAAACTGTCTTTTGCTCATATGTTATGGGGAAATGAACATGTCCTTCAGGCTGTCAGTACTGGGAAACATTGTTTCCCTTAGTCTTGTTACTTGGTTACTACTTTTAGTAACTTGTTATCTCTTGTGGTAAAGTTTTATCATTGTACAATGTATCTTCCAATGCAGTACATTGGGGTACACTTTTGTTTTTACCTTAGACTAACACTCAGGGGATTTTCGGTTACTCTATGGGCCTCATTACGAGGTTGCCGGTCCGGTAACAACGGTACCTGTATGCTTGCTGGTACTGTTGTTACCGGACCGGCAAACTCCGAGTTGTGCTTGCTGGTGCCTTTCATTCCGCCAGGTCTGCCCTGGTGGAATGGAAGGCACCCGTGAGCACAGCATGCCTGTAGCACCGGCACCGTTATGAGCGGTGCCGGTGCTACAGGCATCCCCATTCCCATTGAACCCTATGGGGCTGAAATGGGAATGGGGATATACCGGCACCGGCACCCGCGAAAGGGCAATTACCGGTCCGGCGGCGCCAGAATACCCCATTAATTGCCCATTCATGGCTGCCGGATTTTCATGCTGGTAAGGCTACTTTCAACCTCGTAATGAGGCCCTATGTGTGCAAAATGGACAAGCTGGTGGCAGCAGTGACTTTTTTACCATTTTTCAGTGCTTTTCGTTTTAGCCTTACCACGTTTACCACATTTGACTACTAACTGTGGCTAATGACCAAACATGGCCATGTCACAAAGTATTTTGCTTGTCCATTGGCCATCTTGTATTGTAGCCTTCTTCCTGGCCTTTGAGGCCAGGAAAATCCTTGTATAGACTTCCAGTGCCTGGGAAACAAAGGCTTTTGGCAGGCAGCTGGAGGGCTATGTGTGTTTGCTGGCAGGGTGTGGGCTGGGACTGTCGGGTCCCAATCCACAAACTGGTTTCAGTGTGTCTGCATGTTATGCATGAGTGTTCCCACCAGTGGTCCTGATTGGACCAATGCTGGGGTGTGTGTGGGGCTAGTTCTGCTATTGGCTAGTGGGAGTTTCGGCTCTTACCTGGTTTTTAGGATAAGAAGAGGACACCTGCAACCACTGTTCAGAGATCCTGGAGAAACTTGAAGGAGCAAAGACTCCTGTCCAGCTGTGAGACCCGTGAGGAGACCGGTGACCTGTCTGAAGGAGGCCTGGCGACCAACTTCTGCTGCTGTCCTGGAAGAGCCCTGTCTTGCTGTTGATCTTCAGCAGTCGTGTGAGGGAGCTGCGACCCTTGGAGTGCAGGGAACATCAATTCCTGACGTCTGCTCAGCACCCTACAAAGAAGAGCCTTCAGAAGTGCCCAGGACCGTCCTGTGGCTGACCAACTCAGAGTTTGGTCTACCGTGGTGCCGACATCACTGTTCCGCATTGAGGCCTGGAACTTGCAGGATCCTCAGCTTGTCCTACAAGACTTACCACTGCAACATTTCAGAGTCCTAGCATCAAGGGGACCCGAGATAGGAGGGAAAGTCCGACGGCGAGAAGTGAGTCCCTTTGTGTCACTGTGCTGCAGTGACCACTGTTAAGATGGATTTCTAAACTCTGACCTGGTGAGCAGAAGTTTAGGAGGCCACCCTAGTGTAGTGGAACCTTCTGGACAAACCAGACCAATCTACGGTAGCTTGACAGGCGATCAAGACTAAGTTTCAGGAGGGGTCAGAGTGATTGGAAGCCCACAATGAGCACAGAACGTAAACCTCCACGGATTGTTCTTAGACATATGTATATCAAAAATACATTTATTATAGGCCTTTATAACAAAACACGATTAAACTACAGTATCAAGAAAACAGGTACCACACACGCTTATTCACTATGTAACATATATACAAAAATGTGTTTATCCTAATGCTGCTGAAAGGGGAGAAAATAACCACAACCTGCAACAGAAAGGGGTAAGTTCAACACAGAGATCGTATTAGGCAGTTCTTTGTAGTCATTTCCTAACTTATGTAGACCGGCCCTAAGAAGTGAGGAGCCTTGTGCTCAAAGTACAGAAGTGCGTTACCAGTGCGCGGTCGTGCGTAAAGTGAAAAACGGGTTCTCTTCAGGGAGCTGTCGCTGCACAGGAAAGGGGTTGAGGTGACGAAGAATAAAGCCCTACCCTTGCAGATAGAGCGACCTTCGGAGTTCAGGAATAGCTGGGGAGCGCAGGCTAGCCCTGCAAACGTGAGTATCTTTTCAGGGATTCTCATGCGTATAAAACAGATGGATGTGCCAGGGGGCCACCGGTAAGTGAGGAAAGTACTCTCCGACCCTCGACACAGTCCGGACCAGACTTTGCCAGTCTATTCCACTTCACTGGTAGGTTTCACCCCTGCAGTTACAGGACACTCTGGCTCTCAGCGGCTGCGGGACGGGACGACAATCCATTGCGGGACAGTAGCCTTTTCTCAGCTCTCAAAGAAAGAAGGATAGTTCCAGTGCAGCACATCTCAGGACAATGGGGGGTAGAGGGGTTGGTCTGTAGGCATGTACATGGATAGTCACCACAGTAGGGTGAAACAGGGACCACAAATGCTTGTGGCATGGTGCACTCTCATAAATCGCGACCCAGAGAAGCTAGGACAACATTTTGGTGGGAGAGGGCCCAGGACCACAAATAAGCGATTCCCAAAGTCTCGAGTCTCAACTCAGAATGGCGGCGTTCCTGTGCATTACCCAGGGTTCAAGCTGGACAGTTCACTGGATGGCCCAGGAACGCCTTCAAAGGGGCTCTTTGCGAGGGTAAGCAGGAGGTGCTGACAATAACTGTTAACATTACTCCAAAGGGTAAAAGCGCCTTGTAGGCCTTCTTGGTTCCAGAAAACAGGGGTCCAACGGGACTACAGTGGGGCAAGGTGCCAAACCATCCTAGCACATCTCCAGTGGTTCCTCAAATCTGCTCTTTCATTAAGGATAATTGGCTTCTTATGAGGTTCGGTGTGAACTTCAGTTGATCGACCTGGAATGGATGGAGAGCCCCTTCTGTTATCCAAGATTCATTTCACGCTCAAATCTCAGATAGCCAATGGAAAATCTGCTCTTTTGCACTCACACCAGGCATGGGCCAATCATGGCCCACGGTGGTTCCAGTCATTCAGGCATACCAGACATATTGAAACCAGTAGTGTGGATTGGGACCAGACACTCCCAACCATCTTCCTGGGCAAGAGCACACGTAACATGCAGCGGCCCGCGAAAGATGCGATTTTTGTGGGAGGCTGCAGGAAGGCAAAGGGACAAAATGGCCAAAGGACACAACAAAAGACTTTGTGGCACTGCCATTTTCGGCACTGGCCACTGTCCTGGGCCAAATGCGGTAAACACGGTATGGTCCATAAAAACTAAGAAAAAATACTAAAAGTAAACTGCTGCCACCCGTTCATCCTAGGCACACTTGTACAAACACCAAAAAAATCCTTAGAGGGTTGCTAGGGCCATAAAACAAAAGGACCCCTATGCGTGGTACTGCAATGTACTTGGCGTATAGATAAAAAGTTGCCAAGAAATGGCAACATAGTCGAAGACTAAGGGAAACATAGTTTCCCAGTACTGACAGCCTGAAGGAAGTGTCAGTTTCCCCATAACTGTCATGACCCCTTACCGGAGGTGGTCGTGGTTGTGCCATCAGGGTATGCGCCTTATGTCTCATCTGCAGTTTTCCTCTCCCAAGATGGCCACCTGTTCTACCCATTGCTCCAGGATGTTGTTCGCACTATTCTCCAGATGTGCTTCACCCCAGCTTCGAGTCCAGTTTATCAGCAGTGGATGTCTGATGCTAGACGCGTCGCTACTCCTGTAACAGACGCTACGTAAGTTCGTTTCTAGGTGCCTTTTGCACTGCTCTTTCCTACTTCTGGTAATCCTATCTTTTCATACTTATAGATTTCCCAAGTTGATCGTGAACGTCTCCTACACTACCTTATGTTCACGGTTCACCCTCTCCTCTCAGGACCTGCCCGGCATCACGCTGTCGGAAACTCACTCTCAAGGAGTTTATGCCTTCGGTTCATTGGCAGGGTAACTCTCACCGGCGTGACGGTAAGTGCGATCCGTGCAAACCTTCTCTATGCTCCACCCATCACCCAATCCCTTCTTACTATTTCCAATCCCTTCCAGCAGCCTCAACACGGTTCACGTGAGAACACATATGAGCCCGTTTACCTGCAGCTCCAAGATCAAACCTGGTTGATCTACGAATTTACCTCACCAGCTGGCACCTCCTTATTTTTGATCCCAAAGAAGAACACAGAAGAACTCCGTCCTTGCCTGGATTATCGAGGCCTCAACAAGATCACGGTGCCAGACCACTACCTCTTATCCCCGACTTATTGGAGGCAGTAAACGGGGCCACCATATATACCAAGCTCGATCTGAGGGGGTTCCTATCACTTGATAAGGATTTCGGAAGGAGACGAATGGAAGACGGTCTTCCGTACTCAGTTTGGACATTATGAATACCATGTTATGCGGTTCGGGCTCTCCAATGGACCGGCAATATTCCAAAGGTTCATGGACCATTTATTCGCTGATGTACTACTACACTTTGTAGTCATATACTTGGACGATATTCTGGTATCCTCCCCCACAGAAAAGGAGCATGTTAAACAAATACAATTGGTTAAGGTGACTGCAATCAAATCATCTGTACTGTAAAATGGAGAAGTGTGAATTCCATCGATCCCAAGTGTCTTATCTCGGATACATCGTATCAGCCCATGGTATAGCCATGGATCAGTCAAAAGTCACAGCAGTTCTTGAGTGGCCACAACTTACCTCTGTCAAGGAAATACAGCGTTTTGTGGGATTTGCCAACTTTTATAGAAAATGTATCCCAGACTTCTCTGATATCTTCTTGCCTCTCACAAGACTGCTCAAAAAGGGTGTCCCATTTCAATGGGACTCCCAAGTTCAGTCCTCATTTGAGCGTCTAAAACAAGCCTTTTCTATGGAACCCATACTTATCACACCAGACCAGAACAAGAAATTAATCCTTCGAGGTGGACGCATCACATCATGCAATAGGGGCAGTCTTATTGCAAGAGAACGACGCTGGATTGGAATCCCCTTTAGCCTATTTATACAAAGCCTTAAACCCATTGGAACTGAACTATTCAGTTCTTGAAAAGGAGCTATTGGCCATAAAGAAGGCCTTCAAAGGGTGAAGGCATCTATTGTTAGGATTGCAATATCTCATTGAGGTCAGGACCGACCACCAGAATGTAAAAGTATTGCAGTATGCCCAAACCACCAACAGCAGACAGGCCAGGTAGGCTCACTTCTTCTCACCATACGATATACTTTTTACATTCCTTCCGGGAAGACAAAACCTAAGAGCCGATGCTTTATCCCAAAAGGATCATCCAACAGTCCAGTTCCAGTCTGAGAGAATCTTCCCCAAGGACGTGTTTGTGTACGTCATCACGGATTTTCTACAAACAGTCAAACAGGAACTCATGCACATATTGCTGGATGCCAAACTATTGCACAGCAACATAACCTAACCTCAGAAAGGGGTTACTACTTTCATAATCACCAACTGCTGATCCCTACTCCTGCACTCCAAGTTGAAATCATGCATATGTGCCATGACTACCTGGCTGCGTGTCATGGAGGGATTTCTAACACCCTAGCCCTTATAAAACGACACTTTTGGTGGCCCACTATGACTACTGACGTACGAGATTATGTCTCATCCTGCTTCATTTGCCTGCAGACCAAGACTCCCCGAAAACACCTCTCTGCCCTCTTATCCCATATGCCTGTCCCAGATAAACTGTAGCAGATCATATCTACTGATTTTATCGTAGACCTTCCTCCTTTAGAACAGCACACTGCTATCATGGTAGTCATTGACTATTTTACTAAAATGGCTCATTTCATTTCATTACTAGGGTCCCCAAGGCTGCTCACATGGCTAGGATATTCATAAATACCATTTTTGCTAGACATGGTTTTCCAGACACCATAGTATCCGATCGAGGCCCTCAATTCACCTCACAATACTGGCTTAAGGTTTGTTCACTTCTCAACATCCGCGGTGCCCTTAGTTCAGGATTCCACCCGCAGAGCAATGGGCAGACCAAGCGTTTAAACCAAACCCTGGGAGACTACTTACGTTGCTTTATTTCTGCAGCGCAAGACAAATGGGTCATTCTCCTTCCATTAGCTGAGTTTGCATATAATAACTCTCCTCATACCACACTGAAATCTAGCCCCTTCTTCTGCACATATGGTTTTCATCCTTCCTGCATTCCGGCTGCGGCTCCATCCTCCTCTCGAATTCCTGATGTGGATGCTTTTGTCATGGACATTCAGCAAGGTCACCAGGCGGCTCATAGGGCCCTCCAGGAGTCTCAGGACCAAATCAATCTGTATGCGGATCGGAACAGGTTGCCTGCTCCGGTGTACTCAATCAGGGATTCTGTGTGGTTGACCACGTCACCTGGTTCCATCTAATTTGTACCCTCACTATTTCAGCCCATTCAAGGTTCTTCAACTAGTTGGTCCTGTGGCAGTGCGCCTCCAGCTTCCTGCTTCATGGTCCCGTATCCATCCGGTTTTTCATTTGTCTCAAATCAAACCTGTTCCTCCGGATCGTTTCCAGCGTGGGAACTCTTCTCACCCTCCTTCGTTGTCCTCCGATACGAGTCCGGAGTTTTAAGTTTCAGGTATCTGCGACTCCCGTTATTACCGGGGTCATCTCCAATACTTGATGGACTGGAAGGGTTACACTCCGGCGGACAGATGTTGGGAACCTGTTGCTGGGGTTCATGCACCCGGTTTGGTTCGCCGTTTCTATTGGCTTCATCCAGGCAAGTCAGGCGGGGCGCCTCTGAGGGGGGGCATACTGTCATGACCCCTTACCAGCAATGGTCGTGGTTGCGCTATCGGGGTATGCGCCTTATGTCTCATCTGCAGTTTTCCTCTCCCAAGATGGCCACCCATTCCTCCAGGACGTTGCTCGCTCTATTCTCAGGACGTGCTTCACCCCAGCTGCCTTCAAGTTCGGCTTATCATCAGTGGATGTCTGATGCTAGACGCGTCGCTACTCCTGTAACAGACGCTATGTTAGTTTGTTTCTAGGTGCATTTTGCATTGCTCTTTCCTACTTCTGGTAATCCTATCTTTTCATACTTATAGGTTTCCCGAGTCGATCGCAAACATCTCCTACTCTACCCTACGTTCAAGGTTTCACCCTCTCCTCTAGGGACCTGCCCGGGATCACGCTGTTGGAAATTCACTCTCAAGGAGTGTATGCCTTCGGTTCATTGGTGGGGTAACTCTCACCGGCGTGACGGTAAGCACAATCCATGCAAACCTTCTCTGAGCTCCACCCATCACCCGATCCCTTCTTACTAATTCCAATCCCTTCCATCAGCCTCAACACGGTTCATGTGAGAACACATACAAGCCCGTTTACCTGCGGCTCCAAGATCAAACTACCAAACCACGTCTTTGCAGCTGCTAACAAACTTCAGAACAGGTTAAGACCCTACCATTAAAATACTTACCAGTCTTTCTTATCACTGTCCTACGTTAACAGCCTGTATCTCTGCCCTCCAGCTAACTGATTCAACCAGCCCAGATTGCCTAGTCCGCAGCACCATTGCCAGTGTCGGATTGGCCCCTCGGCCTTTCGGCCCGTGGCTGGGCCGAAATCATCCCTGGGGACTGGGGGCCGGTTTCTGGCCATGCCTGGGCTGGTTTGGAAGAAGAAAAAAAAATGGACAAAAAAAAATTCTATTTCTTTTTCATTTTTTTTCTCAAGAAGTCTTTCATCCTTCTTAGGTCGATAAATCAGTACCAACACAGGTTGGGCGATATTGTATGCATATTTGTTCTATAAAAAAATAGCTTAAGAGTAAGTGCTATACAATAACATATTATCATTTGACCTTGGACGTCTGCATGGATTCACAGTAATTTAGTGTACTTGGGAACAATGCTATTTGATGCCACTTCCTGTTTTGTCAAGGAGTGAAAGGGCATGTTGCATCGCTTCCCGGGATGTCACTTTGGGGTGGGGTCAAATGACATCACTTCCGGCTCTTCTTCTGACAACAGACTGATGCCGAGAGGCCAGTAATTCATTTGTATAGATGCAACAGCGAAGGGACGGACATGAAGTTGTATTGAATTGTTAACAACAGAACATATTGAGGACTAAGGGAACGTCAGAATGCTTCAAGCTTCAGAAGAAGAGCTCAGGCTCGAAACACGTGTCACGCTGAATCTGCAATAAACAACAAATAATATATGCACCTATGCATGGAACTTTGTAGTGATTGGCGCAATGTGATTGTATATTATTACAAATTGTTTATCTAATTTGTAGCGTGTCTGGCCAGATACCCACGACATACAACCAACTGCTGCCATCAAACCAGTATTCCCTAGGGTGCAGGCGCTTGGGTGACTTTGTCTTTTGTGCCACTGTCTATTTAGAAAATAAATCTATCCTCCAATCCCTTTTCAACTCCCCCTTTTCCCATTACACACCACACACCTCTCCCTCAGCTTTCATGGGGTATTCCCAAACCCATTCCATCTTCCCCTCCCCATCTAATACTGTAACAAGGAAGAGTCAACCGGGAGCAGTGAAGATTTCCCATAGAAACAACATGGGGAAAGTAAGGGAAACCTGCTATAGAAAGAATTCAAGTTGTCCCACTAATAGAGGCAGGCTGGGTCAGGCATTTGATACTAACCACTCACACCTGAATCCACTTGACTGTTTGTTCGACTATAAAAGGTGTGGGTTTTCACAGAGGAATGAGCGAGCTGGGGATGCCGTTTGGACCAGAGAAGCCAAGAAGCAGAGAGGGCCAGGAGCTGAAGGATGGAGGAGAATGGTGTGTGGATACGCTGGCCCGGTGTCTGTGAAGGACTGCAGCGTGGCGAGGGAAGCATGTCTCCCGCTGGAATCTTGCTGGTGGCATTCAGTGGAGTGCTCGTTCCCTTGGGACCTGTTGCTAGCCCCAAGGGTATCTGAGGGGCAGATGGTGAGACCCCGACCTGAATCGGCGCATCCTAGAGAGACTGCATGTCAACGCGACTCTGCCCAGTGTATTTCATGAAAGTTAATGAGAGAGAAACTCGTGAGCTTGCGTGTGACTGCAGCGGAGCAGAAGGAAGGCACCCTAGTAAAGCGGCAGTGAGCGAAAGGCAAGTGACAGATTGTGAGAAGGCATGAAACAAGAAAGCAAGCAGAACGAGTGTAACGCAGCACAAAAGAAAGAAAGTCAAAAGCAAGAGAGAGAAAACAAGCGGAAAGTCAGAAAGAAAGCTTGAAGGAAAATGTGCTAGGGCTGCTGAAATAAGAGGAAAGTTAACTGTTCGAAATATAAGAGACAGAAGAGTGCGAGTGACCCGAAGTAGGAAAGATGGTGCAAGAAATCACTTCAAAAATGTTTTTTGCTTTTTGGGCACGCTATCTTGTTTATACTCAAACAAAAACTTTAAAATAGCGCCAAATTAAAAGAAACTAGGCAAGGAACCTAATAAATGATTGACTAATGGAATTGCAGCTAATACTAAACAAAAACAGTGATGGAGAATCCATTTCCACAATTTTTTCAGAATAATCAAATTTGATGACTTGTCCATAAGGATACAGGGACAATCGTGTCCCACAATATTCATGCAGCCAAATTAGGTAAGAATGGACTTACATACGATTGAAAACGCTGTGATATGAGTAAACCTCAGTGTACTAATGGAGTAATATTACTTTTCCCTCGTTTTTTCTCCTTTTTTAACACATTTCAACAAATATGTATAATCATCTGATTATATGTTTGTGTAACTACAAACTGTGAATTATTTATTTGTATCCATCACTGGAAAGGAGGAGTCAACAAAGGTAGCATGCGCCCCTCTCTCGACATTATAACCTGTTCAGTGGTTATTAACCACATTGAGAGTTTGCAGCCATCTGCTTTTTGCTCACTGTACCTTTCACAGATGGGAAATATCCATTTGCATATCAGTCTTTGTCCCGCCCACAAGGGCAGTCCAGCACCGAAATGCTATGGCAATTCCTCTCTGAACAAGAGTACCTACAGCAACCCCATACACGTGTTTCAGCCTTGTTGGGCATCATCAGTGAGGTGAAGCTGAGCCTCTCTAAGGAAAGGAGGAGTACCCATGATAGGTTCAGCATGGATAAAGCCACATGTAGGCAAACACCCATAACTCAGCATTTGAGATTATGAAAGTTTCTGATAAGCTAGAAAAATCTTTTGGCTGATGGGCCGGGTCATGGTCAGGGGGAGAGGGTCATTGAGCCTCTGGCAGGGGGAGAGGGTCTGTCAGGGGGAGCGGGTCATTGAGCCTCTGGCAGGGGGAGAGGGTCTGTCAGGGGGAGCGGGTCATTGAGCCTCTGGCAGGGGGAGAGGGTCTGTCAGGGGGGTCGGGTCATTGAGCCTCTGGCAGGGGGAGAGGGTCTGTCAGGGGGAGCGGGTCATTGAGCCTCTGGCAGGGGGAGAGGGTCTGTCAGGGGGAGAGGGTCATTGAGCCTCTGGCAGGGGGAGAGGGTCTGTCAGGGGGAGCGGGTCATTGAGCCTCTGGCAGGGGGAGAGGGTCTGGGTCATCAGTGGGTCATTGAGTCTCTGGCAGGGGGAGAGAGTCTGTCAGGGGGAGCGGGTCATTGAGCCTCTGGCAGGGGGAGAGGGTCTGTCAGGGGGAGAGGGTCATTGAGCCTCTGGCAGGGGGAGAGGGTCTGTCAGGGGGAGCGGGTCATTGAGCCTCTGGCAGGGGGAGAGGGTCTGGGTCATCAGTGGGTCATTGAGTCTCTGGCAGGGGGAGAGAGTCTGTCAGGGGGAGAGGGTCATTGAGTCCATGGCTGTGGGGTGTGGGGGGTGGGGAGGGGTCCAGGCTAGGGATCTCTAGGTGGGAGGGGGAGGAGGGGGGGGCACATAATGCCCGTCCACGCCCCCTTCCCTCCCGGAACCTTGCCTCCGGCCACAGTTCCCGGCCGGACCTGCTTCGCAGCCGGAAGCGGTTCCCGTTGCTAGGGCCCATCCCGGAAGTGACGGTGGAGTTTGTTGACAGCGGAGGATCCGTGGACAGACCGGGACGGAGGACCGCCCCCGGCCGGTGAGAGGGGGCGGGGCAAAGGCCGGTAATACCTGGCCCTCCAGGGCCTCCAGGGCCCCCACCCGGAAACAGCTGTGGCACAGGGTGTCACTCCCCAGCTGATTACTGTGGCTGAACTACCGGCCCCTGGCCTGGGAGGACCACCTGAGACAGCGGGGCCTGTACCCTCCCCGCACCCCCAGGACCCCCCACACAATGTCCCCAGGGGAAGCGCCTCACTGTCTCCTTCCCGAGGGGACACCATGGGAACCCACAGTGCCCCCACCCCGAAGCCTCCCCATCTCACCCATCAGTCACCCTGGAGTCCAGGCTAGAATCCCCCACACCCATCAGTTCCCTGCCCCCCCCCCAAATGACATCTCTCCCACCCCACGGCTACCCCATATTCACACCACAGGGGCATCCATGGGAACCCCCCAGTGCTCCCACCCCGAAGCCTCCCCTCCCCACTCATCAGTCACCCTGGAATCTAGACCCCACACCCATCAGTTCCCTGTCCCCCCAAATGACAACTCTCCCACCCCACGGCTACCCCATATTCCCACCACAGGGGCATCCATGTGAACCCCCAGTGCTCCCACCCCGAAGCCTCCCCTCAGTCACCCTGGAATCCAGGATAGAAGCCATCCAAGCTCATCAGTTCCCTGCCCCCCAAAATGACAACTCCCCCAGCCCACGGCTACCCCATAGTGCCCCCACAGGGGCATCCATGGGAACCCCCAGTGCCCCCCACTCCCTCCCCACCTATCAGTCACCCTGGAATCCCCCCACACCCATCAGTTCCCTGCCCCCCAAAATGACAACGGGGTCCCCTCCAATGAACAGCAGGCAGGGAATGGAATCCAGGGCAGAGGGTTAAAGCTGCGTTTAGTTTCACTTTCTGTTCATGGTGTTTCCGGGCTTGGGCGGACTCCTGCCACCTGTTGCCATGTAGAGGGGCTGAGGATAACGTTCGGAATAAATGCTGCATTCCCAAATGTAAGTGCTGTCTGTGCCCGCCCACACCCAAGGAGCCCGTTCGGGCGCCCCTACAGCAGAAGGGCTAGGGCTGTGCCGCAGCTTTCAAGGCGCTTCTTTCCCTTCCCTCTCCAGCTTTACAGCGTCTCGCCAATGCTGGGGATGTGTGGCCATTCGATGCCTCTTCTAGGAATGGGAGTAGTCCGGGGATTGTCCACAGTATCCCTGCGTGGCAGGGGTAGGCCCGATCCCTGCTCTCTTATTTGCCAGCATTTATTTTGCCGTCTTGTGATGTTGCAGCTTCTGGAAGTACACCGGCCCCTGTATATGGGTAGCTTTTCAGCTAGTTAAGGCAGCACTTGAGTTGATAGAGTTTTGATGGAATATAATACATTACAGGCCGTTTTCAAGATGATCCAGGCTGTAACCTTTTCAGAAGGGGAGCAATGTCTCTGTGTTTATTAGTGCTGTCGATAAGTCTGGCAATGGCCTGCTGCACTGTTTCGAGTGGTGCGAGGGCTGTGGCAGGCGTACCCGAGAGGAACACATTGCACCCCTCCACGTGTGATGACCCAGAACACTAATGCTTCAGAGGTTGGAAGAAACATATTTTATTTTGCACAGGAGTCTTGGCTGGAATAGGCTGTTTCTGTACTCTTGACGTTATGAGGTTTGAAGGGTAGTTTGCTGCCAATGATACAACTCAGTGATTTGCACTAGGACATTTTTACTGCTTGAATCTTTCAAGGCATCATGCCAGATAGCCTGACTAGGATGAGTTTTTACTTGGTTGGGTTGACGAGGAGCACAGCCTCGGTTTTGTGTTTTATTTATATATTGTATTGTGAATTGGTGTACACAAGACAAACCTACACAATTACAATACATAACATTGACATTTTTCCTGCCGTTTAAATGCAATTTCATTTAAATATCGTCACCGTAAAATTGAATCCAAATTTAGTTAATTATCTTTAAAAATTCAGAATATAAAACAAATAGCTGCCAGTATCGGAGCAGTCGGAGCACCTGCTAAAATCGGACCCCAGAACACCTGGTCATTAATTCCATTAACTTTGTGAACACATTTAAGCCGTGCATTTCTTCGGTGTAATAACGGGGGACATTCTAAGAGGAGATGTTTCAAGGTCTCGATTTCAAATCCTTAGCTTGTTTGTTTGTTTGTTTGTTTTATTATTTATATTGCACCAGACCCAAAAGTATTAGGGCGCGAAGGTATAAAGAGGGTTAAGCTTTTGTTACATAGTGGACATGAATAATAAGTACAGCTATGGTTACAATGCTGTATGCATGAACAACGGGCAGGAGGGTTAGCATACCCTACATGTTCTATCAGCTCTATTAATCCCAACTCTCTTCAAATGTTGGGTACGGGTACAAATGCAAACACAATTTAATAAAATGTCCCTTCCAGGTTTGATCTGGGAACTTTAAAACATGACCCAGTAAAATACCAGCTCCTCTTTCCTCCACGAACTGGGCGCCAATCATTCTTAGTTCAGCTATTTTATTACGTGTATAAATCTAATCCATTCAAAATAAGGTTTTATTCGCTAGACAGTGAGTTTAAGCTTTGAGTAGGTGCTCGCCATGCAGGACTGAGTAAATGCAACACAGCATAACTACGAGAAATCTTTGACACAACCGACTATTGGGTATAATTGTGTGTCATCTGATAAACTAGTGTTTCTGGGTCGTAGCCCCTTCAGCAATCTCTGCAGAACGCACAGTTAGTACATAGTGTTCTACAAATCTTACTTCCACCACTAAAACGTGTTGTCCAGTAGGTAGAACCCATTTCCTAACACATAATTAAACCAAGTTCTAAGCGCATAGTGTTAATGTGACATATATGTATTTTTGTGTGGCACCAAAACTTGGGGTGTCAAAATTAGCTTCTAATACCAGTTGGTGTCATGCTAACGAGGCTCTTCTGGTCGATAACTTAAATCTCCAGCTTTTTCAATCTCTGAATGTTCCCCAGGGAAACCCCAAGGTTTATAGTGACATTCCATTATGTAATTTTTTCGAAAGTCATAATATCGAGAAAAAAAAGTCAAACAAAAATTTTATTCGAAATGGGGGGGGTTCACCCCCAACCCCTTGTTTTTGTATTTTTTTTTTTGTTTTACCCATTTTCTTTTTATTCCTGGACCCCAAAATAAATATATAATTAAAAAAGAGGGCATTCGACTTTTTTTTTACCCTTTTTGTTTTCGATATTATGACTTTCGACAAAATGTTTTAAATTTTTTTTTTTTTTGACTGCACACCAAACCCCAATTAGTGTTCCCCCTTCCTTGTTACCCCAAAAGGGTCTCTTTCAAACAGTGTTTCTTTCCGGGGGGGGCAAAAGTGTCTCTTTCAAACAATTCTTCGTTCAGGTTGGCAAGTGTCTCTTTCACCCAATTATTCTTTCAGGATGGTAAAAGTATCTCTTTCAAACAATAATTTCTTTAGGATGCCAAAAGGATGTTTGGTATACTCCTTTACCATGTGCTTTGTAAAATAAGTATGTTTCTTTATAAAACTTGAATGGACCTCCTGGTATACTGCCATGCCAGGCCTCCTCTAGAAAACTCTTCAGATCCCATGGTATAGTCCCCGCCAGGTATCTTGCTACTAAATGTTCACTGCCTGATATATTCCCTTTATCAGGACTTCAATATTTTTTAACATAACACAGTTGTATCGTTTCACTGTGTTTATCTTTGCTTGAGGTATGTATGATTTGTTCCAACTTTTCCCACATTGATATCCCGTATATGGGTATTTGTTCAAGTTCTGTTGCTGTGCTTATTTCTTTAACCTTTACTTGCTTAGGATTATACTTGCTACAACTTTCCCAATATTGGCATCCCATATATGGAGACTTGTTAAAGTTCTGCTTTTGCACTTAATTTGTTCGGTATTCAAATATTCATATATGTTTTGTTGGCTTACATGACTGTGGGTACACCTTGGGGTCCCCTATGGCTTTGGGTGGGCTCACTGGTGTTTCGTAGCATTACTGGTCCGTGGTACATCGTATCGATGAAGCTTCCTCTCTGGCACAACGTCCGTTACTCTGAAGACCTTCCTCCGGCTCTCGCCGCAACTTCCAACTCACCCGCCGGCTTCTCTCTGCGATCAGTATCAAAGACCGCTGCCTCTTGGTGTGATGGTATCTCCGGTAGCTCTGTTGCTGCTACTGGTGTTCTGTCGATCCTCGGACGATCCCTGCAGCATCTCTTCTGGTCTTGTGCCACGCCGGTAAGCGGCTCAGATGATTATAAGCTTCTTTCTGGACTTGTCAGCCTTCTCGTTCTTCTCCACTGCGGTCCTGGCATGCCGCTTCTTTCTGCTGCTCTCTCTGCAGTTCGAGTGTGGACAGCATTTTTAAATGTCCTGCGCACTCGTGATCTTCCCAAACCACTAGTCTGCATATTCAGATTGGAGATTTCTTCAATATGCATCAACTCCTCACTCCTCTGCCTCGTCTCAGTATCTGGGCCCATAGGGGAGTTGGAGTTCACATAATGTCTAAGATTTCTACAGTGATATTATTCAGAACTTGCATTTAAGAAAACATTAGAAACAGGAGATATTGTCACCAGGGAGTTAGTGGTGACTCCATCGGATTCATCACCTAAAGGAATGCATTTTTGTTATCCTTGTTTGTAACACCAAATCAGAATACCTCCAATCTGTAAAACTCTTTACTCGCTGCATACATTTAAACTCCACAGTGTCCCCTATAGGAATAGCAGTGTCCTCGAGTGGAGTTTCCCATGGGAACCCGTCAGCTGTTATACAGGAAACCCTCATGGAGTCCCATGTGAAACCATGCAACTTTTCTACTTGCAACTCCCAAATCCTGAAATGTCATGTTCTTACTGTGATGGAACCCTTGTGTACCTTCTTTCTTGCTAGCTCTGCACTGTGATAGTTCTTTCTTTCATGTCAGGAAATGGGAATCTGGGATCGCAGTGTTCTAGCTCCGACTTCAAGTTCCAGCATGCAGCATTTCTCATTTCAATCACTTTAACTAGTTTCTCATACGGCCCTCGGAACTACCTTCCTGGTTTCGGCCAGCAACCTTTCTCCACACAATTGCTTTCTCGAATGTCTTTACTGTGTCTTGAGCCAACTATTAAGATACAGAAGAATTATATCTGAAGAAGATGAATTTGATAAGAAAGCAAATGAACTTACAAAACAATTACTCTCAAGAGGTTACGACCCAATAAAATTACAACAAGACACAGAAAAAGTGAAGAACATCACCAGACAACAAGCTCTACGTCCTTGTGCCAAGGAGGATACCACCGACATAGTGTATGTCACTACCTACTCACAACAAAGTAGACAGATCAAAAAAATAGTCAGACAATTGGGTGAAACTATCTCTAGATCTGAAATTGGTAAATCTTTTTCCAATACTGCCACTTTTTGCTTACAACAAAAATAAGTCAATTCGAGACTGTCTGATCAAATCAGATTTTAATACCAAGAAGCTACAGAGCAATACGTTTAAGGGAACACTTCATGCAACAATTGCAATTGTTGTCACAATGTGATGCAAGGCAACTATATCTACCATCCACATAAAGGCAACAAGATCTCACTGAACCATACCTCTACCTGCGACATACAAAGTGTTATTTATGGCATCAAATGTCCCTGTGGGCTCTATTATGTGGGCCTCGCAGGTAGAAAAGTGAAATGATGGTGCGAACATAAATCCAAAGTGAGGTTGAAACTCACTAAATCCCGTGTAGCACAACACTTCAACGAACAAAATCACACAATTGCCCAAATGCAATTTGTGATTTTAGAACATGTTTAATTACCAAGACGCAGAGGTAATTTACAAAGATTGCTTCAATAAAGAGAAACGTTTATGGATCGATAAACTGGACTCAATGTCCCCACGTGGAATGAATTTGGAATCGGACTTGTATTGTTTTTTGTGACATAAGGCTGTTTTTGTATAAACTACCACCTGTGACAACTTTTAATTGAGACAAGTATAGGCCTCTTTCGTACCGTTGGATTTAACTTATTTGCTTGACACACCTATTTCATTCACCTATTGTATGAACTCCATACTGTTTTGAATGAAGCCTCATGACATAATGGTGATGGAACGCTACACAGGTTCATTTAGAACAACTTGCTAACATCTCAAAATGAGAACTATTTACTCGAATGTAAGAAATTAAAGGTATTTTCGACTCAAATTAATCATCTGTAGCATTGTCCGATTTATATTTCATCTATTTAACTTAGACCGTAGATTTATCTTAGAAATCTTTCGGCCATTTTTCCACCCAAGATGGCTGCTCTTGGAGTTCTCCCCGTAATCAGAGTGACCCTCTAGTCTATATGACACGCACACTTCGCTGAACGTTGCGCAGCAACGGCAGGTGAAACGGGAAACTGTCCGCAATTTTCGAGAGAGACGGGCTGACCGATTCACGTTCATAGATGCAGGTAATTCTCGGTTCTCCGAGTACACGGAGATCTAATAGACACAATACGGCCCGATAGATTTAGAATTGAGCGGAGTAACTGGTTGATTAATACAGAGGTGTCTTTCTCCTCTTTGTTCAACAGATTACGAACACCCGAGGCTAACAGCCTGTTTACCGTATGATACACGGCTTCAGGCTACTGTGCGCGTGAATTGTAAAACAGTTACATGGCCGCTTCTTGGCCATCCATAAGCCATCTCCTTTGAGCCTGAAAGGAACGATCTGAAGGCAGAGACCCCTTTTCTATACACAGTGAAAATCGTACGGAACTAAGCTTACGGTACCGGCTCATTGCCAAAACATTTTTCTACTTTTCGCATTTTAGTATAGTTTAACCCCTAGTTACACCTAAAATTCCGTTGTTTTTACCATAGCCGCTGTGGCATCTTTAAAGATGATGTGTACGAACAGTGGAAACACTCTACGAGTTCTCGGAGGTTAGAATCCTACACCTGCAACCCAGAGAGGTGAGTCAAGAGTTATGTTATCATAACCCACGATCTTTGAGCGGGACCCAGCGCTTTTTATGAGCCCTGGTCCCGTCATAGATCACATTCTACCTATAGGCAAAATGTGAGTTAAGTCTGATTTTACAGTATACTGTGTTCTCTGTTACTTATAGGATTGAATATCCTACACAGTCCATTGCGAATATTGACCATGATCACTGATCACAGCAACAGGTTAGTAAAGTGACTAGCCTATTCTTTTCTTCAGTTAATTAACTTATGAGCTTGATGATTAACTTAATAATACTACTTTATCAATTTTTCAGAAAGAACCAACTGATATCAATAACTGAAGAAGGGTTTTAATAACCCAAACGCATAGTATAGGACAGAAGACACAACAATACTTTCTTGTCCAGATATCGGATCATATTTTGTGTTTTAATAGACTGAAATTTAATGAATTGTTTGTTTTTTGTTCTCCAACGCCAATTGAATGAGATATACAATTGTTAACTGGTTATTATTTGTTTCCTTTTTGATTTAACTGTATATAAACTTGATACAATGAGAATTATGTTACTATGATAGATATGTACTGAATATCACCAACAAGATTCTATGTTGGTAAATGTCTTTCAATAACACTATTTTTTGTTTAAATTATATTGCCTTGAATTATCTTTCCAGAAGTTACAAAGTGTTCATATGAAAGTGTTTAGCAGCTATTAGGCTGCCTTTGTTTGTACCTCGAGTTTTTTCAAGATGGCCATCCCTTTCTCTTCATTATTTGGATCTAGTAGCATAGATCCCAACAGGGAGCACTATTAAGCTGACTTGCATCCATCGATATATATTTTAATGTGTACAATCAACTATTAAACCATTACCTAGGTGTGCACCTCTACAACCAATGTATTCCTTTCCTGTGTTTTGCCACAGATGGGCAGTCTCAGTTCCATTGCCTTTTTCTGGCTCCCCCCGTACAATGGAGTGTGTCTGCAAATTTCTCTCTATCATTGGCTCTCTTTTCTGCTTTGTCTCACTGTCTCCCGGCCTTCTTACTCACATAGACCTCTGAGGCTGGTAATCTTCTGGTCGCTTTGCATGGTCGCAGCGTCTTGCTTTCAACATCTTTCCAGCATCCCGTTCTTCTGCTATCTGGGTATTGTGCTTGTTTTCTTCTTGCTCCGTGTGTGAGATCCGTACACACACCACTATTCAGCCCGCCTTCCCTTCCTGGGCTCTCCATAGCTTGCCCTGCTCCTCCTTCACTACAGCTCTGTTAGAACGCTTTCTCTGACGACCTGTCTTGTCACGGCTCTGGGCAGTGAAGATGGACTCAATATTTCCTGTTGCCTCTCTAGGTTCCAGAGGCTATCGCCCCACAGTAGTCACTTTCCAAAACACTCGGGTGTACACTATAGAAATGCAGTTATTATTGCTATTTCTTTAGTTGTCATGAAGCCATCACAAAGAGTCAAAACACATGGCATAAAATTCAAAATACACAGTACAGCAATCCTATTGTAGCACAGTTTGTAGAGCGCTGTATAGCAGCCAGGTTGGCATCTTGAAGATTTTTTGAGGAGTAAGAAGCATGCAGCCTTAGTGGTATGAGGGGCACCAAGATATATAACAGTCATTAAATCATACAGTTAAGTGAAAATGCATTCAATATGCGGCCTTCTGACATCATGGCAAATATTTGCAGTGGCATTGGCTGTCTGTATTTCCGGTGCCGCTGCCGCCGGTATATCATCTCCTATAGCTATTGCGGATATTTTCTCCTATAGCTGCCGGGGTATCATCACATAATAATGTTCCCGCCTTCTCGTTTCAAGCTATCTCTAGAGGCATGTTGGAGAAAGTTCTTAAGAAAATGCCCCCCCACCACATGGTGGGGGACATCATCCCTTCAAGAATTGTACTGGGACACCGGGGAATCTTTGCTCCTTTTATTTGGTCCACTTTGCAAATTCTACATTTGCAACCAACCATGTGCCAGATTTGCTGAAAAAGGTGATTGTCGCCCCCTGGTTAAAAAAATAAAATAAACAGGGCAAGATCATAAAGTTTTCAGTAATCTAAGACGTCTAACAAATGTGCCTTTCTTGCTGAAAATGATTGACAAATTGACTACACAGCTCCAGGATTATGTGGAAAGCAGGAAGATCCTTCATCCTAGGCAGTCGAGTTTTAGGCCCTTGCACGGCACAGAAAGCGCCCTTTGGATCTACAGGCTGATCTACAGGCTGAAATGCGTAATATCACGGACAAAAGCAAATCGGGGCTGCTGATGTTAGATCCATCAGCAGCCTTCCATCTTGTAGATCATGAGACATTTCTTAGAGGGCTTGTGGACCAGGGAGGGTGCTCTAGTGGAGCAATAGACTGGAGCAGATCCTTTCTCCAAGTTAGGAAATCGAGAATAGTTTGGGGGTAATGCATTCTCCAAGCCTGAGCTAATTAATATGTGTACTGCAAGTGGCTTCCCTCTCCCCGGCACTATTATATTCTGTCGCCCCCTATGCGATCTCTTAGACTCACTAGGTGTGCGATTCAGAAACTATGCCGATGACACTTAGCTCATTATGGAGCTGAGTGGAAATTATGAGAAAGACTTGGTGAACATTGAACAAAGTCCATCCAAAATTGGATGACAGCAAACCGATTTTGCCTTAATGCGGCAAAAACAGAGTTCCTTATCTTTGGATCCACAGAAGCACGCTCCAAACTAGCGATGCAGTATGAAGGATTTACCATAGATGGGCACTATATTAAGACTGTCCAAAGTGAAGACCATGGAGGTGATTTTTGAACCATCTCTCGGTGCTGAAGCCTATGTTAACAGTGCAATCAACCAATCTCAATGTCACCTGAGACTGCTCAGCTTGGTGAAACCGTATGTCTCCCTGGCGCATTGCACGACACTCGTTTGAGCTGTTATAATGCCTAGGCTCGACTATTGTAGTGCGTTACTGGCCGCAGTGCGTAAAGGCTGCATTAAAAAGCTACAGTACGCAAAATTAAAGGCACAGCAAGGCATGATCAGTTTTCTGCCCGTAGGAGGGAGCTGCATTGGCTTCCAGTTGAGGCCCAGAATATGCTTCAAGATGAGTACTATTGTGCATAGATGTTTATATGGACAAGCACCAGAGTACTTAAAAGAACACCTGATACTTGAAAAACGTTCGAGTCACCCGGGAGTCACCCGGTCTAAGGACTCGATGTTACTGGCCCACCCTAGAAGTTAACGAGTTAGAGGCAATGGACGCTCGTTTGAGGTACAAGCAGGGCTGGTCTGGAACAAACTTCCTGCTGAGATGCGCATGGAAGAAAACATGAGCATCTTTAGGAAACGTTTTAAGACGTTACTGTTCATTTAAATTGTAAGCTGATTGTGTTGTCTGTGTCATATATGTTGCACCCTGATGCCTGCGGGCTCCGGCGCATTATAAACCAATAAACATAAACCTAGCTGAGATCTGGTTATCTCTAATAGGAGAGCCTTGTTCTGGTCCTAATTGCGGGGGGATGACATCTTGGTTTTAAGATTTTTCCCATAAGAATATAAAAACAGCATATTGTCCAGCATTTCAATTGAGCTGCTATTGTTGCCATTCATGGCCTCGCTTCCCAACAAGGCTACTTACATGCACCTACCCACCCTCTTTCAGGTTGCTGTCCTCAACATGCCTCGCAGCATAATCGGTGTGAGCTGTGGCAAGGAGGGGACATGAACTAGTGGACACCCTGGCCAGGAAAGCAATTGAGTAGAAATAGGAAGAGAGCTTCTATTGTGAATGGCGTGCCAGAATGAGTGCCGCAGATGCCACTTGCTGCATTGCGCACGCTCCGTTTAAATCACTCTTATTGAACTTCATCTCATTTACTACTGTTTTCCGTTTCTTGCCCTATTTTCTCATCTCTAGACCCTGTTTTGGTGGTTTGGTTGCACCTCCTTTGCCTGTTTTCAACATCAACAATCTTCATTTGAAGTGTCTTTGTATGAGTTTCCATTTTTATATCTTGCATAATCCTGACTCCATTGTGCACATTCCGAGCCATTGCAATCTGCATTTTACTGTCCCTCGTTCCCATGGCTGTCTCCCCAGTCAGCATTGTGGTAGCTATCGACCGGTAGTGAACTATCGACCGATCGCCCTCCTGGACATTGAGGGCAAGTTGTTTATGAGAGTCCTTCTGGGCGAACTAGAGATTTGGGTGAAAAAGGCAAAAATTCTTTCGAAGTACCAAACAGGGTTTAGGAAGGGGCTGTCTGCTGCTTTAAATGGAGTGGCATTAAACATCTTGAGTAAAAACGCAGGGAGTAAGGGAGAGCAACAACTCTTTGGGGCCTGGCTTGATTTTTCAAAAGCGTTCGATCAAGTTGATAGCTTCAACCATAGACGATTTCTAAGAGCTTGGGGCACCCCGGAAGGTATCCTGGCAATGTTGGTCGAGTTCCATAGGGATAGTGCAGTCAGAGTTTGCCTGGATGAGGAGGGGTACCTATCTGAGGCCATCAGGTTGGAGAGAGGGGTTCGGCAGTGCTGTGTGGGTGCACCCCTCTTTAATTTGTATTTGGCGGATGTGGGGGACGTCCTGAAATCATCTGCGTTGGTCAGTCCAGTGATTAATGGATCCGGGATTCGCTGGCTGGCTTACGCTGATGATGTGGTCCTGCTGGACAATACAGCAGTGGGGCTGCAACACCTTTTGAACAGATTGGACTGTTATGCTAAGGAGAAGGGACTCGCACTCAATCCTAAAAAATCTAGGATATTGCTCTTCAGACCCAGGAACAAAAGCGTCATTTATCCCCATTGGGAGATGGGAGGTTAGCATATCACAAGGGTCGAAGACCTGGTTTATCTGGGCTACAAAGTTTATGCCTCCCCGGCAATATGTAAGGTGGAGCAGGATGTGCACAATAAGATCGTGCAGTTCATCCCCCAGATGAAAAAAGTATTGTAGCTTTTCAATCTTATTAAATATTACAAAGCAAAGGTTATCCCGGTCATATTGTATGGGTTGGAGGTGAAGCCCCTCTTGTGGAATGGAGATTGGCAAAGATGGGAGGGTCTCATCTGGAAGAATGCTCTCGTTCTTCCCTTGAGTCTCCCTATGTCATGTCGCAGATTTGAATTAGGCTTGCGGTCATTCAAAGCTGACCTCTCTTTATCGGCTTATCATTACGGCACAGGTGGGGACGTTATATGCAGACATCGGAGCCCATCTGGAAAACACTACCAAAATGCTAACAAATCTGGGAGTTTGGGTAAAGGATGGGCTATTTAAAGCAGAGTTGGACCTCCAAACACTAATCCAGTGAAGGCACAAAAGGCCTGGGAGGAAATGGACTGGATAGTCACAACAGACAATATGCGTGCCATGACCTGTACACACTTATTTTTTAAAGCTGGCAAAAAGCTAGGATATATTGCAAAATACCTGGTGAAGTTTCCCGATTGGCAAATCAAGAAACATTTTCTTAGAATACGTTTAAATGTGGTTCACACTGGGGAGGTCCTTGCCAAAAGGGGATTTGGAGATTCTACCACCATCTTTGCAATGTGTGCAAAAATCCAGAAGATCAATCCCTTAGGCATCTGCTAATGAACTGTGAGGGTACCTGGCCTGTAAGGTGCCTGCTATTTGCCAGATTTGGAGTCGGTTCAGAGAGTTTCCTGCCGGACATGTTCTGGGATAGATTGATCTCAGGGACGCACAATAGCAGTGGTGCATGTGTTGGAAAGAAGCAATATTGTGTTCTAAAATGCCATCTTCGATCTGAGACTTAGTGGGGACAGACAGGTTCTTCCGTGCTCTTCTAACTGATTGAAAGAGTTGCTCCACTGGTGTTGGTTTTTAAGGTTGGGGGTGGGACACTCAACAGCCTTTCGATGTGGTCCAATGGTTATTAGTTAGTATGCTCCACCTTCTACTCCTTTATTTATTTATTTATTTATTATTTTTAATTGGATATTAGAGTTTTAAGGCATATGTTTTTGAATTTTATATGGAATGTATGTTTTATCATGGTCTAATATGAGTATATTTGGGAACTGTTTTATTTAAATTGTGATGGTTATATGTTTTTTGTAAAAGGTTTTTCGTTAACCAAATACAGTAATAAAAAATGTGTAACTATGCAAAACCCTGTGGATTGCCGGCCAGCCTCACCCTTCGAGAGCCTTTTTCAGTGCTCTCTCGAGCTTGCTCTTTAGGGGACGCTAGATTCCAGATCCTTGCTTGTAGAGGGGTGCCAGATATTTTCCAAGTCATACAGTGAATCCAACACCTCCTGAAGGGTAACCAAGCGCGTCGTTCTACTGCTCCACTCCCCCAGGGGCACTTTATTGCAGTAGTTTCTGCGTTTACACTCGCGAAACATAAAGAGAAGTTATCCTCCCAGCCTAAACTCTGTGGGCGGCAAATCCAAATGTCGCTGTCTCCATACTGCTGGTCATGAGGTCGCCCCACTGCCTACTCCTCGCTCCTGTATTGTTAGAATTGGAGGTGTGCTGAATATTATATTTAATATTTTGCCAAATAGCGAATATTTTCTCAAGTATTCAGTCGAAGCCGAATAGTTTTTATTTAATCAATCCTGTTTTAAACTTGAAAACCACACATTTAAATGTGCTCCATCATTAATTTATCCACAGTTCAATCAACATTGCATCCTTATTTGGTGTACCCAAGCCAGAAAAGAACAGATTAACAAAAAAGGTCAGACAGGATGTATGGAAGGATGTTGTTTATTCAAAAAAGTGCCACTAAAAAGTGGCGTGCATCAGAAATGCGGATGTGCTAGGTTGCAATGAACAAAATTGATATTGCAATTTGCAAATGCCATTGCGCACACTGCAGTCTCTTGCATGGAAGGTGAGTTCTGAATCTTCCTTTTAGCTCATGTAGAACAGAAGTCAAAGGTATATGTGTGTGAGGTGCCTGGACTCAATCCGCCAACTATCTTCCCTCCGCCCCACAGAGTGATAATGATGTATTGTTTGTATAGCACTTTCTCCGAAGTGATGTACTTGGAACATAGTTGCATACAATTTTCACCCAACCGAATTTGGTACTGCTTTATTGACCCTGGAAGCATAAAAGTCTCAGTTGGCGGTGCCGGGAGTTGAACCTGCAAACTGCATATCGCACACAGATCGCAGTAATGAGTGCTTAACCCGCTGAGCTATCTGAGTGGCTGTATTCCCAGCGAGGTAGATGATGCTCCTAGGTAGATAGGATTGCAGCACGGTTAGCTACACTGGGAAAACCCTGACGTGTGACGTAGAAGGCCTAAATTCCACCAACTCTATCTGTGCCCACCTCCCTCCCACCACACTGGAGGCTGCAGCCCAGCGCTGCACAATAACAGCACGCAGAAAGACCTTTGCTGCTAGGGAACACTGGGCTGTCCTCTTATTCCAGAGGTGACCCAAAAAGTATGGATTGGGAAATCCTGCACTGTCTGACATGAACAGACCCTTCCCAAGCCCTGTGCCCTAGAAGAGGCAGCCCACCTGTTGGGAAGTCTTCTGATTTCCAAACCTCTTCCTTCTACCCATTTCACTAACCGAACACAGCTCTAGGACTATGACCGATAGAAACCGTGTTCACTCACCGATCTCTCCATACACCCTCTGGCAGACTTGCTCACAAGGACGTGGAGAGGTTTCATTATGTCCAACATATTTATGACTTTAGACCCACTGGTCTCATACTACCTGTTTTGAATTCTGAAAGATTTTCCATATGCATTTGCTGTTGGAGCAAGCAATGCTCGCCTGATGCTAATGCTCGCACCCCTTCTATCCAATACACAAACATATGCGCCTCAGTCTGATATATAATAAGGAATGCCGCAAACGTCAACTTTCACGCTTTTGCGATCTTTACTCCATATTTGCATCAGTCGATTCATTGCATTCAGATAAGAAGACACAAGTATTCTGCAGGAGTAAAATTGCTAAAGCCAAATAGCTTTTTTTTCAGCCTGAATTTGGTCAAATACCTACCGTAAGCCGAAGTTCGGTATGCCCCAGGCATAATGGCCACTGTTTGGGCTCTCGGAAGCAGACTCTGATCTTCATTGTCAACAGGTGTTCTTCTTTCTTCCCTTCACGGGATATACCATCAATTGCGCCTCACTTTATTTATTTTGCAGTTTGCATAGCGCACCATACCCAAAGGCATTTGGGCGCTGTTCTTAGTAAAAAAGCATAAATGTTACATAGTTGCGTGTATACATAAACAGTGACCTACATTTACAAGATACTTGCTTAAAACGTCATCTTAAATTGCATTGGTCCTACTTGAAAATACAGTGCTGTAATGAATCCTGATTGTGACTATTTTAGTAGTTCCTATGAGAGAAGCTGGGTTTTCAACTGGTTTCGGAAGGTCCAGAAGGAATCTTCTGACCTTAGTGTGGCTGGTAAAGTATTCCAATGTCTGGTCGCCATCACTGGGAAGCTACTGCCTCCAACTTTTTGCAATTTAAATCGCGGGGTAGAGAGCAGGTGCATGTATGCTGAACGCGTAGGCCTGTTGGATTGAAAGGTAGTGACTTTATCTGCCAGGTATTTAGGGGCTAACTTAATGTAAACATTTATGCGTCAAGGTTTAGTTTAGTTTAGTTTTATTATTTATAGAGCGTACCTAACCCTGAGGTATCTGGGCGCTTGACATAGGGAATTGTTACAGGCACATACAAATAGCCTAGTTAATTGTTACTGTCACATGCACATATAGGACCAAAGGACACATGGCTTGTTGACGTGGGTTACAAATTGAGTAACGTGCCATCAAAATAAGACGGAAAGCATACAATATACAGAAGTGCTGAAGTAGCTGAAGGTTGGGACACAGCTGCCCTTGGACCAGGGATGCGACCTAGGGGTATATTTTAGTGTTGTTTGCCGAGGAGCCAGTCTTTTACTTTGAATCTGAAATTCCAGAAAGATGATCCAGCCCTGATGACTGGGGGGAGAGGATTCCAGCACTTCGCTGCAAGCACAGGGAAGCTGAGTCCACCTGCGGTTTGATTCCTAGAGAATTCGTCTGCTATATATTTGGGGGCAGATTTTGACAAGCATTTGTGTGTAATAACTAACGTACGCAGAGAGATTCTGTCGTGCACTGTGAGCCAGTGTGTCTCGTCTGATGGCGGAGATGTGGTTGGAGCGTGGGCTATTTAAGGGTGATCTGAGTGCAGTATTCTGGAGAACTTGTAGTCTGTTCAGGTTATGTTCAGAAGAGCCTAGAAATAGGGTGTTGCAATAGTCCAGCTTGGATAAAATCAATGCCCTGGCTAGCGTGAGGCAACTGCTGGTAGATAAGTAGGGTTTGCAGGCATTAATCAATTTATTAGTTTAGGCTGCAGATGAGTTCGTAGCATTGACTTGTTTTTTGAGGGAGAGAGTGGAATCTAGATAGATGCCTAAGGTTTTGACTTCATTGAAAACTTTAATGATATTCCCGTCAATATTGAATGCCTTTATAGCGTGGGTTTAGTCTGTTTAGACAAGCTTGGGATCCGATAATCAGATGCTCTGTCTTATCGTCATTAAGACAGAGGCTTTGGGCAGCCATCCATGCCTGGATTTCGAGGTAGATGTCATTTAGTAGTTTGGATTCCTTATTGTAGCAACCAGTGAGCGTGATGAGGACCTGGGTGTCATCTGCATAATTCGTGTAGGTGACACCCCGATTGTCAAGACGATCAAAGAGGAGCTTTGTAAAAATGTTGTAGAGCGTGGGTGAAATGCAGGAGCCCTGAGGAACTCCCCAGTAAATGGGGATTGGGTTTGCTGATGCTGTGGGTGCGAAGACCCTCGTGGTTCTGTTCTAAAGAAAAGATCGGAGAGAATGCAGCAGCTGTAGTTAATGTTTTGTCAGGATCTGATGGTCAACGAGATCAAATGCTGCAGAGAGGTCCAATAGGAGAAGGATGGGCAGTTTGCCTTTGTCTTTATTTTCATCCATTTGGATTTTTAGGTTCAAAAGGGCCGTTTCAGTGCCATGCCTGGGTCTGAACCCAGATTGACGCAAGCCTAGAAGGTTGTTGTCCTCCATTTGTTTTTGGATTTGTAGATAGGCCGCTCTATCTAGAATTTTTAGGAGGAAAGGGAATGTTATCAGTCTGTAATTAGTGGGTATTTTGGGGTCTAGATTAGGTTTTTTGAGGAGAGGCATAACCCACACCCCTTTAAGATTGTTGGGGACTGAATTTGTTTTGAAGGAAGAGTTGATCAAGGCGGCAATGAATGGAGCTAGGTCTTTTGCTCCTTCCTTAATAACTGATGCAGGGCAAATACCTCCCTGGCACTTTGAGGGTTTTAGGCCGGCTATGATGTTTTCCACTTCTTTAGGGGAAACCGGGATGAAGTAGAAGGGATGACTCGGTGGGGCTTGCTGGTCGGGAAAAGTGCTGAGAATGGAACTTGCGGCTAGGCTGATCTTTCTTTAGTTTAGATTTTTTTGTTTGTAGTAATGCTATTTTGTCTGATAGGGATTTTTTGGATGTTGGCGCACCAGGCCGCATCTTTGGTGCAGGCTTCTGTCAGTGGTGCAGGGGACTCCAATTCCCTTAGTTTTGCAAAGATCTCTTTCGTGCAGGATTTTGCATTTTGAATTCTGACATTAAAGATCTCTTTTTTAGTATTGTAGATGGTTGTTGTATAGGTAGACGCAGCAGCGGTGATTGTTTCCTTTTTAAGGGTTGAGGGTGTTTTTCTCTAGATGGCTTTAGCGGTTCTTTTGGCGTTGTGGAGGGTTTTTAGTTTAGCTGTGAACCATTATTTAGATGAGCTGTGGGTTTAGCCTTTCTTAATTTAACAGGGGCAATATTGTTTAAGGCTTGTTCTAGTGTACCGTTGTACAGGTCGACCAATGTCGACGGGTCCACATCGTGTTTTTTTTGGAAGTTGATGATAGGGAGGAGTAGTGGTAGTAGGTTATCAGATGTAATATTCCGGTTGTTTCTGGCAAAGGTTTGTGGGGCTATGGCGGTACCATTATTGAGGAGGTGCTCTATTGAATAGTAAAGGAGATGCAGTGGTGGTCTGACCAAGCCCAGGGTTCATTTTTGAGGATTGTAGTGGTGCAAGCAAGGTCTGCCAGCCATCCAGTGTTCTACCCTTGTTGTTGGTAAGCTCGTTCATGCGATTTTGGAAGCCAAGCTGAGTGATGGCGTTTTGGAGGTGGCGCTGGTGTCATTACGGTCATGAAGGCATAAGTTAAGGTCACCGAGTAAAATAATGAGAGCCAGGTTTAGTGTTTTGGGTCAGAAGGGAAGTGATGTCCTTGAAGAATGAGATGGGGCCAAGGGAATGAAGCAGAATGGTACGGGTAGCTGATAGAGGGAGTTTAACCAACAGGAGTTCAGCTGAAGGGAAGCTCGCAGTAGGTAATGCTCTGAGGCTGAGGTGCTTTTTGGCTATGAAAGCCATGCCACCGCCTTTGCCGGTACTTATGTCTGCTCGGAAGATCATGTAATCTTCTGGGAGGGCTGAAGACAAGGCTGGACCTGCCGCAGGGTGTAGCCAGGTTTCAGTAATGGCAAGGAAGTCTAGTTGGTTGGTAGCGATGAGGTCAGCGATGCCGAGGGCATGAGCTAACATTGAGTGCTCCTTTTAATTGCTGGTGTGACTAGGGCTGGGGCTCTGAGTAGCGGTATTGCGGTCGCCATTGGACAGGAGCTTTTGATGGAATCCGTGGATATGATGGGTTGAGATGACAGATGTGTGTTGGAGGGGTTGATGCAGGTTGACGGATCATGAGACTTGGTGGTAAGCTTGAAGCCAAGGAAGCGTGAGCCCAGTCGTGCATTCCTAGAACTTAATGGATATGGGATCAGCGGCATAGGTGGCAAGGCGAAGAGGCGGAGCCATTTAGTGGGGCTGATGGGGTAATGGTCATTGTTGGCTGGGGCTTGGTTCAGGTCAGGGCGAGGTACGTGTGGCTGTAGGGGGGGTAGAAACTTGGTTGGTGTTATCGTGTGGAACAGTGGTAGAATGGTGGCCATAGTGAGCGTTACTCTCCGTAGAGTGGCCATGTGGTCTGGGGCTGACTGCTGTGCACAGTATGAAGTGTGGTGCAATACCAGGTTCACCAGCCGCTGAAAGTGGAGTCTAGTGGACTAATAGTGTCGCACTTATAAGATGCAGTTGTGAGCTAGTTCGCAGTAGGTTGAATGCAGTACACAATAGGTTAAATGCGGTATGATGAGGTGTAATACTAAATTCGCTTTAGGTTGAGGTACAATACTAAATTCACTTTGGGTTGGGGTACATTGCTGAATTTGCTTAGGCTGAGGTACAATACTAAATTCACATTGGGCTGGGGTGCAATGCTAAATTCACATTGGGCTGGGGTGCAATGCTAAATTCACATTGGGCTGGCTGGGGGGCAATGCTAAATTCACATTGGGCTGGGGTGCAATACTAAATTCACATTGGGCTGGGGTGCAATGCTAAATTCACATTGGGCTGGGGTGCAATGCTAAATTCACATTGGGCTGGCTGGGGGGCAATGCTAAATTCACATTGGGCTGGGGTGCAATGCTAAATTCACATTGGGCTGGGGTGCAATGCTAAATTCACATTGGGCTGGCTGGGGTGCAATGCTAAATTCACATTGGGCTGGGGTGCAATGCTAAATTCACATTGGGCTGGGGTGCAATGCTAAATTTGCTTTGGACTAAAATGCGGAGCAAGGTAGGCTAAATGCATGCACCTAAGAAATGCAGTTGAGAGCTGGCTGATAGTAGATTAAAGGCAGTAAACAATAGGTTAAGAGCAGTATGCTGAGGTACAGAGCTCAATTCACATTGGGCTAAGGAACAATGTATGCATGCACAGTGCATTAGCAATGCAGTGGAACAGAGTTTGGCAAACATTAAGTGGACTAATTGTGGTATACCCCAGTGCCTGCGCAGCGCAGCAAGTGGGGGGCGTAGGCAGTAAATGGTATGCATTATAGTAAAGACAGACTAAGGCAAGTTATGGACAAGAGTAGTTTTTCAGGATAGCGTTTATATACGTTTGGTTAATGTTAATCCTGGTAGTCAAGCATGCAGCAGTAGGGCTCACGCAGGAGAAATAGGACTGACTGCTCCAGTTAACAGAGGCAGTAGCACAACAGGATGGGCCCTTGGAAAGAGCTCGCTGTAACTGTAGATACGTGGCAATAGTCGAGGGGGGGCTCTGCGTGGCTGTGGGGTGAGAAGGTGATCTTGAGCAGCACTAGGGGTGGAGCCAACAAGCAGAGAGAGATTCACGGTCTCAGACAAAATGGTTAGTGGGGGTGTAGGGGCTCGGTGAGCAGGCGATTGAAGATACAGAAGGTGCTAATGGTACATACAGTTCACGGGCAGAGTGTCGGGCCGACGGCACGAACGGCCTGGACAGGCACAGACAGGCCCTTTGGGAGCAGCGCCGGCTTCCGCCGAAACAGATTGGCTAATGAAGATTCAGGATACCCAATCGGGTTATCCTTGTTTTGGGGGCTCGGTGGCCTAAGAGGGTTGCCTGGCGAATAAGGCACCATCTTAGAATCTTGGTCGTCAGCTGGTCCTAATGAAAGAAACGCGGTGCCGGCTAAGTGTATCGCCTTGCAGCGTATGGAGGAGCGTTCTAGTAACGCGTACTCCATGGATGATGAGGTTGATCCCGTCAGTGATCCCACGAGGCAGGAGATTGTTGGTTGTCGGATGCGGGTCACGGCGGGAGAGGGCTCCTGCCCTCTCGTCTTCATAGGTAAGATTTTGTAAGGCAAGGGTTTTGAATAGGACACACTCCTGAATAGGTAGCCAATGGGAGTTCTTCTTGTCGGGGAGATGTGCATGTTTTTTGGGATGTTTCGAGCTGCTCTATGGGTGTTATTTTGGATAACCTGTAGTTTTCTAATATTGTGGTTCTTGGTACGGGCGTAAAGGACATTACAGTTGTCTAGTCTTAACAAAATGAGGGCTCTGGCTAGTGTGATGCAACTGTCGGGTGACAGGAAGGGTCTGCTAGCATTGATGAACTTGGATGTGTAACCTGCTACTGATGCTGTGGCATTGACTTGTTTGGTTAATGTTCAGACTGAGTCCAGATGAAAGCCCAGAGTTTTTACTTCCTTAGACACCTTGATGGTGATGCCATCTTATGTTGAAGGCCTTAAAAGAGTTGTTAAGTTTGTTCAATCGTTGTGATCCTATGAGGAGGAGTTCCTTTTTTTTTCGTGCATAATCCGTGGTGGGCCATGCAAGTCTGGGTCATTTGATGGATTACGTTGAGTGATTCAGTGTCATGATCGCCCGTGATGGCGATGAGGACTTGAGGTAAAATGATTCAAAGTAGGAGCGATCGGCAATCGCTTTAGCAAATCCAATGTTTATGTTGCCACAATGTTTATTATCTCCCTAATGCGGGCCCCATCTGCTGTCTCACAGTGAGATTCACGAGATACGGAATCCACTCACGTTACAAAACAAAAACGGCAAACAGGTCATTGTCCTCTCACATGTTGCACACAGTCACTAGAGTGTTTAAGTTAAGCATTAGTTTTAATTCAATCCGAGGGCAACACAGATATGCGTCGCAACAGCCCTGGGTGCACTGCATGACAAATATAACAGATTAGCAAGTAAACACTGATATATCTTGATAAATGTGGTAACTAAAGGGTCAACACGATCACAACATTGAATGCATTTTTTAATTTTATACACGCAAATGGAACTGGGCAATAAAGAGATTGAGGATTTAAAGGTGTTGCCACAAATCGGTATTAAGAATCACCAAGATCAAATGAATTTATGATATTTGCTTCTTTATGTCTTTTCTTATCTGTTAAATGTTCGTCTGTATTTGTGGGCACCCTGTATATTACAAATGGACCAAATGCGTCATATCAATGTTTTATGTCAAAATATGACTTTGTATTATGATTTCGACATGCTGTAATCTATGAATTATATCAATATTTCTGAGGCTTGTGGAATCTGCTTAGATCACATGCTGTGCATAGGCCGACATCTAGTGGAAGCTGCGGAGTATTACAGTTTGTTTTTCGAAACTCGAAAATGGGCGTCGACACAGGGTGTGCCAGTAATACTATCCCTAGTGTGATGTCCACTGTACCCAAGATCCCTCACGCGTCTAGGATCCTCAGATTGTTTTTTTCCGCCATACTGGTCGGAAGCATTTGGCGGAGTCCCCTGGCGTTAGCCATACTTTTGCTAAAAATTTAAAAATAATAATCTATTGACATCCTTCCCCACCCCAACGTCGAACTTCGACACTCGACGCCGGCTGGAGAAGAAATCGACCGTCGGCTGCTGCAGGACGGATTTGGGCCTCGGAAGGCCTCTGGCCTCGGCCCGGGCCTTGGAAGGCCTCTGGCCTCGGCCCTGCAAGTAGGGAGAGTGGGGGGTGGTACATACTCTACGCTCTTGGTATATAGGTACACCTTATACATTTCCTACACTTAACCGCCCGCTGCCTCAAGGTGCGTATGGAGGGTACCCCTTTTCAATTCTTCCCCAAGTGCAATCGCAAATACCCTTGGGTCGACAGGCACGCCACGTGCAATCTCTGCTTGCCGAGGGACCACCCCGAAGCGAACTGCAGAGCGTGTAGTAGGTTTAAACCTAAGACACTTAGGACCGCTCTTGGTATATAGGTACACCTTATACATTTCCTACACTTAACCGCCCGCTGCCTCAAGGTGCGTATGGAGGGTACCCCTTTTCAATTCTTCCCCAAGTGCAATCGCAAATACCCTTGGGTCGACAGGCACGCCACGTGCAATCTCTGCTTGCCGAGGGACCACCCCGAAGCGAACTGCAGAGCGTGTAGTAGGTTTAAACCTAAGACACTTAGGACCGTTCGACGAAGCGTTGGGCCCACCACGCCAGGCAGGCGGCCATGGCAGCGAAGGGCGCCTTCAGTGACGGTAGGGACGGCGAGGGCATTACGGCGTCGAAAGACAGCCGAGCGCAGGTCCCCGACCTCGGAAGGTCGTCCGGCAGGGCGGCTATGGGGAAGACCCCCGGCGACACAAGCGCTTCACATACTACACACACTAAACACACTAAGTCCAACCGAGACTCGACGACGTCGAGTTCGCGGAAAGAGGCACAGACAGAACGGTCTGATTCGGTGTCCTCTGGGCGCTCTCGATCAAGATCGCCGCATGACTCAAGGCAATCATCCACTCTTGCCAAGAGTGCCTCGCTCCCTAGGCTAACAGAAGTTCGATCGTCGGAAGACGAAGACGACTTCCACCCCCAGGCCGCGCTCCAGGAGTCGGAGCCCGCAGTTAAAACCAACGAGGCCCCACGCTCGAAGGACAGGGGCACCACCCCCGATCCTCGACGCCAGGTGTCGAAAAACTCCGGAGCTCTAAAGGACAGGGAAATTTTTTTTCCACTCACGGGGAGGGGGGAAAACAGCAGAAGAAACAACCTTTGCACTCTTCCACACCTGTGAAACACACCACTCCCCCTAAACAGACAGACAAAACCAGGTCTGCTGATATGTCTAAAACCAGCAAAGCTACTCAAGATAAATCCCATAGACTTGCTGAGAGAGTCATTCCCAGTTCCAAAAAATTGTCCAGTGAAGACATAGAAAGGGTCATGTCAAGAATGTCTTCTTTGGCAGATTTTTATGATAAAAATCCAGAACATTTCCTCTTGTATGATCCACAGTGGGCGACACCCTCAGGCTCTACTGATCCTATCCCCCCCGAGTAAAAAGCCCCGGTTTGAAACTCCGATGAGGTCAGAACCCTTCGAGGTACAACCATACGCAAGACCATACTCACTGTATCAAGGAGAGGCTTCCTTTTGTGAGGACCAAGAATTTGGTATGATAGAAGAGCAAACCGGGACAGGCTACTATGGGGATGATGAGTACCAGGAAGAGGAGGACCCGGAAACATACAGAGTAGATTCCCCGGTAGAGAACAAAGCCCCGGTTACCGACTCCCCGGTCGATAACCAACCCCTCCTAAACGAGGTTCTCGCATGCGCAGCAGAACATTTCCACATTGACGCCCACAGTGTCCAGGAGGAAAGGGACTTCGCAGAAGAGTTAGTGGGAGAAAGGAGGCCTGTTGCCCATACCATCCCTATCCTTAAGTCCATTCAGCGGAGAATAGATCCGTCCCTGGTGAACCCGAACCTCACCAGAGCAGTCAATCCCAGGGTTGAAAAACTTTTCAGGGTGGCCCAGTCTGACCCTCTCTATATAAGAGGACATCTGAAGCCAGACTCCCTAGTTGTCACCAACACTCGTAAGAGGGCTGGAACACCCTTGTCATCGTCCGAAGCTCCTCCCGACAAGGAGAGCAAAAAACAATACGGTTTCGGCAGGAAAGTACCCTCAACGTCCGCTTATCAAGCAAGGATTGCAAACTCCACCACCCTGTTGGCCAGCTACAACTGCCATCAGTGGGAAGAAGTCGTGGCACTCATAGCCTCTGCTCCTGAACCTTTAAAGGGCCAGTTCACTCGGATCTCCGCAGAGGGTAGAGCCATGTCTGGTTGCATTTTGAAAGCAACCTTCGACGCCACGGACAACGCAGGCAGATTGATAGCGGAAGGCACTGTTATCAAAAGACATGCGTGGTTACGGCAGTCTGGTTTTAAGGCAGAAACCCAGGCATCATTGTTGGACAAACCGGTGGAAACCGATCTGTTGTTTGGTAAGGCGGTCGAAGACGCACTGAAGAATGCCAAGGACGAATACGAAACACTCAAGTCCCTTGGCCAGTTAACCAATAAACCCCCTAACCAGAGAGGGAATAGTAATTTTCGTCGTCCACGCGGCCAAAATTCCCAGAGAGGATCTACCTATTCCCAAGGGCAGGGTACACAGTGGAACAACAACCAACAGTCTGCCCAGGGTTACGGCAGGGGTAATAGGAGAGGTCGTGGTAAAGGCAGAGGCAGCCCCAACAAGGGAGGCGGCACGCCTCCACCAAAGCAGTGACGCTCAGTTCAGGGTCCCTTCTCACGCAACCCCAGTAGGGGGACGCATTTCCAACTTCACCCAGGCTTGGGAAGGGATCACATCAGACAGATGGGTGCTGTCAACAGTATCCATAGGATATTGTATAGAACTACTGCAGCGTCCCCGGAACCATCCTCCACGACAAAGGGTACACTCTTTAGAACATCAAAAGATTCTCCTTGAGGAGATCGCCATTCTGCTAGAAAACGACGCGATAGAACTCGTCCCGGGACACCAGGTAAACAAGGGTATTTATTCAACTTACTTCCTTGTGCCAAAGAAAGATTTGACAATGCGCCCAGTATTGGACTTGCGGCCTGCCAACAAGTATGTCAAGCCCCAAAAATTTCGTATGACCACGCTACAAGAGGTAATCCCCCTCCTAAAAAAGGGGGATTACATGGCAACCTTGGGTATGAAAGATGCTTATTTTCATATTTCCATGTTCCCAGCGCACAAAGTATTTGCGCTTCAAGGTGGACAGCCGACACTACCAATTCAAGGTACTGCCCTTCGGGATAGCTTCAACACCAAGGGTATTCACCAAGGTACTGGCGGTGGCAGCTGCACACCTACGCAGGCAGGCAATCCCAGTGTACCCTTATCTGGACGACTGGCTCATAACGGGGGAAACCCCAGGAATTTGCAGGACAAACATTCAAAGGACTATCGACCTCCTACATGAGTTAGGCTTCTAAATCAACGAGAAAAAGTCAAGCCTAGTGCCAAGCACCTCAAAACAATTCCTAGGAGCAATCCTAGATACCCAAGAGGGGTTGACCTTTCCTTCAGAAGAAAGAATTCAGAATATACTACTGCAAATTCCGCATTATCAGTCCGGTCACCAAATAACGGTACGCAAAGCAATGCGTTTACTGGGCATGATGGCGTCATGTATTTACCTGGTCCCCCACGCTTGCCTGCGCATGCGTCCCATGCAGGAATGGTTGGTGAAACAGTGGTCTCAGGCAAGTGGTCAGTGGGACGATCTAGTGGTCGTTTCACCAACACTGGTACAAAGCCTTCACTGGTGGACAAGAGAGAATCTCGCACAGGGGAAACCCTTTTACGATCCCGAGGTACAGGCAATAGTCACTACAGACGCATGCCTGACGGGGTGGGGAGCTCACCATCTCCACCACACAGCTCAGGGTCTCTGGTCTCACTCAGTGGCCAAGAACCACATCAACCTGCTAGAGCTTCTGGCCGTATTCAGAGCGCTTCAGGCGTTCGAGCCCCACCTACTAAACCTGTCAGTGCAAATCCGGACAGACAGCACAACAGCCATGTTCTACCTGAACAAGCAAGGAGGGACTCGCTCGCCAAATCTGTCCAAGCTTGCCCAGAAAATCTGGATATGGGCACTCAGACGGAACATCTTCCTGTCATCACAACATGTTCCAGGGGAGCTCAATTCCCTAGCGGATGCTCTGAGCAGAGACTCCCTCCCAGAGGAACACGAATGGGTTCTACACAGAGAGGTCGTAGAAAATATCTTCTCTCAGTGGGGTTTCCCCACTATAGACTTATTCGCCACAAGCGAAAACAGACAATGCCCAGGATTTGCATCCAGGTTCCCCCAACCAGACTCCCAGGGGAACGCCCTGTGGATGAACTGGTCAGGGATGTTTGCGTACGCTTTTCCACCAACTCCTCTCATCAGGAAAGTGATGAACAGAGAGTCGATGACGCTCGTCCTAGTTGCTCCCATGTGGGCAAGACAACCGTGGTTTCCACACCTACGCAGGATGGTGGTGTGCGAGCCCATCAAACTTCCAGCCTGGCACAACCTACTGTCCCAGCACCAAGGTCAAACAGTGCACCAGCAACCCAACTCAATGAACCTGGCAGCATGGCTCCTGAGGTCATAGAGTTTGGACATCTCAATTTGCCACAGAGGTGTATGGACATCCTAAAGGAATCTAGGAAACCAAACACAAGGCACTGTTACTTTGACAAGTGGAAGAGTTTCGTTATCTGGTGCCAGAGTAGATCAATCAACCCGGGTGATTGCACTCCTTCCACTATTGTTACATACATGCTCCACCTGCTGGATGCAGGATTGGTTTTTAACTCACTGAAGGTACACCTGGCAGCCCTGTTGGCTTACACCACTTCCCATAGCAAAGTTTTGTGGTGGAAAGTACCAGTAGTTAAAGCCTTCATGGAAGGAGTAAAGAGACTTCACCCTCCTATTTCAAACCCACCACCAGGGAGGGACCTTAATGTGGTGTTAGCCAAGCTCATGGGCCCCCCTTTCGAACCCATGCATAAAAGCAGTCTCAAACACCTGACTTATAAAACGGCCTTCTTAGTAGCTATTACTCCTATAAGAAGGGTCAATGAAATTCAGGCTCTGTCAGTGCAGGATCCCTTCTTTACTGTCCATAAAGACAAACTGGTTTTACGCACACACCCTAGGTTCTCACCTAAGTTTATATCTAAATTCCATGTAAACCAGTCCATCGAGCTTCTGGCTTTCTTCCAAGACCCACAAAGCTCGGCTGAAGTGAAACTACACACCCTAGATGTGCATAGGGCGGTCCTCTACTATGTAAATAAAACCAGACCGCTAAGAAAAACAGATCAACTGTTTGTCTCCGTAGCTACAGGCAGAGAGGGGGATCGCGTCTCTAAAGGTGCCATCTCGAAGTGGATTATTAACTGTATCCAGCTGTGTTACTCACTGTCTGAAAGAACTCTGCCTTTCACGCCAAGAGCCCACTCTACTAGAGGCATTGGGGCCACTCTGGCTTTCATTGCAAATGTCCCCCTTGGCACCATTTGCAAAGCAGCTACTTGGAGCTCTATTCACACTTTTACTCAGCACTACTGCATTGACACCCATTCCAAGGCAGATACACAAGTGGGACAAGCGGTTCTAAGACACTTATTTGCTCATGACCCTTCTCACATCCCACCTCCTTCTTCAGGTACTGCTCGCTAATCTATGCACAGCATGTGATCTAAGCAGATTCCACAAGCCTCAGAAGGGATACATTACTCACCGTAATCGTATTTCTGATGCTTGTATCTGCTTAGATTCACATGCGACCCACCCTTCCTCCCCTCTGAGAGAAGGCGCATGATTGCTTGTAGTCTTACCTTTCTGTCTATCTGCTTGGATTATCTGTACTCGCGCTACTCCTCATGCTACCTCATGTCAGAAAAAATACAATCTGAGGATTCTAGACGCGTGAGGGATCTTGGGTACAGTGGACGTCACACTAGGGATAGTATTACTGGCACGCCCTGTGTCGACGCCCATTTTCGAGTTTCGAAAAACAAACTGTAATACTCCGCAGCTTCCACTAGATGTCGGCCTATGCACAGCATGTGAATCTAAGCAGATACAAGCATCAGAAATACGATTACGGTGAGTAATGTATCCCATATACTTTGTGCACATGATTAAGTTAGAATTCACAACCCGGCTCTGAAGAAGGAAAAAAAATTCCGAAATGCATTAGCCGCATGGGTTTTCGTTTGCCTTAGATACAGCATTAGCCTAATTGGTGAAGCTAATTTTAAAAAATCTGGATATTTGAAACCGGAAATCATCTTGTGAAATAATAAAATAATCTCAACACAACTATAATGGAATGAAAATTTATATATAAATATACCGAATTTGCTGAACCCAAAGTGGGTATTGAGGGTGTACGGCCCACACCGAAGGCTTATTAGCCTTGGTCTCTCTTCTCACAGATGAGGACTTGGGTGAGATGTAGGATCCTTGTGGTACACCGCAAGTGACCGGGGTTGGCTGCGCTGCCGCATTGGGTGACAATACTCTTATAGTTCTCTCCGTAAGGAAACATTTTATCCATTGAATGGCTTTCGGTGAGAAGTGGGCCGCTGACGCTAGATGATTGCAGAGTCTCTTGTGATTTCACTAGATCAAACACTGTGGAGAGGTCCAGTAGGAGGAGGGCTAATTTACCTTTTGTCTTTTAACTCATCCATTAGAATTTCGAAGTCCAGTAGAGCTGTTTCGGTCCCACATCTTGGACGGAACTCTGATTGGAGTAGTCCAAGAAGGTTATTAGTTTCCAGATATTTTTGGATCTGGAGGTACGCTACTCTGTCCAGTATTTTCAGTAGGAAGGCCACTTTGGTTATGGGTCGTAGTTTGTCGGGATGTTGGGGTCTAGCGTAGACTTTTGTTTTGTAAAGGGAGAACCCACGCATCCTTGAGATTAGTTGATACCATGCTGTTTTCAAAGGAGGCGTTGATTAGACTTGCAATGAATGGAGTCAGAATAGGTTCACAGTGTTTGATGATCTCAGGAGGGCATTGGTCACCTTGGTATCTTGATGGTTTGAGACCAGAGATCATTTTTAACACTTTTGGAGACAGGTGTGTATTCGAACAGTGCAGCTGTGTTATGACTGACGTGACTTGTAGTCCGTTGAGGTTGTGGGGCAGGTTTAATATTATTTTTTTTTAGTTTCAATTTTGGATTGTTGGATGGCTATTTTATCGCAGAGAGCATTTTGAATACCAGTGCACCAGTTAGTATCTTTGTTGCAGACTTCTGTTAGTGCCACTGAGGACTCAATTTCTCTCAGGATAGCAAAACGTTCCTTAGTTCCTGATTTGACATTAGTTATTCTCTCATTGTAAGTGGAACTTTTTGTTTGGATGACTCCCTGTTTCGTAATTTTTGGACTCCTCAACAAACATTGCTTTGTTTAGCTCATTTAGCAATTTTTTCCAGTTAGCCTCAGCAGTTCTTTTAGAACTACGCAAGGTTATTAGGTTGGGAGTGTACCAGGATTTGGGGTGGGCTACTGGTGTAGCTTTACACGTAGATAGGGGAGCTACTTTGTCAATGGCTGCCAGGATGGTTGCATAACTCAACCTACATAACTCAACCATGAGGGAAGGTTTGTTAGTCCCTGAGTTTTGGTGTGCCGTGATAGGGTGTAGCAGGGAAGGATATTGTTAACTGTGATATTTTGTTTATTCCTGGATAAAGCAGCAGGTGCACCAGGTAGTTGGATGTGGGTCCCAAGGTTCTTGAAAATATTAAATGTGATGGTCAGACCACGGGCACTGGGAGTTGGAAGTTATGTTTGTGTTGCATTTAAGGTCCGCAAGCCAATCGAGTATGCAGCCTTTAATGTGTGTAGGTTTATTAATCCGGTGAGTAAAGCCTAAAGCTGAGATGGTGTTAGTAATAGCTAAGGCATTGTTGTCCTTAGGATCGTTAAAGCCCAGGTTGAGGTCACCCAGTAGTAAGGTTTGAGAGCTAGATTTGGTGTTTGTTGAAAGGAGTTGAGCTATATCGTCCTCAAATGGCCATATCGGGCCCAGAGGTCTGTAGATCAGGTGAATGTTCCAGGTAGCTATGTGCGATGAGGCCCCCTTGATGGAGAGTGATTTGCCCGAATGGAAAGTGAGATCTCTCTGATGTTAAATGTGTCTTGGCAATAATGGCTACTTCAATCCCCCCACCCCTCTGGCATTTGGTCTATCAGTCCTGAAGATGTTGTAGTGTTCCTGGATAGTGAGAGAGAGGACGGGGCCTGCCGCTGGGTGAAGCCAGGATTCAGTGATGGCAATGAAGTCAAGTTTCTTGGTGGTAATGTCAGCGATGTCTAGGGCATTTGCGAGGAGAGATCTTTTTTGATCGATTGATTGATATTTTATTTCTATCGCGCTCGTACACAAGTGTTTCAGAGTGCGACAAGGTAAAGGAGGGGAACAGGGGAGAACAAAACAGCGATCTTACACGGCCCAGTGACATTGAGAACGCGCAAGTGCATGGGAGAGGGGGGAGGGGAAAAGTGCATGGAAGGGGGAGAGGTGGAAAGTGCGACGCAGTGGAGAAACAGATAGATACCAATAAATAAATAATAAAGGCAACAAACAGTGGTAATGCAGCCAGCAATTTGCAAGTGCTAGGTTTAAGGCAGCAGATAGGGTAGGTCCGATAAGTGCAGGAAGAAAAAGGGGGGGGGCTGTACATTGATGAGGGCCCCCTGTATCCTAGTTGCTTTAGGGTTCGTGTTATGCACTTGGATACATGTGGCGCTGTCATGGGTATATGTGTTGACGTGTCGGGTTTGCTGGGTTCCAACCTTCAGGGATTCCTGGTGGAGGTTAGTGAAAGCAAAAACAAAGAGGTGATGGCTGGAAGGTTTAGAATGAATCTTAACCACTGGCATTGCTCTGGGCAACCCTCCAGACCACCGTTCTTCGCCTGCCAACCCATTACAGAAGGGGAAAGACCATATGCAAATCAGGCTTGGCCCCACCCCAAAAGGGGTAGTCCAGCCCAAACTGCTAGGTCACATCCCTTCTTCACGAGACCACAAGCATCCCCAAACATGTTTCGCCCTTGTTGGGGCTCATCAGTGAGGAGTGGCTTAGGTCTCTAGGCCCAGCAGGTTAGTGAAAGCCTAACGTAGGAGCTAGTAGTGAGGGGTTTGTGGGTTTTAGTGGTGTGGTTTGTGGTTCTGTAGTTAAGGTATGTATTCCTTCGGTTGGTCGAAGGAGTAGTAGTTGAAGTACGGGCCCTATTGGACCTAGTCCTAATAGCGAGTCTGCTATTTCTGATGGCAAGCGGGCAGGGTAGGCAGTGGTTAGATTTAGGTTGCAGGGTCAGTCGCTGGACGGTTTCCGCCTCCGTATTAGGTGGAGTTGTAAGTATACTCCGCGACGGTAGGCTAAGGTTGTGAATGTTGGCTAAAGGAAGGAAGCGAGTCGGGGGGGGGGGGACAGTGCTTGAGTCGGGGAGTTTAGGCGACATAGAAAGTGTGATAATGCCCAGGTTATGGAAAAGGAATTGTATTAGACCAAGTTTAGGGTGGGGTCCACGTGCGAAGGAGTGCATGCCGATGGGATTAGGCATGGTGGGGAAGTTATGGTGTGCATGTAATCGGGAAGGTTGAAGCCTTAGGTGCATGTGGTAACTTTTATAGGTGCAGCTGCAGCTAAGGATTAGCCTAGCAATTCGTACTTGGTGCTTGCCGCATAGGCTAATGCTGTGTGGCATGTTTGTGAGGTGAACAGGTGAAAAGATGTGCGATTAGTTGTATGCATGTGCTTGTGGCTTTACTGTGATGATTAGGTGAAGAACACTGTAATTGCATTAGGGTTCAGTAGACTGTAATCTAGTTGCCAATGCAGTCAATTCGTGAGGCAAGAGAATTAGGCAATTCGTACAGTTCACGGAAGATGGCTACGTAGTGCCGGCAGATTAAAGTCCTTACACTTGTGTTGAATAATGCAGTTTCTACAATGCTATTGATACGCCGTGGGTGCGGGTAGTTAACAATATGTCCATAGTGGCGCAAATGCAAGCAATTACGTCATATTCACTTGCAATTCATGTCATGCGAGCCAGTTGTAAGGTACTAGTGCACGTATGTCTGGATCAGTTTGGGGAGCAGTTAGCGTCTTTACACATTGTCACTTCAAGGGATGGAACAGCCTTCCAGAGCTTCCGCTCTGCCTGCTCCACCCTCCCACTCGCAAGCTTGACCTGAAGTGCGTTACTGCAGTCTGGGTTTGTGCCTAATCCAGCATCCGGCCACCAAGACCTCCTGGCCTCCCTCTATCACCTACAACTCCTCCAGACTCCTGGCCTCATCCGACGACTCCTGGCGTGGGGTACCACGCTCCACACTTCTTGAAAAATGTATTTTCGGAGCACAATAACGAGAGGTAAAACACAGCCGAAACTGAGACACGAGGAGGGGCTTGTCTAGGGGACATCCATCATTGCTGTGCTCCTCTTGAAGCTAGGGGTCCATTGCTGGAATTGTTTAGGGACTATTCAGGTATGTTTTTTTTGGCATCGGCATTCATTGGGGTAGGTTTGAGGTTTTCCTGATCATGAAAATTTGCTTCCGGGGGGCTTTTGAGGGTTGGACCCTATAATGACCCTTTTGCTGGAGTTTAGGACTTTACATTTCTATCCTGGAGTGAGGGAGACCTTTTTCTTACTCTGTCATGGATTTTGATCTGATTTGGACTCTGTTTCTTTTGGTTGTGGAGTCTGACAAACTCCATAGGCATCCCCCCTTTTTGTATTGTGACACACAGCACTTCAGTGCAGTGGCACTGAAATACCTTCTCTTGGGTAAACTACTGTTCCCAAGAGGAGTAAAGTGAAATTGACTTTACTTGCCAGTTTTTCCTATGTAGGTCCAGTACAAACCATCTTATGTGGAAGTACTGGGGAGTTAATAGTAGCCCCTTTTCCTACTTTCTCATGTAACATTTTTGTTACCCTCACTACAATTAATGTCTGGTGGCAGTGCTTTAATGTTCCTACCATTGTGTGTTTTTACCACAGAGTGAATCCTCAGCTGCAGTATTGCACCTATGGGTGCCCATTTTATAAAAATGGCCCTGTCTTCTTTTTCGCCATTTCTTGCCTGTGAGGTCTTTCTTGGGTTTTACTCTGTGCACCAAACTAGGTTTGGTCCCTTTGTTCGTTTTGTCTTTGGCGGACAGTGCTGAAACACGCCTCTGGCTCCAGTGTGTCTGGCAGGGCAGGAAGCGAGGGAGGTTCCTGAAACTCCCTGTGCTTGGTCTCCTTGGTTACAGGAATGCATCCAAAGGTGATTGGCTGTCTGGCTGTTCTCGGAGGATAGCCACCCTGCTGTGTGAGTGACAGCTAGGCTGCGAATGAATGGGAGAAACCTGCATAAAAAGGTGAAGTCTCTTGGAGAGACGGCAGTCGACCAATGGATGAAGGAACCGAAAAAGAAACTAGAAGAGCAGCTTGCTGCACCCTCCTTGTCAGGTTGCTTGATTGTCGTGAAGAGTATTGAAACCTCCGCCCCCAAGTACCACAGAGAGAGAATACAAGATTACTCCCTATGCGATCATTGAGGCCACAGGTGGGTAGTTCTTGAAGCTCGGAAACACCGAAAATGTTGAAACCCAAGGCAGCTGTAAAGGAAAACCTTTATTAGCAATCACCTGAGCACAGTACAAGCAAACAAGCAGAATAAAGAGCAGGGCTTACCTAAGCTGATGGATGAGGAAGCCCAGAATCCTATGACGGTTGATAATTCCGTGGAGGGGCACGTGAGCTGGTTTCCCCGATGACAGTGGGGAGAAGAACTGTAGGCTGGGTTATAACCCAACTTGCCCTCCTGTAACTTGATGAAACAAAAGGACCAAAATCCAAAGTACTTGATAACGTAATGCAGTAAAGAGGAAAAAATGCCAAGTCCAATTCAGGGTAATCCAAGACAGTCCAAAAGGCGTTGCGAGTTCGAGATGATCCAGCAAACAGAGCCAAAAGACGGGAGCAAAGCAAATCCGAAAACAGTCCAAGAGTCAAGAGCCGTGAAACACAAGGTATCCAAACGCCGTACAGAGTCCTCCAAAGAACAGCTGTGAAGCGCAGACGTGCGGAAGTTCAGCGCTTAAGTAGCGGAGGCTTCCGTGTCACCTGATCCGCGAGTGAGACGGATGAACGCGTCACGTGACTCGCAGACGCGACACGTGAGCGTTGTTTTGATCTCAATGTTCTCCATGATCGCGGAATTGACTTTCTGCGCGCAGCCTCCTGTAGCCGGCGCCTGCGAGCTCCCTCTTGCAGACGCCAGTGAAGGAACGGGGAACCCTTGAGTCTGCATATGTGGCCCTTGGGGTAAACCCGCTCACGTGACACCCGTCCACTTTGAGGGACATGGAATGGAAACCTGACTGGGGTAACTGGTGTATTGTGAGTGTTGCCTGTCCTAGATAAAGTGTGAGTATTGTCTGACCTAGATGCTTGTGAAATAGGGACAGAATGAGGGGACACTGTGACACTCTTGAACTGCTGGTTTGCGCGGTGAAGCACTGCTGAAGCTCCCATTTTCGTATCGACTAGAGCAGCCCGGAACTGACAACTTCTTCCCTTGTGTTGGTGGGACCAACTGACCCCAAGACGAACTTGACCTTTCTCCCTGCTGGCTGTACTTTGCTACTGCTGGAACCGAGTGCCAGGGGACAGGAATATCAGGAAAGGGTTCATCGTCTTTAAGCTGGACTCGATGCTCCAGGAAAATCCTCAGGACCCTTCCGAAGCAGGGTGACCCAAGCCTGAGCCACCTCAACAGATTGTTCGACCCCCAGAAGTGAGAGGAGCCCACAAGGTGTCCAAGAACCGCAGTGGTGCTATTTACCGGTGGCTGAAACTGCGAAATGCCGCTGATCTGGAGTAAGCCCATTGCTGCTGCCGACCTTCGAACTGCAGTGTAGGAGTCCTACAGACTCCTCCCTCTTCTCACCACGACTAAGGCCCAGGAACACGGGAACTGCACTACTACAACCAGAACAGAAGCCAGCTGGATCCTTTTCTTCAGACCAAAGTTACTGTTTAACTAGGGATACTTACCTCTTGTTGTTTGTAGCTTGCTTGCTCTCACTGGAGACTTGCATTTGCTGCCCTTTGCAGAGTTGCTTGCATCTTTTGCTTTTCACAAGTCTCTCATCTTGTAGCCCTACAGTGATTCTTTTCTACCAACTCTGTGCAAGACCTATGTGCTATCTACAAGAAGTGCCTCAGCTCCCCTAGACTTTGTTCAATTGACATTGGCTGTCCTGGCTCCCTGTAGACTCTTCTGACCCTTTGACTTTGTATTTATCTGTTCCTCAGACGTGGTACATAAGTTACTTGTATTGCTGGGAAAGGGTTAAAATATACTTCATTGGGGTATTGTAAAGTACTTCCCTGTTCAGAGAACTTGTTAACCTTTGTTTCCTTCCCCAACCTTTTCCTTTTTCCACAACCTCATTATTGCAAGTGTTAAAGTGATATGTTAATGTCCACACTGTCCTAGCTATTGAAGTCACCCCAGGGTGGGGGGGGGGGGGGGGGGAGGGGTGTGTGTGTGTGTGTGTGTGTGTGTGTGTGTGTGTGTGTGTGTTTTTTTTTTTGATGCTGTAGTTTATTTGAAAACATTTTCATCATTTGCTTGAGTTGGATTGGCTTTTTTAATTTTGTTTGTTTAGTTCGAGTATAGAAGATAGGAAGAGAGCAGTTGTGTAAGTGTACTTGTTGTTGTGGCCGCTGAGGAGAGCGGTCCATCTTTCTTGCGTACACATTTGTGTCGATGAGAGTTGACAAAAAGCACCGAATTCTTTGCGTTGTGAGGCGAGTTCATTACATTCCATGACGAGGTTGAATATGGTTTCCTCGATTTTTGTTTGTGTTTTTTTTTTTTGGTCTTTGCAGAACCTGCAGTAGTTGTCTTCGTGCTTGATCTGTCTTTTTGTAGATAGGTATGCTTTTGTAGGAAGAATGTTTAGGCAAATTTTTAGAAATGTTGTTCGAATGGTTTGGTCTGGGAAGGTTTGCAGGTAGGCTGGTGGTTCGTGGATTCTCCTATTGTCTTTTGTGCAATGTAGATTCTGTTTGTAGGTATTTTTTTGTTGGATGGTCTTTATCCAGTCGTTGTGCAGCAGTTTTGTTTTTGCGTGTTGTCGACGAAGTGTAAGCAGTTCTGTGATATTTTCACTATCCATTTCTTTTCTCATTGTATCTTTCCATTTTTGCAATATTGTCGTATTGAAGGTGTTTTCTTTATGTCGCAGTATTTGAATTGCTGGAGTTTTCCCATCTGTCAGTATTTTGCGAAAAATATCTAGTCTTTTCCATTGTACGACTGATTTAATTGATTGAGTTGCCAATTCATAGCGTATTCTTGGCATTGGAAATGTTTGCGGGAGTCGAAGGACTTTGCGCCAGAAAGCCGCTTCATATTTTGTCCAGTTGACTCTCTGAGCGTTCAACATGGCTTCAGTACCGTAGGTCAGAATCGGAATGTACTTGTGTCTGTAGTAGGAGATAATTGGCTTGAAGGAGAACTTGCCGTATTTTCTGTGAAGGAGGCAGCTTTGTCTTGATAGAGTTTGAGATGTTTGTTCGATTTTGTCTATCCACTGCTCTTCTGATTTTGACTGGTTTATTGTGATCCCTAGGTATTTGAACGAAGTAACATTTTCTATTTCGGCATTGTTGATCGTAAAGATACGCTTGTTTGTTCTTTTTTTTTTTAGTGGTTTGGTGAGAGTCATTGTCTTTGTTTTTTCCGTATTGATCGTTAGTTCGTTTTTTTCATGTAATGGCTTAGGTCTGCCAGTGTCGTTTGTAACCCAGTCGGTGTTTTGTCTAGTAACACAATGTCATCGGCGTATGCCATGACTGGGACTGGGGGGATTGGTTTTATGTGATTTTAGATGTTCTTCGATATCAGCAGTGAACAAGTTGTAGAGTGTCGCTGCGAGAGGACAGCCTTGTTTGAGTCCATTTTCTGTTGGTATGGCAGATGTTGTAGCTCCTTGTCTCGACAATCTAACTTTTATCGTGGTTTTTGAATACAGCAGAATAATCGGTTCTAGGATATCAGGTGGACAGTTCCATGTTCTAAGTTTCGACCATAGTTTTTCGCGTGAGATTGCGTCAAAAGCCATTTTTAGGTCAATAAATGCTGCGTAGATTGTCGAGTTGGAGTTGATAGCTTCATGTTTAATTACTTGTAGTAATATCAGGTTGAGGTTTGTTCCAACATTGGCCGTGAATCCTGTTTGTCTGGTCCAGAATTTATTGTTTTTTATGGCCCACGCAGTGAGTTGGTTTAGAAGTACTGCTGCAAATAGTTTTCCTAGCGGATCGAGCAGAGCGATCGGTCGGAAGTTTTGGGGGTCTTCTCTAGGGCCTTGTTTGTGGATTGGTACAATTACTGCTGTTCTCCAAGAGTTTGGTATTCTGTGCAGTTTATTGATCAGTTTTGTGATGTGGCATAGGAGGCTTGCCCAAGCGTTAGGATCTTCTTTGATTATGGCATTGGATAGTCCATCTGGGCCTGTTGCTCTAGAAGTATTGAGTTTGTTAATCAGGAGGATGAAATCTTCAAATTCTGCGTGTACTTTCCATGTTGGGTCTGTTGTGGGCTGTGTATTCTGTTGATCTGTTTCTCGTGGTGCGTAAATGGTAGTAAAGTGCGTTATCCATTTTTCTTGGGTTACATTAGCTGTAAGCTTGTGCTGTTTTTGTTGATTGTCATTGAGTAAGTTCCAAAGTTCTTTTGTATTGTGGGATTTGTGGATTTTCAATATGTTTTCTGCATCTGCTTGCTGAATGAGACTTTTTTGTGATTTAGTCCAGTTTCGATGGTTGTTTTTCAGAATTTTAATCTGGTTTGAGGTATCGAGAGCTGGAATTTTCTATAACTGTCTTATTGTTCGGTTTAAGGCTTTTTTTCCTTTCGACAATTTCTTGGTTGTAGGAATGTCGATGGTCTTTCTGCGGGCGATTTTTACTGGTTTGTCGGAACGGAATTGGGATCCATTCGTAGTCGATTTTTAGAGCATTTGTCAGACTTGCCTGTAGGAATTTTTCCGGTAATGAGGCTAAGGATGCTTGTGGAATTCTCAGTCTTGTTGTTGTTCTGTTTAGTTCTAATAGAGGAGATGGTAATGCTGACTCTATTTTTTCCAGTGTCGCTTCAGAGTGGGCGGTAAGTTGATTGTGGTCGCTCCTGTCTGTTAATATCGTCTGCACGTTTGTGACTGATTGGTGAAGTTTTTCCAGATAGAAATATATAATCGATGATTGCATGGGATGAACCTCTGCTCCATGTTGGTGTATAGGATTTCGAAGTGTTCCCTTGACTTAGAAGGAGTAGGTTGCGTATTGTGGTTTCTTTTATCCATCTCTTTGCGTTTGCCGATAAATCTGAGTGCTTTAAGAGGCCACCGTTCTTATCATATAACTTGATGTTCAGATCGCCACATATTATTATTTCCGATGACGGATATTTAGTTGTGGCCTCATCGATTGAGATGAAAACTCCGTCTAGGAACGTATCTGTTGATATTGCTAGTGGGTTCCAATAGAGGTTTAGGGTTAGGATTGTTGAATTGTTTTTGTCTTCTCGCTTTTGCTGGTTTTTTGTACATATTATTGTGGTCAGTTGAGTCCAAGGGTTTATGTTCTCGGAGAGTATTGCTGTGCTGTGAGGGTTTATCTTGATTAGGGTGAGTAAGCCTGAAGCAGGTCTTCCTTGTTTTTGTACGATAGCTGGGTTTAGGAATGTGATAAAACCATTGCATGTCAGTGGATCGCTGAGCCAGGTTTCTTGGAGGCATATGAATTGGTATTGCGTTCAGCGGCTGTGTCCGTGAATAGATATAGATTTCCTCTGGTGTTCCACGAGCACAGTGACCACATAAATCCATAGTTCGTTAATTGTTATGAGTTTGAGTTCATTGAGTATTCTGTTTTTAAAAAGGTGGTTTCGAAGTCATAGATTCTTCTAATTGCGTGGGCATCTCTGTCTCGTCGTTGGCTTTTTATTGAGTCTTCTATAGATGCAATGTCTGATGAAGGAGTTTCAAAGCTTGTTCTGTTGGGTTTGTTATTTCTGTTTGAGTCTGCTTCTTCTGAGGCACGATTTGAGTGTCTATCGTCAGTTGCCTGTTTTTGTTTCCTTTGGTCAATGTTTTTTCCTTCGTAACTTGCTGTTGCTTTATATTTTGGTTTGCTTGGTATTCTTGTGAATGTTGAGGCCCAGCATGAGAAGCCCAATTTGTGTAATTGTCTTCGTGTTGATATGATGAGTTCTTGGTTATTGGGGTCCGGGAGCTCTATGACGATCTTGTCCAAGTTCCGATCGTCTTTAAAGGTTATCAGATCAATGTCTTTTGTTGTGAGTTTGTTCAGGCGAGGTATTACGCCAAAAAGGCATAGTAGGTTTGTTCTATTTAGAATTACCGGTTCCAGGTTTTTATTTGCATTTTCAATGTGGATTTCATATATTTCATTTTGTCGTAGTGGATTGACAAATGTTGGTCGGATCTGGCTGTGTCGACTGGAGTCTTGTGGTGTTGTTGTTATCGAGATCGACGAGATGGGGTCGTAGGCTTCGTCTCTGGTTGTGGTTGTTGAGATGTTTTCCACTGAGATCATTGAGATTTCTTCTAGGGAGAGTTCAGTAGAGTTGTCTTGATTTTGTTTCGATTGTTGGTCAAGGATTGAGACGTATTCGTCGATTATTATGTAACTCGTCTGGATTATTGGTTGCGAAGACTGTTGATTGTTTTCTGATGGTTGTTCTTCATGGGTGGTCATGTTGAGCAATTCCTCGTCGATCGGCGATTGTGGCGGGATGGGTTGCGCTAATTTGGGTTTTGTCTGGGCTAGCTGAACTTGAATACTTTGTGTGTTGGCAACTGGTAGTTTCTTCTTTGATTGTTTGTCGTTTTTTGTTATTTTTCTGTTGGGTGCATTTTATTTCATTTGTTTTTTCTTTTTCGAAAATCTGAAAGTTTTCATTTGGATTCTTTGTTATGTTGCTTGGGGTAGTGGTTTTTGTTTTTTTGTTAGTGATATTTTGACTCGGTTCTTTTGGTATTTGTTGGGCAAGGTCCGAGATGGTTTCAGGTAGTTGTTGTGTCTGAGTTGGACATTGTGGCGATTTTATAAACGGTGGGCTTTGTAGCCGTTGGTCGTTTGGTCTGGTTGCTTGCTGGTGATGGTGTTCTTTGAGCATCTGTAATCGTTCTCCTGTAAGTTTTGTTTTCTCTTGTCGGTCTCCTCTTGCGATCTCAGCTAGTCTTTGTTGCCACCGGTGTGTCTCGTCTGCTTCTATTGTCAGTCTTGATTCCACTGTCGAGACAAAGTGTTCGATGTGTATCTGTTTTGAATGGATTAGCGCTAGAAGGGTCGCTTGATCTTTTTCAAATCTTCATGTAGTTTCAAGAAGGGGATCATCGACTGGGAGAGTGTTGCGATGAGCATATTTTGCAAATCTAACATTGTTGTTGGGATTCTTGGGTGTGTATCTTCTTCAGCTTGTTCGTGGTTGTCGTTTTTCTGTTGGGGGTCTTTTGGTTTTTGGTTCTTGATTATTGGGTCTGGGGTATAGTAGGATTCATCCGAGTCATAGTTGAATCGTGATGGGACAGTTTTACGTTCATCCAATTCTGGTTGCCGTTCTTTTTTCATCTGCCTGTTTTGGTTTCCATAGGGGATACATGGTGTTGGTGTTGATTGCATTTGATTTGCTTCTATTAGGTCTCCAAATACTTCTTTTCTTTTTTCTGCAGTAGTCATGATTGACTCAATTTCGGTAATGTCCAGTGATAGTTTTGCCAGTTTGTTTCTTGTTTTGGATGTTGTTGGTTCCACTGTGCTGGTGGATTTAACGGAGTTGTGGGTTTTAAGCCACGCAAGTCGTGCTAATCTTGCTTTTTCTTTTTGCTTCTGTTGGTCTGGTGTTGGAGCTGCTGATTTTGTAGTTAAGTCTTGTGTTCGTTCAGTTTGTTGGCAGTTTGAGGTTGGCTTGAAGCCGACAGGGTCAGCTGTGTGTTTTGGTTCTTGATTATTAGCAATCCTCATGCTATCTATTTCGTGTGGTTTCTTCGATTCCATGGATTGCTGATTTCGGATTTGTTTGTCCGGTGTTAATTCCTGTTTTGTGGTTGTCTGCAACTGTTTGGTTGTAAGTTCCATGGGTTCTTGGTTGCTGGTTATAAGATTTGTCAGGGTGTCTTGTATCACGTTGTTTGAAGGATCTTGTTTTGTGGGCTGGTGGTTTGTTTTCAGAACAATTGAAGGATTGATTAGTTGCTGTTCAAGTTGGAGAGCCGGTAATGATGGTACGGACATGGTGGGTTGTCCAGTTTTTGTAGTTGGATTCTGAGCTTGAGGTTTAATGTCCGGTCTATTTAGCCCAGTTGAGATGAATTGCTGATTTTCTACTGTACTGTGTGACTCCACTAATAGTCGGGGGGATGTCACAGTGGGATTAACAGTTTCTAGATTTTGGTCTCTGATGTCTTCTGAGTTCTGTTTAGAATGTGAATTTTGTGCCAGGGACTTTGGGATTTCTTTGTACAATGTCACTTTCTTGAAGGATTGCTCCAGTGTTGGCTGTAGTGAATCTTGGTCCGTGGTGTTAGCGATCGCGGTCTTGGTTGTTTGTCTTGTTTTTGGGCGTTGAGTTGGGTGTTGTTTATTGGTGCGAATTGTTGTCATTGTTTCCAGGTTGTAGTTTGCTAAACTTAAGTTTTGGGAGGTTCCTATTTGGTTTCTCAAGAGTACTGGCCCCCTGGTTAGGGCTTGCTGCTGTTGTCTTTGTCTAATTCAAACGTTTTGGTATTTGGTGCGGTCAAGTTGTTTTGGGGCCGAGAGTAGGGTTCTATGCAGCTTACTGTACTAGATTGAGCTGGGTTAGATGGTGTGTCGTTTGGGATTCAAGGGTCTTACCCTGTCGGTCTCCCGATCGATGAGGGTGCACAGATATGTGTTTGTTGCGGTCTTCCGCGATTTTTTTATTTTTTTTATTTTTTTTTTTTGAGTTGGCTTTCAGGATCCAAGGGTCGAACCCTTTCGGTCTCCTGATCAGCGAGGCTGCGCTGGTGTATCTTTGTTTCGGTCTTCTATAGAGGATCAAGTTGCGCTTTCAGGATCCAAGGGCGGGACCTTTTCGGTTTCCTGATCGGCGAATGGTACGAGGTTGTATGATCGTTTTGTTTCTCTGGAGCGGTTAGGGTTGAGGTTTCAGGATCCAAGGGGCGAACCCTTTCGGTCTCCTGATCAGCGAAGGTAGGCAGATGTTTGCTCTTTACGATTTTCTGCGGTAGGTAGAGTTGGAGGTAGTCTATTACAGACTTCAGTTAGTCGGTAGGGATCAGATCAGGATCCAAGGGTCGAACCTTTTATGCAAATATTTTATTGTTGCATGATGAGATATGGCATTTATAACGTGCCTACAGACAAATGTTTTAAGGCGCAACGAGGCAAGGGAGGGAGAACCGAGGGAAGACCAAGACAACGATCTTACTAGACCAGGTGACAGTGAGATCGCACAAGTGCAGGGGGAAGGGGGAAAGGGAAAGTGCTGGGGCAAAGGGGAAGAGGCAGTGCAATACATAGGATCAACAGCAAATAAATTAAGAAAGAAAAAAGAAAAGAAAAACAATCAGTAAAAGTGCAGCCACCTAGTGTCAAGAGCAGGGGTAAGTGCAGACACCAAGTGTCAAGAGCTGGAGGGGACTGTAGGGATACAGAAACAGCCCTCAAGTGCAGGGGCTGCCCGGGAGGCAATGCTGGTGGTGGCTGGGGGAACCTGGGCCCGAGAGAGGGTAGCCAAGTGACCAGTGCAGTTTCAGTCAGTAGTTCAGCGAGGGAGAGGAGAGAAAGCAGAAGCCAAGAAGAAGGTCTTGAGGTGCTTCCAGAACTGGAGATGGTTCTCGAGTTTCAGGGAGGTTGATCCAGAGGTAGGCCCCAGCTGAAGGAGTTCTACCACCAACTCGTTGCTTGGAGAAGCGACTGATCCTGAGGGAGTTGGAGGCGGATAAGCGAAGAGCTTGAGAAGGAAGATATTTAGGAAGGGGAGAGCTTGAAGATATTGAGGCCCTCGGCCCCAAAAGGCCTTGTGGACAATGCAGAGGGTTTTGAACTTCATACTCGCTGCCACTGGGAGCCAGTGCAGCGATTTCAGTCCCGGAGAGATACGATCGCTGGGCTTGAGGCCAAGGACAAGTCTCGTAGTCCTGTTCTGGATGAGTTGCAGAGGGTGGAGAGTAGAAGAAGGCAGATTTAGAAAGAGGCTGTTGCAGTAGTTCAGCCTAGAGAGAACCAGAGCTCTGGAGACGGTGAGCTTCTGGGGGAAGGAGAGGAAAGGAAGAATACCTCTGAGGAGGTGCAGCTGGTAGTTTGACTTCTTAGAGACGTCAGAGATGTGAGAAGAGAAGGAGAGTGTGGAGTCGAAGATGACCCCAAGGTTTGTAGCCTCAAAGGTGTAAGAAGGAAGAGGGCCAAGGGAGGCTAGCCAGAGAGCGAAAGGCGGGAGTAGGTGTGCCGAAGAGGAGAATCTCAGTTTTACTGGCATTAAGGCAGAGCTCATTGGCGGCACACCACTCCTGGATAGCGGACAGACCGTCAGAGATGAGAAAAGGAGAAGAGATGGCAGAAGGGAGCCTGAAAATGAGCTGGGTGTCGTCCGCATAGCACTGAAAGTTGGGGCATAGAGCAGCGATGCGGTGGGCAAGAAGTGCCAGGTATTGGTTGAACAGCCAGGGAGAGAGGTTAGACCCCTGGGGAACACCACAGGTAGAGATAGAGGAGAGGGAAGACCTAAGTTGGACCTGGTAGGGTCGATCAGAGAGGAAAGAGGTCAATCAAGCCAGGGCCTGATCGGTGATACCCAGGTTATCACAGAGACGGTTGAGCAGGATGGCATGGTTGACCACGTCGAAGGCAGAAGAAAGATCAAGTAAGATAAGGACACAGGGGGTATTGGAGTCAAGGTTGGAGAGCAGGTCTTCACGGATGTTCAGGAGAGCAGTTTCCATGCTTCTGGCAGCTCTGAAGCCAGACTGATGGTCATGGAGACAACCAACCGATTCATTGTGACGGTTAAGCTGGGAGATGGCCAGCTTTTCCAGGAGTTTGCCCAGGAAAGGAGTGATGGAGATTGGGCAATAGTTAGCAGGGCAGGAGGGGTCAGCTGAAGGTTTCTTAAGAAGAGGGTGCACAAGGGAGTGCTTCAGGGGGGAAGAGAAGACTCCAGTGGCGAAGGAGTGGTTGCAGAAGTCGCCCAAGGCAGGAGCCAGGGTGTCAATGTGGTCCTTGATGGTTTTAGAGGAATAGGAGAGAACCTGTTTGGATGAGACTTTCATAGGTCAGACTTGTCTAGAAACCTTGTCTGGAGAGAACAGGGGAAGGCAGATAAGGAGGGAGGAGAAGTTCCCACAGAAGGGCTGGAGGTAGAGCAGGGAGTAGAGTGAGGAGAAGGAGAGGAAGAGAGCGGACAGGATGTCCTGAGTTTTAGAGATGAAATGAGAAGCCAGGGCCGTGCAGAGGGCCTGGAAGGGGACAGGAGAGGTAGAGACTGCAGCAGGATTGGCCAGCTCCTTGCAGATTTTAAAGAGTTCGGCCGAGTTGTTGGATGCCGCAGAGACGCAGGCTTGAATGAGGGCTCTCTTCTTGGTGCAAACAGAGAAGATGGTATTGCCTTTGGAGCAGGCGGCAGGCCAGTTTGTCAGAGGATGTACAGGAAGCACAGATTTCCTCTCAGCCACCCTGCACTTGCGTTTAAGGGTGACGAGGTTTGTGTCATACCAGGAGTTGCACTTGACTTTGGGCTTCAAGCGGATCCTCATGACAAGGGCAAGAACATCAAGAGTTTCAGATATAGCAGAGTGGAGCATAGAAAGGGCTGTGTCTGGGTGTGAGTAAGCCAGAGGGGGATAGGGGTGGGGTGAGAAAGTGGCAGCGAAAGCCTCAACTGACACATGCTTCATGGGTCGGATAACCAAGAAGGTAGGTGGCAGTGCTGGAGTTGGCTTGGCCTAAGGGGTGAAGAGAGTGAGCTGGGAGGAAAGGAGAAAGTGATCACTCCAGGAGAGAGTGATCACTCAAGGAGAGAGGAGTGGTGAGAGGGCTAGTAAGGGGAAGGTCTTTAGAGATCCGAACATCCCGATTGTGTCCTGCAGAGTGAGTCGGGCCAGAGGGGAGGATAGAGAGTTGCAGAGTACGCGAAAGAGTCCAGAGGAAGGACAGAAAAAATCCAGGTGGATGTCCAAGAAGAAGGAGGAGTTGAGTGGTTGAGACCAAGAGGGAAGAGGAGAGGTCCGCCCACTTGGAGAGGAAGGTGGAGATCTGACCAGGTGGCCGATAGATGGTAGCCACAGTAAAGGAGAGTGGGAGATATATATATATTTCTGAGGCTTGTGGAATCTGCTTAGATCACATGCTGTGCATAGGCCGACATCTAGTGGAAGCTGCATAGTATTAGTTTGTTTTTGGGCGTTGAAACAGGGCTTGCCAGTAATACTATCCCTAGTGTGACGTCCACTGTACCCATGATCCCTCACGCATGTAGGACCCTCAGATTGTTTTTTTCCACCATACTGGTCGGAAGCATTTCGCGGAGTTCCCTGGCCTTAGCCATACTTTTGCAAAATATCTTTATATTTTCCCCATTCTCCACCCCAACGTCGAGTCACCGAACTTCCACACTCGACGCCGGCCCGGAGAGGAAATCGACCGTCGAGAGCTGCACAACGGATTTGGGCCTCGGAAGGCCTCTGGCCTTGGCCCGGGCCTCGGAAGGCCTCTGGCCGCGGCCCTGCAAGTAGGGAGAGTGGGGCGTGGACATACTCTACACTCTTTGGTATATAGGTACATTCTTATATATTCCTACACTTATCAGCCCGCTGCCACAAGGTGCGTATGGAAGGTACCCCTTTCCAATTCTGCCCCAAGTGCAACCGCAAGTACCCTTGGGTTGACAGACACGCCACGTGCAATCTCTGCTTGCCGAGGGACCACCCCGGAGCGAACTGCAGAGCGTGTAGTAGGTTTTAAACCGAAAACACTTAAGGACCGTTCGATCAAGCGTTGGGCCCACCACGCCATGCGTCAGGAGGCCATGGCAGCGGAGGGCGCCTTCAGCGATGGCAGCAACGCCGTGCTTTTGGACGGCGAGGGCAACGTGGCGTCAAGAGAAAGCCGAGCGCAAGTCCCCGACCTCGGAAGGTCGTCCGGCAGGGCGGCTATGGGGAAGACCCCCAGCGACACAAGCGCTACCCACAGCACTTCCACAAAGCACATGAAGTCCAACCGAGACTCGGCGCGCACGTTGAGTTCTCGGAAAGAGGCACATAGAGAACGGTCCGAATTGGTGTCCTCTGGGCGTTCTCGATCTAGATCGCCGCATGACTCCAGGCAATCATCCACTGTTGCCAAGAGTGCCTCACTCCCCAAGGTAACGGAAGTTCGATCGTCGGAAGGCGAAGCCGACTTCCATCCCCAGATCGCACTCCAGGAGACAGCGCCCGCAGTCCGCTAACGGCGGCTACCGAGTCCCTACCTTCACGTTCAAAAGATAGGGACACTACCCCCGAACCTAGGCGCCAGGCGTTGGAAGGCTCCGAAGGGGCAAAAAAGCAGGGAAAACACTCGCCCACCCACGGGGAGGGGGAAAAACAACAAAGGAAGCAGTCTCAGCCTGCTTCCGCACCTCTAAAACTTTCCACTCCACATAAATTCCAAAGACCCCTGCTAAAACCAGTAAGTCTAGTCAGGATAAGGCGGAGAAAGTTCCAGAAAGGGTCATTCCCAGTTCTAGAGAATGGTCTAGTGATGACATAGACAGGGTTATGTCAAGGATGTCATCATCGGCAGATTTTTACGCAAAAAACCCTGAACACTTTCTCTCTTATACTCCCGACGGGTCAGCACCCTCAGGCTCTAAGGAGCCAATACCTCCAAGTAAGAAGTCCCGGTACACGGTCTTCGGACCCCTTCTATATACAGCCCTACTCTCAATATCACAGGGATACATCCTTTTGTGAGGATCCAGATTTGGGCATGTTGGAAGAGAAAACTGGTACGGGCTACTATGGGGATGATGAGGACCAAGAAGAGGAAGAGGAAGACCCTGAAACCTACAGAGTAGATTCCCCGGTAGAGAAAGAACCCCCAGTTACCGACTCCCCTGTCGACAATCAACCTCTCCTGAATGAAGTTCTGTCCCGAGCAGCAGAACACTTCCACATTGACACCCAGGGTGCTCAAGAAGAGAGGGACTTCGCCGAGGAGTTAATAGGAGAAAGGAGACCTGTTGCGCAGGCCATCCCTATCCTTAAGTCTATTCAGAGAAGAATAGACCCTTCACTTGTAAATCCCAACCTCACCAGGGCAGTAAACCCAGGGATTGAGAAACTTTTCAGGGCAGCCCAATCAGACCCACTATACATAAGGGGGCATCTGAAGCCGGACTCCCTGGTAGTTACAAACACCCGTAGGAGGGCTGGAACACCCTTGTCATCGTCCGAAGCTCCTCCCGACAAGGAGAGCAAGAAACTATATGGTTTGGGTAGGAAGGTAGCCTCCACTTCAGCCTACCAGGCAAGGATTGCCAACTCCACCACCCTGTTGGCCAGTTACAACAGCCACCAGTGGGAAGAAGTCGCGGCACTCATAGACTCCGCCCCAGAACCCTTAAAGAGCCAATTGGCACGAGTTTCCGCGGAGGGAAGAGCCGTGTCGGTTGCATTTTAAAAGCAACCTTTGATGCCGCGGATAACGCCGGCAGATTGATAGCAGAAGGGACTGTTATCAAGAGACATGATTGGTTACGGCCGTCTGGATTCAAAGCTGAAACCCAAGCATCATTGTTAGATAAACCTGTGGAGCCCGATCTGTTGTTTGGTAAGGCGGTCAAGGACGTGCTGAAAAAATGCCAAGGATGAGTATGAGACACTCAAATCCCTAGGCCAACTAACCAATAAACCCCCTAATCAGGGAGGGAATGGCAATTTTCGTCGCCCACACGGACAAAATTCCCAGAGAGGATCTAACTATTCCCAGGGGCAGGGTTCACCATGGAACAATAACAACCAGCAGTCTACCCAGGGTTATGGCAGGGGTAAAAAAAGAGGATGTGGTAAAGGTAGAGGCAGCCCCAGTAGAGGCGGCGGCGGCACGCCTCCACCAAAACAGTGACGCTCCGTTCAGGGTCCCTTCTCACGGAACCCCAGTAGGGGGATGCATTTCCAACTTCACCCAAGCTTGGGAAGGGATCACATCAGACAGATGGGTGCTATCCACAGTATCCGCAGGGTACTGCATAGAACTGTTAGAGCGTCCCCGGAACCATCCTCCACGACAAAAAATACATTCTTTGGACCACCAGAAGATCCTCCTCGAGGAGATAGTAAAAAAAGGGGGATTACATGGCAACATTGGACATGAAAGATGCCTATTTTCATATTTCCATGTTCCCAGCGCACAGAAAGTACTTGAGCTTCAAGGTGGACAGTCAGCACTACCAGTTCAAGGTACTGCCCTTCGGGATAGCTTCTGCTCCAAGGGTATTCACCAATGTACTGGCGGTGGCGGCAGCACACCTACGCAGGGAGGCAATCCCGGTGTACCCTTACCTGGACGACTGGCTCATCACGGGGGAGACCCCAGTAATTTGCAGAACAACCATTCAAAGAACGATTGACCTCCTCTTCGAATTGGGCTTCTCAATAAACGGGAAGAAGTAAAGTCTGGTGCCAAGCACCTCCAAACAGTTCCTAGGAGCTATCCTAGACACTCAAGAGGGGTTGACCTTTCCATCCGAGGAAAGAATTATCCGGTCGATCGCCAGATAACGGCACGCAAAGCAATGCGTTTGCTGGGTATGATGGCGTCATGTATTTACCTGGTCCCCCACGCGCGCCTGCGCATGCGTCCCATGCAGGAATGGTTGGCGAAACAGTGGTCTCAGGCAAGTGGTCAGTGGGACGATCTCGTGGTCGTTTCGCCAACACTTGTACAAAGCCTTCACTGGTGGACAAGAGAAAATCTGTCCAAGGGAAACCCTTTTACGATCCTGAGATACAGGCGGTCATCGCAACCGATGCATCTCTGACAGGGTGGGGAGCTCACCATCTCCACCACACAGCTCAGGGTCTCTGGTCTCACTCAGTGGCCAGGAATCATATCAACCTATAAGAGCTTCTGGCGGTATTCAGAGCGCTTCAAGCGTTAGAGTCCTACCTGCAGAATCTGTCAGTGCAGATCTGGACGGACAGCACTACAGCCATGTTTTACCTGAACAAGCAAGGGGAGACTCGTTCGCCAAATCTGTCCAAGCTGTCCCAGAAAATTTGGATATGGGCACTCGGACGGAACATCTTCCTGTCATCTCAACATCTTCCAGGGGATCTCAATTCTCTGGCGGATGCTTTGAGCAGAGACTCCCTTCCAGAGGAACACGAATGGTGTCTACACAGAGAAATCGTAGAAGATATCTTCTCTCAGTGGGGATCCCCCACTATAGACCTATTCGCCACAAGCGAAAACAGACAATGCCCAGGATTTGCATCCAGGTTCCCCCAACCAGACTCCCAGGGGAACGCCCTGTGGATGAACTGGTCAGGGATGTTTGCGTACGCTTTTCCACCAACTCCCCTCATCAGGAAGGTGGTCAACAAGATGAACAGAGAATCGATGACGCTCATCCTAGTTGCTCCCATGTGGGCCAGACAACCGTGGTTCCCACACCTACGCAGACTAGCAGTGTGCGAACCCATCAGACTCCCAGGCTGGTACAACCTACTGTCCCAGCACCAAGGGCACAAGGTCATCCTCAACCCAACTCATTGAACCTGGCAGCATGGCGCCTGAGGTCATAGAGTTTGGACATCTCAATTTACCACAGAGATGTATGGACATCCTAAAAGAATCTAGGAAGCCAAACACGAGGCACTGCTACTTTGACAAATGGAAAAGATTCGTTATCTGGTGCCAAAATAAGCAAATCAACCCGGTTGATTGCACTCCTTCAACAATTGTCACATACATGCTCCACCTACTGGATGCAGGACTGGCTTTTAACTCACTAAAGGTACAGCTGGCAGCTCTGTCAGCATACACCACCTCCCATAACAAGGTGTCGTGGTGGAAAGTACCAGTAGTTAAAGCCTTCATGGAAGGAGTAAAGAGACTTCACCCTCCTATTTCAAACCCATCACCAGGATGGGACCTTAATGTGGTGCTATCTAAGCTCATGGGCCCCCCTTTCGAGCCCATGCATAAAAGCAGTCTCAAACACCTGACTTATAAAACGGCCTTCTTAGTAGCAATTACATCTATAAGAAGGGTCAGTGAAATTCAGGCTCTGTCAGTGCAGGATCCTTTCTTTACCGTTCATAAAGATAAACTGGTTTTACTCACACACCCTAGGTTCTCACCTAAGTTTATTTCTAAATTCCACGTGAACCAGTCCATCGAGCTGCCGGCTTTCTTCCAAGACCCACAGAGCTCGGCTGAGGTGAAACTACACACCCTAGAAGTGCGTAGGGCGGTCCTCTACTATGTAACAAGACCAGACCGCTAAGGAAAACAGACCAACTGTTTGTCTCCGTAGCTACAGGCAGAGGGGGGGGGGTCGCGTCTCTAAAGGTTCCATCTCGAAGTGGATTATTAACTGTATCCAGCTGTCTTACTCCCTTTATGAAAAAACTCTGCCTTTCACGCCAAGAGCCCACTCTACAAGAGGCATTGGGGCCACTCTGGCTTTCATTGCAAATGTACCCCTTGACACCATTTGCAAAGCAGCTACTTGGAGCTCTATTCACACTTTTACTCAGCACTACTGCATTGACACCCATTCTAAGACATTTATTTGCTCATGACCCTTCTCACATCCCACCTCCTTCTTCAGGTACTGCTTGCTAATCTATGCATAGCATGTGATCTAAGCAGATTCCACAAGCCTCAGAAGGGATACATTATTCACCGTGATCGTATTTCTGATGCTTGTATCTGCTTAGATATACATGCGACCCACCCTTCCTCCCCTCTGAGAGAAGGCGCATGGATGCTTGTAGTCTTACCTTTCTTTCTATCTGCTTGGATTATCTGTACTCGCGCTACTCCTCATGCTACCTCATGTCAGAAAAAATACAATACGAGGGTCCTACACACGTGAGGGATCATGGGTACAGTGGACGTCGCACTAGGGGTAGTATTACTGGCACGCCCTGTGTCGACGCCCATTTTCGAGTTTCGAAAAACAAACTGTAATACTCCGCAGCTTCCACTAGATGTCGGCCTATGCACAGCATGTGAATCTAAGCAGATACAAGCATCAGAAATGCGATTACGGTGAGTAATGTATCATATATATTCTGCAGACGAGGCATTCAAAAGAGGAGCAGGCCTGCGTAGGGAAGATCAGGGCTACACCCACTCCGGAACGTTTGGACCTTGGTGCGGAGAGGATCTTATAGCCGTCGGGAGGAGAGTGTCAAAGCTTGTGACAGAGCTGGCTGTGAACCATGTCACAGTGAGACCGAGGACATCAAGGTCAAGTTCTTCAAGGAGGCGGCAGATGTCAGAGGAGTGTTTGACAGCTGAGGGAGAGTTTAGAGTGGCAGTATGGAGAAGGTTGCCGACCTTGAAAGACTTCTGGGGAGGGGTACAAATCAGAGGTAAGCCCTGCAGATATGTAGAAGAACCCCAAGGGGGGGGGGGGGCAGAAGAGGAAGGAGGAGAGGGCGAGGTAGCCAAGGAAGAGGCAGCAGGCAGAGGCAAGGAAGCTGTGGAGGGAAGAAAGGGAACGGCACGAGAAGAAAGAAAATTGATGAGGAGTGGGAAGTGTCTTATCAAAGAGAAGGTTGGCCTGATGGCCTTAGACTAAGACGGTACCATTCAGGTAAACCTTAATGATGACCTCAGAGGAGTTGAAGGAGGGCAGGAGGGCCTCCCACCGGGTGCCACCATTAATGGGAGAAGAGGAGAAAGCACAGAAACCATATGGAGAGTCCATAAGTCTGGCGAGGGAATGAAAGAGAGTCCTGTATAGTGGGGGAAAGGCCTAGGTTTCACAATGCAGTTAAATACTTTCACAATATGATAGTTTATTTATATAGCGCCTATACACAATGTGTTTCAAAGAGCTTCAAGGCAAGGGAGGGAACAAGGGAAAATAGAATGACATTCTTACAGGCCATGAACAGTAAGGATGTGAAATTAACTATCGTACTCAGCCTGGCGACACTTCAGAAAGTGCAAGTACTAAAACACAGATAAGGAAGGGAGGGGGAGAGTGGGAAGGAAATTGAAACAGATGGACGACTACCGTACTAGGCCTGACAAAATTTCTGGTAGAGCCGGAGATTAACAAAAGGTGAGGGAGAGGGGTGCAGAAAGGCAGGGGAACATCATAACGAGCAACTAATGTACTAGGCCTGACTACATTTCAGATAGTGCTGGAGGTTGGGGTGGGGGGAGGGGGGGAGAAAATAAGTAGGGGAGGAGACAAACTAGATTGCTATCATACTAGGTCAAGGACAATTCTGATCGAGTAGGTGCATAGAGGAAAGTAAGGGGAGGAGGGGAGGAGATAGGAAAAGGGAGAAAGGGCGAGGAGGAGAGAACAGAGATTGAGCAGTGAAAGTGGAGAAGCAAGAGGGGAGAGTGAATATAATTGCAGAAGTTGCAAGAGAACAGCAAAAACAAACCAGGATTCAAGATGAAGATGGGAACAGCATGATTCAGGGCCACTATGAGTACAAGATGCAGGGGAAGTCCAGCATGAGAGTTGAGCGAGGGTGACGCACCGTGGGTCAATGAAGTCCATAAAAGTCAAATCAAAGCATTATAAAAGGTATTAATGGTGAAACCAGAATGTATCTGGACAGACTCCTGCAGAGGTAGGATGTGGGGGTGGAGGGTGGAGAGGGTTGGAGGGGGGTAGTGGAAGCAGGGTAGAAGAATCAAGCAAAACGGGCAACTCCTGTATGCTCGAGGCGGGGGGGTGGAGAGAATGGAACATCACAGGGGACCAGAGGTGGGGATGGCCTGTGTGGACAGAGGGAGTAAACGCATGTTGGTGCATGCAGACCTGCTGTTTAGGCAGGGGGTTGGGCCCTTGGTCCTTCTGGTCCAAACAGGAATTGCCCTTTTCTTTGTCTGCCCTTTGGAACCAGACGCCTGGGCGAGAGACGCCCTTGATCTTACCAGCAAAAGGAAGTGGCAGGGCTAAGAAGGTAGGTGGGGTTTAGGCCAGGTGACCTAGATCCACTTGGACCTGCTCCCCATCTCCAAAGGAAAAGAGGCTGGAGGGCTGCTTAAGTAGGGAACACATTCAAATACTGGAGAAAAAAAAACAGGGTCTGAGTGTCCTGTGTAGTGGGAGAAAGGCCTATGGTGTGATGCATGCCAATAATCACAGCACTATTCCAGCGTGGGACAGGCTAATAATTACAGTATTATTCTAGTGTAGGTAAGGTTTCTATGGGGCAGGGTTTTCAGTGTAGAGCATGGCTCTATTCCTCACCCGTGCCACTCCTACCTTACTGGCCACTGCTGGTTGACGGCTGGCCACTGGCTTCACCTGCAGACGCGATATGGAGCCGCCTCTGTGGGAGCCGCCCTTTGCCTTGGGGCCCTTAGCCTCCGGGGCTGCATGGACAGAGGGCTGCCCTAGGAGGGTCCGTCAAGAGGAGCAATCTGGCCAATCAGGGGAGGGCTGGGAGGTGGGAGGAGGGTGGGGAAGTGAGAACGAGAGGGTCTGGGGAAGTGAGAACTAAAGGGTCCGGGGAAACAACAATGGTGCATGGGATGCAGGGGGGCTCAACAGGGGCTGATTTGGTCAAAACTCAAGGCCTAGGAGGGTCATGAAAATGCAGCACTCTCCTCGATACGCCCAGATGGAAAGTCTTGATCGAGGTGAGCGGTAGAGGGCTAGTCCCCACAGGAGGATTCAGTTGGGCAATCGGGGGAGGGCGCCGTCCGGGAGGAGGGTGGGGATGGGGAAGTGAGAACGAGAGGGTCTGGGGAAAAAACAACGGTGCAGGGGGGCTCAACAGCATATTGCCCTTTCTAAAGAAGGCTTATTTTAAAACTGG